>NC_084620.1:27430879-27560879 GCF_033978795.1 Nerophis ophidion | reverse complement strand
CAAAAATATTAATGTTCAGTCACACATTTAAGTGTGTATTATGGTTGTTGTAATTTGTTTAACTAATTAAATCGCAAGTTGATATTTTATTTTGGTAACATTTTAGTATGGGGTACACATGTTCACCATTAATTAGTTGCTTATTAACATGCAAATTAATAACATATTGGCTCTTAATGAGTCATTATTAAGTACTTATTAAGGCCTTATTCTGCATGGCCTTATTATACAACCAGTAAGCCATTAACTAAGTCTTCCCTCAATAGTAACACTATCCCTTATATGTTTCCCTAGTGTCCAGATAACTCTAAATTAAGTCTGGATTACTTTAATAAACAATTAATTGAGGCGGCATAGCTCGGTTGGTAGAGTGGCCGTGCCAGCAACTTTAGGGTTCCAGGTTCGATTCCCGCTTCCGCCATCCTAGTCACTGCCGGTGTGTCCTTGGGCAAGACACTTTACCCGCCTGCTCTCAGTGCCACCCACACTGGTTTAAATGTAACTCAGATATTGGGTTTCACTATGTAAAGTGCTTTGAGTCACTAGAGAAAAGCGCTATATAAATATAATTCACTTCACTTCACTAATTAATAGTGAATATGCCCCCCATTCTAAAGTGCTACATTATTTGTTTATTTAACTAAAACACTAAACTTTGCTTACATTTTATAGGCCTACTGAAACCCACTACTACCGACCACGCAGTCTGATAGTTTATTTATCAAATTAACATTGCAACACATGCCAATACGGCCTTTTTAGTTTACTAAATTACAATTTTAAATTTCCCGGGAGATTCGTCTTCGAAACATCATGTAATGATGACGTGTATGCAAGACGTCACAGGTTTTTAGGAAGTATGAGCGCTGCACACACACACAGCTAAATGTCGTCTGCTTTAACGGCATAATTATACAGTTTTTTGGACATCTGTGTTGCTGAATCTTTTGCAATTTGTTCAATTAATATTGAAGAAGTCACGGTAGAAAGATGGAGTTGGGAAGCTTTAGCCTTTAGCCACACAAACACACGGTGATTTCTTGTTTAAAATTTCTGGAGGTAAAACTTTCCTATGGATCAGAGCGCGGTCAAGCGAACATGGTTTCCTACCGCATGTCAACCAGCAGGTTGCGGTGAGAAACTTGTGGTTAAAAAGTCAGTTCTTACCGGAGAAAAGCTGAGCTTGTGCCGTCCATAGCTGCCTTCGACTCCCCTGAGACACTGGCGTCAAAACACCCGTGGAGACACACCATTATCAGGTAGTATTAAACTCACTAAAAAACTAGCAACACAATAGAAAGATAAGGGATTTCCCAGAATTATCCTAGTAAATGTGTCTAAAAACATCGGAATCAGTCCCAATACAATCGCGTTTTTTTTTTTTTTTTCTTGTCCGTCGCTATCAATATCTTCGAACACGAATTTTTCATCTTCGCTCAAATTAATGGGGAAATTGTCATTTTCTCGGTCTGAATAGCACTTTTTGTTGGAGGCTCCCATTAAAAACAATGTGAATATGTGAGGAGCCATCAAACATGTGATGTCATCGTCTGCGACTTCCGGTAGAGGCAGGGCTTTTTTCTTAGCACCGAAAGTAGCGAACTTTATCGTAGATGTTCTCTACTAAATCCTTTCAGCAAAAATATGGCAATATCGCGAAATGATCAAGTATGACACATAGAATGGACCTGCTATCCCCGTTTGAATAAAAAAATCTAATTTCAGTAGGCCTTTAAGCATTTTTTTATTTATTTTTTATTTTTTTGAGAGCTAGTATTTTTGTTTTAGGGATTTTATCCACCAAGGGCCACATACTGAAAAGTCAAGAATGGAGGGCCCCGTTTAGATACATATAAAAAAAAAATATATACATAAATATATATTTTAGGACAAAACGTTGTGTTATAGGTAACTAATAATATTATTTATTATCATTAATGCAATTTGGTTGGAACGCAGTCACAAGTTCCAAGTGTATCGTCACCTAAAGTGTGTTTGTGGCCAACACAAAAAAGGCAGATGCAAATCCCGCTGCAGCCGATACATCATCACCTATCCTGTGACCCTTATCTATGTTTGCCTGGTTGTTACACACACCCTGCTTCCACATATCTGCGACTTTCACCTGCAATCTTTTTGCTTGATGGATTCTCATGCATTCACAGGAAACAGCCTCCCTCTAATTTGAACTAATCCTTTCAATCAGCCCGCCATCTGTCTCCCCCTTTCTGAAGCCCATATTTACCGGCGGCTGGCTGAGAGGCAATAATCAGGTTATGTATGAACGTGGGTGGAACTGTCACCGGTGGATGTGACGGCCGTGTCACCTTGCGAGGAAAACAGATTCCCTTTGAGGAGACCTCTAGGGGTGCAACAGTGACGCCGTATCTCACCGCAGTTCTAAGTCGTCACCTGTTGTTGACAAGCTGACTGATGTGTGTTTATGGCCAATAAAGGGCACATGAAATCTAAATGTGCATTGAAGATAAGTCATTTTTCATTAGCAAGAAAGCTGTTGGGAACAAATATGCATATGACGTGTGCAGTGCTTCTTAACTGGGGTCTATTCTGCAAAAACGTTTCTTGCCTAGTGGTACCTGTGTTTTATATATATATATATATATATATATATATATATATATATATATATATATATATGTATATATATATATATATATATATAGGTTGATTGGCAACACTAAATTGGCCCTAGTGTGTGAGAGTGTGAGTGTTGTCTGTCTATCTGTGTTGGCCCTGCGATGAGGTGGCGACTTGTCCAGGGTGTACCCCGCCTTCCGCCCGATTGTAGCTGAGATAGGCGCCAGCGCCCCCCGCGACCCCGAAAGGGAATAAGCGGTAGAAAATGGATGGATGGATGGATGGATATATATATATATGAGGTCTTTTCAAAAATTTCAAATAAAACCAAGGAGAAATGGTGTAGATATTCATTAAAACAATCTTGCCGTCCTTCATATTTCCTCCAAATGAAGAATTACATGAACGTTTTGGAAGTCATGTGACAGCCCCTCCCCTCAGGTATCTAGGTAACTGACCTACTCCGTGGCCTATAGTGGTTAGAGTGTCCGCCCTAAGATCGGTAGGTCATACCAAGGACTATAACAATGGGACCCATTACCTCCCTGCTTGGCACTCAGCATCAAAGGGTTGCGATTGGGGGTTAAATCACCAAAAATCAACAACGGGCGTAGCCGCCGCTGCTGCTCACAACTCGCCTCACCTCACCTCCCAGAGGGTGATCAAGGGTGATGGGTCAAATGCAGATAATAATTTACCACACCTAGTGTGTGTGTGTGTGACAATCATTGGTACTTTAACTTATCTTAGTCTGGTACAGGGATAACAGTTCAATGCTAACATTACAGTCCTAGCTTTATGAGCTAATTTTGCTACAGTTTACCCTAGAGTCATATAACTTGGTGTGTGACAGCTGTGAACTTGATAACTTTAGCATGCTAGCACGCTAACAATAAAGTGCAACTTTGTTTGCGATTTTTACGCTTGTTTGTCTAATTACACGACCGTATACCTTACAGTCATATAACTTGGTATTTAAAACATGCTAACTGGACCAGAATCAGAATAGTTTGTATTGCCATTGTTTTTTGAACGGGTTCACAAACTTTGCCTCCTGAGGAAGATCTTCACTGCCAAGCAAGTATTTGGTAGTCCACTACTTCCTCCCGGAGGCTATCCAGGTCCAATCGCAGCTACGACTTGGAACTTACAAGCGTATTTTCTCATCTTACTCATTGTCGGCGTCGCCATGGCTGTATCTTCCTCATTCATGTGCGCAGTTGCGCACTGCACTCTCTAAAAGCCGTTGATATCAATATACCCAACACAAATCTTTCATCCTCGCTCAAATTAATGGGGAAATTGTCGTTTTCTCGGTCTGAATAGCACTTTTTGTTGGTGGCTCCCATTAAAAACAATGTGAATATATGAGGAGCCATCACACGTGTGACGTCATCGTCTGCGACTTCCGGTAGAGGCAGGGCTTTTCTCCAGTTGCGAACTTTATCGTTGATGTTCTCTACTAAATCCTTTCAGCAAAAATATGGCAATATCGCGAAATGATCAAGTATTACACATAGAATGGACCTGCTATCCCCGTTTGAATAAGAAAATCTCATTTCAGTAGGCCTTTAGAAACCTGTGCCATTGGTTTTCACTTTAACATGAATCTTTTCCCAAAGTACAACAAATATTGAGTCAATTTGATTATTTGCAATGATTGTAGTTTACATGTAAGTCTATAATGTGGTTTCGTTTGTATCAACACAGAAAAAGCAGAGTACCACCTTTGGCACACTAACCGCAGTTTGACAATTATTTTCTTTCGACTCCTTTTCGCTTTGCGGAACAAAAACACAATTATTATACTGTTGTCTTGAAGGAAAAAACATGACCATTAGTATTTTCTTGACACCAAGTACAACACAAAACAGAAAAAGTTAAAAAGCAACAACCAAAAACGCTCAAGGAATACATAGAAAAAGTGAAAATACACAGCACAGCCAAAAGGGCAATTGGTCTGGGAGGGATCAACGGGGAAAGGGGACAGGAAAGATAAGAAACTCATGCAGTAATATGAATTCTTGGGCGTGGGAGTTTGTGGAGACAGACAAGGAAACAAGACAGTTCTTGGGTATGAAGAGGTATGCAGTTCTTACATAGCAGTAGAGCAGATCTGGGCAAACTAATCTGGCCCGCTGGACATTCACAAATCATTTTTTAGAGCATTAAGATCGATGATGTGCAGTGATGTTTTGAAATGACCGTAAGTCTTGAACTATACAACCTATTTCAATGGATGTAATATGCACTTTTGCATGATAAAATAGTTACTTTGGTAATCTAAGTGGTTCTCAAATGGGGGTAGGTGTACCCCTGGGGGTACTTGAGGGTATGCCAAGGGGTACGTGAGATTTTTCAAAAATATTAAAAAAATAACAACAATTCAAAAATCCTTTATACATATATTTATTGAATAATACTACAACAAAATATGAATGTAAGTTCATAAACTGTGAAAAGAAATGC
The DNA here is from genome assembly GCF_033978795.1 of Nerophis ophidion. Taxonomy (NCBI): domain Eukaryota; kingdom Metazoa; phylum Chordata; class Actinopteri; order Syngnathiformes; family Syngnathidae; genus Nerophis; species Nerophis ophidion. The sequence goes on along the minus strand of NC_084620.1, from coordinate 27,555,812 downwards.
AACAATGCAATATTCAGTGTTGACAGCTAGATTTTTTGTGGACATGTTCCATAAATATTGATGTTAAAGATTTATTTTTTTGTGAAGAAATGTTTAGAATTAAGTTCATGAATCCAGGTGGATCTCTATTACAATCCCCAAAGAGGGCACTTTAAGTTGATGATTACTTCTATGTGTAGAAATCTTTATTTATAATTGAATCACTTGTTTATTTTTCAACAAGTTTTTAGTTATTTTTATATCTTTTTTTCCAAATAGTTCAAGAAAGACCACTACAAATGAGCAATATTTTGCACTGATATACAATTTAATGAATCAGAAACTGATGACATAGTGCTGTATTTTACTTCTTTATCTCTTTTTTTCAACCAAAAATGCTTTGCTCTGATTAGGGGGTACTTGAATTGAAAAAATGTTCACAGGGGGTACATCACTGAAAAAAGGTTGAGAACCACTGATCTAAGTCAGAGCAGCTCAGACGAGGCACCAAGAGGTTTGTGTGTGTGTGTGGGGGGGGAGGATTTTTACAACAAAGTTCTAAAGCTTAGTGATGTATCAGATGATTTTAATAAATTGGACCCTGACTTAAACAAGTTGAAAAACTTATTCGGTTGTTACCATTTCGTGGTCAATTGTACAGAATATGTACTGCACCGTGCAATCTACTAATAAAAGTCCCACTCAATCAATCAAAAAATCAAAATCAGATTGTAGGTTGGCTTTTTTTTTTACCTTTCGCATTCATATTTCACTGTGTTCGTTGCATTTTTGTTGCGTTTCGTTTGATTGTTAAATATGTTGATCGAGAGGGGGTGTGATGTTCATACAGTATGTTGCCAATATTCAGTGTTTTATCCTTCATAGTTAATATTTCTAAATATCACATTCTTTATTTTCATGTACATTATGGGTGTCTCATTCCCAAAAAAAAATAAAAAATCCATTCCGTTTAAGGCCGTCTGTCATAACGTTTTTAGCTTTCAATCAAACATTATTGTGAGTTTTTGTAGTAGCGTATTAGTATATGTATACATAGATCAGACCTCAGCAAATTAAGGCCCGGGGACCACATGTTTTCAATTTGGCCCGCCAGACATTCCCAAATATTTTTTTTAGAAAACTGCAGCTGCCATTAAGATGTGCACGGATGTTTTCTAATGACCGTAAGTCTTCAACTATACAAAGTATTTCAATGGTTGGAATCTGCGCTTATGGATGATATACCAGGTAGTTACTATGGTAATCTAATTAGTTACTATGGTCCTCTACGTCAGTGGTTCTCAACCATTTTTCAGTGATGTACCCCCTTTGAACATTTTTTTAATTCAAGTACCCCCTAATTAGAGCAAAGCAGGTTTGGTTGAAAAAAATAGATAAAGAAGTAAAATACAGCACTATGTCATCAGTTTCTGATTTATTAAATTGTATATCAGTGCAAAATATTGCTCATTAATAGTGGTCTTTCTTGAACTATTTGAAAAAAAAAGATATAAAAATAACTAAAAACTGGTTGAAAAATAAACAAGTGATTCAATTATAAATAAAGATTTCTACACATAGAAGTAATCATCAACTTAAAGGGCCCTCTTTGGGGATTGTAATAGAGATCCATCTGGATTCATGAACTTAATTCTAAACATTTCTTCACAAAAAAAGAAATTTTTATGGAACATGTCCACAAAAAATCTAGCTGTCAACACTGAATATTGTATTGTTGAATTTCTTTTCACAGTTTATGAACTTAAATTCATATTTTGTTGAAGTATTATTCAATAAGTACATTTTACAAAGGATTTTTGAATTGTTGCTATTTTTAGAATATTTTTTTTTAAATGTCACGTACCCCTTGGCACACCTTTAAGTACCCCCCAGGGGTACACGTACCTCCATTTGAGAACCACTGATCTACGTATAGTTTCCCCAGAGGCAGAAGGAGATTTTCACAACAAAGTTCTAAAGCTTAGTGATGTATCAGCTATATCAGATTGTAGGTGGGTTTATTTTGTACCGTTCGTTCATATTTCACTGTTTGTTATAATTTTTGTTGCGTTTCACTTGATTGTAAAATATGTCGATCAAAAGGGGGTGTGACATTCATAGTTTGTCAATATTCAGTGTTTTATCGTTCATAGAAAAATGTAACATTCCATTACGTTTTTTAAGGTGGTCTGTTATAACATTTCTAGCATTCAATCAGACATTATTGTGAAGTTTTGTATTAGTGTCCCTAAAAATAGATATGCCGGCCCCCAGACACATTTGTTTCTCTAAATGTGGCCCCCGAGTCAAAATAGGCTTGCAGTAGAGGAATGATGGCACTAACTACAGTAGTGCTGACAAGCATCAGTAGTTGTAGACTGGTATGCTTTGTTTCTCCTTCCATCACCGAAAACCAAACCATCTTGGGGGAAAACACATCTAATCAAAACGAGTCGTAGGTCAAACCCAATTAGATCCAATCTGACTTAATATTAAACTCATAAAGTCCAATATTGTGAATCATCTTTATAGTCTTACCAATGCATCGATTTGAATAGCAGCAATTAGGTGATTACCGGCCAATTAGAAGGGATTACACAACAGCAGAATCCGGTTTGACATTTACACTAAACTTGCATCAGCATGTCAGGCATACTAATTCTCAGTAATAGAATGGTTGATATTCCGGGAGCGGCTTGAACAAATATCCATCTGGGAGCATAAATATGCATCAGCGAATGGGCGCAGCATTTATTTGGCGGCACATTTTTGGGAGTTGTAAACATGACATTTGTATGGCCGGCCATTATTCAGCTGTATGCTAAATGAAGAGTTTTTAATCAGATGGAGGACGGCAAAAATATTCCCTGAAGTGAGTTTCCTCTGGACGATTTATGATGACGAGGGAATGTGGAATTTTGTGTGCGTGGAAGTAGTTCTCAGAGGAGCTGGGTTGTGTAAGATAAAATCAGAAGTTCCCTCGGCATGATTATGGATGAGTTTTGCAGTTTCAAACCACCATTAACTCTGGCGCCGGTGACCCCGATCTGCATAAAGCACTCTGTAACTGCCAGAGTGCAAAGTGGTCCGGATTTTTATTTTTATTTTATTTAAAGTATTGCTTGAGTTCTTCTTTGGCTCTCGTCCAGCAGTCAATAGCAGACCGATGAGCGGTGTTGCCCTCCTTCAAACCGAATAAAACAATATCCACATGAGTGTATTCCAAAAAATATAAATAAGTAAACAGCAGCAGAAAGTTATCTTCCAAACTGTTTTATTTTACTTCTGTGCAGAAGTAAATTCGTAGTAAATAGTAGTCTTGAGTAGTTTCACCAAAATTTTCTTACGAATTCGGTTTGAAAGATCTTTGCAGCCGATTCCTAAAAACAGCACAGTGCTCTGAAAGTCTTTGAATGTTGTCAGGTTTTTTTTGGGTTTTTTTTGGCAATGGGTCTTTAAAAATAGCACAGTGTTTCTTTAGGTCCTTTTAAAAACCTACAATGATCCTGTCATCCATCCATCCATTTCTACCGCTTATTCCTTTCAGGGTCGCGGGGGGGCGCTGGTGCCTATCTTAGCTACAATCGGGCGGAAGGTGGCGTACACCCTGGACAAGTCGCCACCTCATCGCAAAGCCAACACAGATAGACAGACAACATTCACACTCACAATCACACTCTAGGGCCAATTTAGTGTTGCCAATCAACCTATCCCCAGGTGCATGTCTTTGGAAGTGGGAGGAAGCCGGAGTACCCGTAGGGAACCCACGCAGTCACGGGGAGGACATGAAAACTCCACACAGAAAGATCCCGAGCCTGGGATTGAACCCAGGACTACTCAGGATTTTCTTAGGCCTAGTGGGTTGAGTGTCCGCCCTGAGATCTGTAGGTCGTGAGTTCAAATCCCGGCAGAGTCATATACCAAAGACTATAAAAAAAATGGGAATGATTACCTCCCTGCTTGGCACTCTGCATCAAGGGTTGGAATTGGGGGTTAAATCACCATAAATGATACCTGGGTGCGGCACCGCTGCTGCCCACTGCTCCCCTCACTTGATCAAAGGGACGGGTCAAATGCAGAGGACAAATTTTACCACACGTAGTGTGTGTGTTAATCATTGGTACTTTAACTTTAACTGTAAAGAACCAGAAACACAGGGGCTGGATCTCCACTTAAAGATACGTTGTGTGTGAACAACCTCTCTCATTCAGACTTGTTGCACTTGCAAGATTGTTTTGCTTACCACTTTTTGTGATGGTATTATGATTACACAGCAAACAGTGAAGAAATCAAAATGGTTGAAAAGCAATATTGTTAATTTCCTGCTATTACTTTAATGGGCATTCAAGCCATTTGGACCACAGGTGTCAAATTGAAGGCCCATAGGCCAAACCTGGCCAGCAAGGATGGGTGATATGGAACAACCTGCCATTCATGGTGTGAACTATAAAGGTGAAGATAAAAAAAAATACCTATTAAACTCCTAATTTTTGACAAGAAAAGGTGCACGTTTTTCTGCAACCAGATTTTCTCTCAGTCGTTTTATTTTACAGGTGAACGTCATAAAATGAAAATATAGTGTAAAAGTCCATTCATGTCAGCAATTAACTGCAAATGTGAAAACAATATGTGGTATAACTTACTACATGCCACCTGAGATATGTCAAGCTTTTGTTGGTTATAACTTTGATGATTGTGGCTTACAGTTTAGGAAATAAAATGTGAGCCATGATGATCAAAATGATATTTATCAAGCCTGGACATAAACTTTTTTAACTTCTGCCCTCGGGCAGGAGATACAAGACGATAAAATGCCGGACAAACAGGTTCAAGAACACTTTCTACCCGAGAGCAATAGTGTCGCTGAACACAATGCATAAAAAAGAATGACTGTGTGTGTGAACTGTGTGCTTGGTATTTTTGTATGTATTTATTTATCTTAGTACCAATGTTCTTATGTTTTTCATGTGTCATTATGATTTTGCACTAAATTAGAATGCTTGCAATGTATAATGACAATAAAAATGTATTTTATTATATTCTATTATCATAATTATCACAAGTGGCATTATTGCTATCTTTTCTTGTAAGACATACTAGTCAACTGAAGAGTGTTTGTTGCCATTTTGAGATCAGAGGTCACTACAAGAAGAACCGTTTGAATAAATGGCAAACAATTCCAAGGAACTGATACACGAGGAACCAGATCTGAACAAGAACTCGTTTCTGATTCCTATCCTTCTGCGCCATGTTTGGTACCAAGGATGTGTGTGGCTGTGCCTGGAAGCATGGAATTAAGTCATTCTGACGTTAGTTTTCTTAATGAAATAAACCAAAATAATAAGTCTGAATACAGTTCTAAATATATTCCAGCTCATAAACTTGCAATAATTTTATTTTGTCAATTGGGGAAATTTTGCTACAGTTTTTGATGCATTCCCCACTATATGTAAGTTGTGTTTAGTGACCAGCGGCTCTCAAACACGCTCCCGCCAACTAAATGTATGTTAGTAAATACACAATGATAAAAAATAAACATTATACCCTCATTTTTCCAAAATCCATATAACAACTATTGGTGCAAACAACAATTAGAGAATATAAGAGAATGGAATAGAATAGAATAGAATAGAATAGAATAGACTTTATTGTCATTATATTTGCATATAACGAGACTTAAGGTGCGGTAGTGGGAACAAATATGCGATAAAAATACATTGCACGAGGGGTAATAAAGATATAACATAGTATTGAAATAAACAGACTACTACTACTTGCTAGTAAAAATAAAAAGCAATCCTGTACAACAGGGGTCCCCAAAATAAGGCCCGCGGGCCAGATCCGGCCTGCCAGCGCTCGAGATCTGGACCGCGGTAAGTCCCAAGCAAATTTTTTAAGTTTTTTTTTTTAATCTGTCCTTTCTAATCCATTTTATACCGCTTGTTACTCTCAGAGTCTCCAAGCAACTCCGGCAAAATCACATTGTCTAAAAATGCATTTTCCTATCGATGACGTGATATTATATATATATATATATATATATATATATATATATATATATATATACTGTATATATAACCCAATGCGGCCCCCAGGTCAAAAAGTTTGGGGACCCCTGCTGTACAATATACAACACACTATGCAAAATACTGTACAATATACAGAACAAGACAAGAGTACCGGGCAGCACGATGGAGGAGGGGTTTGTGCGTCTGCCTCACAATATGAAAGTCCTGAGTAGTCCTGGGTTCAATCCCGGGCTCGGGATCTTTCTGTGTGGAGTTTGCATGTTCTCCGCGTGGGTGTCACACCGCGGTGAGGGATGTCTTGTCTGGTTTTTTTTTGTCTTATGATTTGCATGTTTTAATTTGAAAAGTAACTCTCCTCTTGTTTCAGGTCACTTGACCTTCCTTTTGTGTCATCAGTCTGACGTCATCCCTGTTCTCTGATTGTTTCCAGCTGTTCCCTATTACCCTCATGTGTTTTATAAGCTCACTCCTCCCATTGTTCTGTGCCAGATTGTTTCGTTAATTTGTGCTCTTTAGTGTCTATGTCCATGCCTTGCCTTGTCTTGTGCTTATGTTACTTGATCCTGGATCCCTTTGTTACTATTTTGAGTGTTCCTTTCTTCCTCCTCAGCTGAGTGATTTTGGTTATTTCGTTTATTCAGCCAAAGTAGTAAGTTGTCAGTTAATTTTTTCCATTCCTTCCTCAATTTTTGGAGTGACACTTTTTGTTAAAACTTTATTAGATTAGGTAGTGTAGAAATTTTCATAGCTGTTGTTTTGTTCTCCTGTTGGAGCGTTTTTTGTTAAATACTTTTTATAGCATATACGTACGGCACCAATTGTAGTTCGTCTTTGCTTTTGTGTGTTCCTCCGTTTGGAGTGATTTTCGGTTGTTCCTTTTTTTTGGAACCTTTTCGCCGATTAGTTTTTGTGATTAATATAGATTTAGTTATTCCTTGACTTTGGAGGTGAAAGGAAGTTTTCAAAATAAAAGCCTGTCTAAATTCCCAACTCTGCATCTGAGTCCTATCCTTTTACCAAGCCTGACAGTGGGTTCCCTCCGGGTACTCCAGCTTCCTCCCATTTCCAAAGACATCAACCTGGGGATAGGTTGATTGGCAACACTAAATTGGCTCTAGTGTGTGAATGTGAGTGTGAATGTTGTCTGTCTATCTGTGTTGGCCCAGCGATGAGGTGGTGACTTGTCCAGGATGTACACCGCCTCCCGCCCGATTGTAGCTAAGATAGGCTTCAGCGCCCCCCACGACCCCGAAGGGAATAAGCGGTAGAAAATGGATGGATGGATGGATGGAAGACAATAGTACCGGAGTAATATATAACAATCAGTGTCAGATTACAGATAAATTATGCTTTTATGTGATGTATGTCAACTGTGGTGTCTGCCTCCAATGTATTGTTTGTAATCTCTGCACTACATATGCATGTGCTTTTACTTTTTTGAATATTTTTCATAGGTTTTGCTGTTTCTTGATTTTATTATGACCATATTAACTTGAATACTGATGCTGCTTTTTACTGCAATACAGTATGTTTTCATTTAGTTTGGATTATTGGTGACTCGTGCAAAAAAATAAAAAAGTTTTTGTCAGGCAAAGTGTATTAATTTACTGTTACTGAGAATGCACTAAACCATGTTTCCCATGTGTATGTATGCTTGCCCACCTCACACAAGAAACTGTTGTTATTGGTTCTCCAGCTTTCACTTCCAATATTTTTCTCCTTTCTGGGTTGCGGGAAACTATGCAATTGCGTCCCCAATTTTTTGCGAGTGTGCGCAACCCCATGCCACACAACAGGGCATGTTTTCACGGTAAACACTCTTCAGTTCGAACTAATGTCAAATGAGAAAGTGCAGTGTCGCTTAGCCGCGGCTTCCAACTGGTACGTAACATGGCTTGAAACCGGGTTGTCCGTACTGTCTCTATGCACAACTCTGGTGTATAGTGCAACCCCCAAATTCGTCACGTTTCATGTGTTAGGTAAACAGCGACAAATGGGGCCGTATGAATCCCCTCCCTACTATACCTGATGGACTAATGTGCTTTATGTTTGGCTTTTTATAGTTTTTTGACGACACATACAGGTATTCCTGAACTGCCATTTACAGATTCGCTGATAACACCTTTAAAAGCTACCAACCTGCCTCAATCATACGCTGATTAAGGGCATGCACGTGAGAAATACAACTGTGACCAAGACAAGGTTGAGGAAAAAGTGCCTGAAAGCAGCAGTGATTTTCCTAAGAATCCATTAGAATTTTCACTTCATTACACGCAATGATTGAGGAGCAGTACAACAGAGAGATTTGCAGTGTTTCTCTCACACGGTGCAAATTACAACCCGGCTGATGTGATCAAGCGGGGTTGTGCTTTAAAACTGTTATGCACACTGAGGGGGTCTGATATGGTTTCGACCCGAGCAAAGTCACCTTGTCATTAGTGATCGGCCCAGGAATATTGTATCTGTGCTAGCGAGCAGGCTTGTTGAAAACGCTGCAAGATATTTGGACTATCAAAATAACGTGTTAGCTCATGTGATTAATCACAAAAACTATTGCATCAAATATTATGGATGCAGATTTTTCATGCAAGTTATGTTGTGCTCACATGCTCCTTTACTTTTACAGCTGATGGTTACTTAAACAGAGGCATGGGTTGTTATACAGTCAGTGATCAGGTCAATGCATAAGTGGGGGAAACTCCAACACATTTTTGCAACAAAATACACCATAATAATACTTTAGATCAGTGTTTTTCAACCACTGTGCCGTGAGATACAATCTGGTTTGCCGTGGGAGATTGTCATTTCACCTATTACGGTTCAAAATATTTTTTCCAAAGCAGTAATTATAATCCACAAATAATGTGCCGTTGTTGAGTGTCTGTGCTGTCTAAAGCTCGGCAGAGTAAGCCGTGTAATACTCTTCCATATCAGTTGGTGGCAGCAGGTAGCTAATTGCTTTGTCACAGTCACAATATGCAGATGACAGCGGGAGGCAACGTGCAGGTCAAAAGGTATCAAATGCTTAAACAAAAATTAAACTGAAGGCGATGACGGCTAAGAAAAGGCATTGAAATTTACGTATGGCTATGCAGAATGAAACTAAAACTGAACTGGCTACAAATTAAACAAAAACAGAATGCTGGACGACAGCAAAGACTTACAGCGTGTGGAGCAGATGGCGTCCACAAAGTACATCTGAACAGGAGATGACAATCAACAATGTCCACACAAAGAATGATAAAAACAACTGAAATTGTCAAGATTGCTAAAATTAAGCAGGTGCGGGGATCACACTCAGGGAAGAAACAAAACTACAACAGGAAAATACCAACAAAACAGGAAACGCCACCAAAATAGGAGCGCAAGACAAGAACTAAAACACTACACACAGGAAAACACCAAATAACTCTAAATAAGTCACACCGTGATGTGACAGGTGGTTACAGAACATCTACTTTGAGACAAGAGCTATAGTGATGCATGCTTGGTTATGGTTTGAATTCATATCCAACAATTGCGACAACGACTTTTTACTGTCAGTTTCAGCTGCTGAGTTTAATTTTGTAATGTTTTGTGCTGGTGGTGTGCCTCTGGATTTTTCCAATGAAATAAAATGTGCCTTGGCTCAAAAAAGGTTAAAAAACACTGCTTTTGATCACACTGTTAACAATCTTTGCACAAAGTACGTGCATTCAAGTAAAACCTTTTTAAAAAGTTCCTGAATGACATCTTGACAATAAAATTGCATTTGTGTACAGATATTGTTTTGATTTTTGTTAAAGTTAAACTATACAAGCGAGAAACCATTAATCCAAATTCAAAAGTATGATTAATTTGATTTAAAAAGTATTTTTTGACACCACCAGATAATACAAGGGAGAATGGAAACATGTCGATATCATTGAGCTTGTATTAATACCATACTAACACTACTCTCGTATCAATAAAATTGATATTTGGATCGATCCTGACGTCTCTGTAAGTCATGTGACTATCCCAGAATATGGCTTTCAAAGAAATGGCAACATGTCAGACAAACACAAGCTAATTTCCAAAAGCTTATTTTTTGGCCATTGAATGTCATTTTAAAGCAAGAATCTCAACTTTGTTGACCATGAAACCCAACTTTTCCACCTCAGAGGAGCCTGGGGCCCACTCAAATATTACCACTTAATTAGTCATATTACATTTCATTTGAATTATATCTAACCTACTTACAGTTTAACAGGATAACATTGTTAAATGATGAAACCACGTGTTAACCACAAACGATTCTTACCAATGCTTAGGTCAGGCTGATTACAAAAGTATATACTAACCAAATATAGTACAAAAGAAGGGACTCAAAAACTGATAAAAAATAAATATATCGTATATACCACTACACAGTGCTAAAATAAATATATTCCAACAAAAGTAATAATAATAATAATGATGAATATGTTTCTTAAATAAACAGTCTATAAATGTATGAAAATTCCACTTCACGCTTCAGAAACCTCTCCATGACTTGAGCTCCACACTACTTCGATTTTGATATTATCATTACTGCCACAAGTGGTAGAAAAGTGTATTATAACTGAGTACCGCTGTGGCCCATTCAGGTCGCAGCTGAGAAACACGATGGTTAAAATTGCATACCAACTCGTAAATAAACGTAAATAAAAGTCCGCTTACAACGGAGCCAAAGGGAGGTTCTCTATTCCGCCTATAAAACCCAATAAATAACCATCCAAAAACCACCAACAATACTCAGTTTACATTTTGTGACCTGAATATTAACCAAGTATTAGTGATATTGGTATAGTAAAGACTAAGGCAGACGAACTAATTATAGCGGTGCTACGATCACAACCCTCCGTGGCTTTATTGACATCTTCGTTTGGTATATTGCTTTCTAGCTTCCTTGCTTGTGGAAGTTTTATTTCTAGATCATGAATCATGCATCTCAACTGGATAGTAGAAGGACAAGGATGCAATTCCACAAGTTGGTACACTTTGACAGCCAATTTAGACCCTAAAATGGCGAGAACGATACAAAAAGATGCTCGGTTCTACTCTCCTTTCCTTCGTGAGCATTATGAGCCATCAGTGTCCTGGTAGCTAGAGTGTCCACCCTGAAATGGGTAAGTCGTGAGTTCAAACCCCGGCCAAGTCATACCAAAAACTATAAAAATGGGACACATTATTTTCCTGCTTGGCACTCAGAAATCAAGGGTTGGAATTGGGGGTTAAATCACCAAAAATTATTCCAGGCGCGGCCACCACTTCTGCTCACTGCTCCCCTCACCTCCCAGGGGGGGATAAAGGATGATGGGTCAAATGCACAGAATAATTTTGCCACACCTAGTGTGTGTGTGACAATCATTGGTACTTTAACTTTAACTGAATTCTTCATCTAAACGGGACTATAACAACATTATATCAGTCTGCAACCTAATGACGGCAGACAATGTACAGTAAGTGATGTTTTATTATGCTGACGCCATCAGTGTGTGTGAATGGGTGGATGTGGAAATAGTGCCAAAGCGCTTTGAGTTCCTTAAAAAAAAGATAGAAAAGCGCTGTATGAATATAACGCATTTACCATTTACCATTTGTTGGCTCTATTGCAGTGAATACACTGATATTGAAAGTGAATATAATCCAACGCATCGGCTTAAAATGAGCAAAATATGTAAATATTAAATGTCATAAATTTGCCCGTTACTACATGACGTATATACTTACATCATGAATATAAAACCCTAATGGGGGTGTTGGGAATTTGTTTCCATTAGGCTCCATTGCAAGAAGACTCTTAATCACGTGTATTTACTATTCAGAATGCATAAAAAACACATATGTGTTGTCGTACATAAGGATTGTATGAATGATAGAAACAATTCCAAATAAAAGGCTTAATATGGCTGTTTATGCTGTTTGAGTAAAGCTTTTTTTCCACCAGGAAGCCGGTTTGACGTTTTTAATTGCTGGTTTACTTCGGTTGTGAAAAGCACTTACATGACTCCCAAGAGAGTATTTTTCAGCTATAGGCAACTATGAATGTCCTTCACTCCTGTTGCTATGACAGTGTTGCATTGTGCTGTGTGTGGGAAAAGAGTAGTCAACAGCAAACCTTAAAAATATTTCATGAGTACATAGAGCAGAACCTTAGTCGACTATTTAGTTTGTCGGCTTGCTGTGTCACGAGCGTACGATGGTAATTAAAGAGATAAGGGGAGTGTTACTGCAGCTGGAACTTATCAATGCGCAGTAACAGTAACTTGTATTGCAATTGTTGATCTGAAATTGGGGGAGAACACGTTTGTGGTTGTTGGCTGAGGAGTTAGATGTTTTATTTTGGAGATATCACGCTCGAGGTTTTGTAGGGGGGGGGGGGGGGGGGGGGGGGGGGGGGGGGGCCCGAAAGGGACACACGGTAAAAAATGGATGGATAGAGTGCGATTCTGTGGAGCGTATACTTCTGCTTCCACACAAGACCATAGTCCAGATTTCAAAGACTGAACTGTGAAATGCAACAAAATTCATATTTAGAGAGTAGGGTTGTCTCGGTATCAAAATGTATTTCTAAATACTTTTCAAAATAAAAGGGACCATAAACAAATTTCACTATTGGCTCTATTTGAACAGCTAATTCCATGATACATTAAACATGAATTCTGTTATGATCCGCTGCCCGGATCATATTATGATTTAGATTTTTGAGTCTGTTTTTGTTTTCTGTTAGTTTGGACTTCCTTTGTAATTGTTTGTGCACCTGTGAGTTAATTTCTGTTATGATCCGCTGCCCAGATCATATCGTGTTCTGGTTTTGATTCGTTTTTGTATTATATTCTGTTAGTGTTTGACTTCCTTAGTTCCTGGTTTGTTCTGTTTCCATAGTTACTAATTAGATTCACCTGCCTCTTGATTTTGACACGCACTTGCCTCTTGATTACTGTCTTTATTTAAGCCTGCCTTTTCTGTTCATTCAGTCTTGCCTCCTAATTTGTGTTCGCACAACAGTGACAACCTTGATCCTCGATTCTGATTTCAAATCTGTACTTGCTAGCTTCCGCGCTAAGCCATTGCTCCTCTAGCTCCCTTGTTTTACCTTTTGTGCCTTGTGTGAGTTTTTCTGTTATTTCTCTAGCTCCCATGCTAGCGCTTTTGTTTTTGTCTAGCTCCCATGCTGGTTCTGTTTGTTTTGACTAAGTCTGTTTTTATTTGTTAAATAAGTTAATTATTTCTTACCTTCATGCTGTGTTCGAGCCCGACTGCATCCCTGAGAGAACGACCCGCATCACCACGATGCCCCGTAATCGTCACAGTTTCGTCACCATAGTAACATATTATTTTCACCTGCCACGGGTTCCAGACGCACACCTGTTTTTGTAATCAGTGTCGTTATTTAAGCCTGCCTTCTCCCGTTAGTCGGTCTGGCTTCGTAATTTGCTACATGCAACAAGTGACGACTTCTGTTCCCGGTTCTGTTTATGCTAGCTTCCATGCTAAGCCCTATGTGTTTTCTAGCTCCCATGCTAGTTCTGTTAGTTTTGTCAAAGTCTGTATTATTTTTTAATAAATCATTTTTCCTACCTGCACACTGTGTCCGAAGCCCGACTGCATTTTTGGGTGAACGAAACCCGCATCACCATGCGACCAACGCGTTACAGTGCGAAGCCAGCATCAAGAAGTTCTCTCACTGCGGGCATTTCGGAGGTCGAAGAAGGTACGTGGATGGTCCTCCGAGCGATGGAGGCAGAGACGCTCCGCGGTTCGCCAGGTGAAGACATGATTTGGTGATCTGGAGGGTTTCTGGTCCACAGTAGGAAGCAAGCATAAACAGAGGACACGCTGACAGCGGAGGGAGACGCAGACTGCGCATGTGCCGCAACAGAATGTTTATAACTGAATACATTCACGTATGCATACAAATTTCTCTTCTTTTTATATTATTTCTGAATTAGGTAACGTTTATGACAAACTTTTACCAAAACACAGTTTATAATGTGAGATATACCAGGACAATGCATACGTTTATCATTTGTTTTCAAAACACTTACAAAAAAGTGGGACCCCAAAAATTTACCGTGGAACCCCATTTTTATGACTTGATGGAGTCCATGGGACCCCATTTTGAAAATTCCTAGCGCCAACACCACTGTCATAAGAAGAGAAAAAATTGTTTTATTTAAATAAATATATTATTTATAAACCAAGTTGAAGTATCATTGGCAAATGTTCATCTGCCTCGGCACGCATATATGTGTCCTCTTTTTGGGATTTCACATTATGGCCAGCCTAATATTACCAGCATTGTAACCCTAACCCTTGTCAAAGGCAGTATAGTGCCTTTTTTCATTCATTAGTACTGCGGTACTTCATTAATTACCGGTTTACCGTTAAACCCTTTTTGAGAAGAACAAAAGTGTTTAAGTGTATTTAAGGGTCAGAGTGAAAAATGCGTTGATGTTAGCAGGTCTGCAACAGCTCATTGCGCTACTACATTAGAAGTGATTAATCAGTAATTATAATTTTGATCGCTAACAACGGACATCCTTAATATGCTTTCCAAAAAAGTATTCCTTAAAAGCAGCTGAAATAAAATTTGTCAACACTATTCGTCAGTTTGGCTCCCTCACATCACGTATTATCTGTTAAATGGAGGAGATAATGAGGATATCTGCTGCTTGATGAACTTTAAGAACATGAACAAAACGAGATTACATGCAAAAACTGATTACATTCTCATAAACGTCAGCTGTGCCGTGCCTTTAAGAAATGTCAGCCCAACTGCAGTAACCTTTTCTGGAGTCGAGAATAGAAGTAATGATAGCGGCACGAGCAGAAGCCTGCCAAGTTTAATTTGTCATGTTAAGCTTGTCCTATTTCTGTCCAAACAAGCCGTTGATTGATGACAGCAGACACTTTGCACAAAGCTACTTTGGCCGTGACAAACATTTAGACTAATGATGTCCAACGTGAAGCCCAGGGGCCATTTGTGGCCCCCAAGGGCATATGCTACAGGTCCTATTTATTGGTTCAAATTAAGTATTATGAATGATGATTAGTTCATTCTTTAATGTCCTTTGTGTTCTTTGATGTTTGATGTTAAACCTCTTACACACATGTGAGAGGGATGTGTACTATGGTTATCAGTTGTTGTTGTTTTTTCCCTTGGCCTCAGTCTGGACCCCCTCTCCAGGGCCCACCCTTAAACCGATTTTTTAATTTTATTTTAATCTTCAATTTTTTTTCTCCCATTCCCCCCCACTTGTTTACGTGTATCTCATCGTTTTTGAATGGGGCGCTGGAAGCCGGCAGACCCGTCAGCGATCCTGTTCTGTCTCCCTGCAATGTTTGTCTGATCCTGAATGGGATTGTGCTGAAAATTTTAATTTTCCTGAAGGAACTCTCCTGAAGGACTAAATAAAATAAAAATAACGTACTATCTAGGTACATTTTGAAATCTTGAAAAACAGAATGCTTGAACAGTTATCACATTAACATATAACATGTTAAGTAGGAGTGTTTTTGTTTTCACCCAGCGTGTTTTTCTATTTTTGCAGGAAGCAGCTGAGGTTAGTCGTGCCCTCCTTTGGCGCGTATAAATACGTGGCATCAGGTGTGCCCATTTTTTTTGTCATCTTCTATCATTGTGCATCGATTTATCGGTTGGGTGGGGGGGGGGGGGTGTTGTGTCTTCTGAGTCATTCTGGATTAATTGAGGTAAACATTTATTCAAATGAATGATAATGATGGATTAATTAGATTAATCCCATCAATCTTGACAGGTTTAATAATATAACTATACAAACAGAAACAAATGTTTCAGGAGTTTTGGATCATTGCAGGGTATTGATTCCAAAAATCTAGTAAGAATGATAATGATGATAGATTAATTTGATTAATCGAACTCATTTTGTCAGTGATTATCATATGATTACTTCCGAACAGAAACAAATGTTTTAGAAATTTGGAGTCTTTCGGGGTTAGTTAAAGTAATGAATCATAATAATGATAATGATGATGGATTCATTTGATTAATCACATTACATTTGACAGACCTAAAAATATAACTACATTTAATTATATTAATAATTATGGTGGATTATTTGATTCATGTCACTAATTTCAACAGTCATATTAATATGGAAACCTTCTAAACAAATGGATGTTCAAATAAAAATGTATCAGGATGTTTCAAAGAGGTTTCAGATTAATAATGATGATGGATTAATCAGATTAATCGCACTAATTTTGGTAGTCCTAATAATATGAAAACTTTCCAAACAGAAACATATGTTTTAGAATTGTTGAGTCATTCTGGGTTAATTTAGTTACAATTATTAATCGGATTAATAATTATGGATTCATTTGATTAATCACATTAATATTGACAGGTTCAATAATATAACTATCTAAAAAGAAACGCTTTTTCCAGGATTCTTAAATCATTCTAGGTCATTGATTCCAAAAATGTAATAAGATGAATAATGATGATTTATTCATTTGATTAATCAAAGTCATTTTCACGGTCGAAATCATATGATAACTGTCCAAACAGAAACAAGATGTTTTAGAAATTTGGAGTCTTTCTGGGTTAATTTAGTTAAAATAATGAATCATGATAATAATAATAATAATAATAAAAATAATGATGGATTAATCGCATTAATTTGACAGGCCTAATAATATAACTATATGTAATCTTATTAATAATGATGGTGGATTATGTGATTCATCTGACTAAATTTAACAGTCATACTAATATGGTAACCTTTTAAACAAATGGATGTTCAAATAAAAATGTATCAGGATGTTTTAAGGTGGTTTCAGATTAATAATGATGAGATGGATTAATTCGATTAATCGCACTAATTTTGGTAGTCCTAATAATATGATAACTTTCCAAACAGAAACAGATGTTTTAGAATTGTTTAGTCATTCTGGGTTAATTTAGTTACAATTATTATTCAGATTAATAATTATGGATTCATTTGATTAATCACATTAATATTGACAGGTTCAATAATATAACTATCTAAAAAGAAACACTTTTTCCAGGATTCTTAAATCATTCTAGGTCATTGATTCCAAAAATCTAATAAGATTAATAATGATGATTTATTCATTTGATTAATCAAACTCATTTTCACGGTCAGAATCATATGATAACTGTCCAAACAGAAATAGATGTTATAGAAATTTGGAGTCTTTCTGGATTAATTTAGTTAAAATAATGAATCATGATAATAATATTAATAATAATAATGATGATGGATTAATCGCATTAATTTGACAGGCCTAATAATACAACTATATCTAATCTTATTGATAATGATGGTGGATTATGTGATTCATCTGACTAAATTTAACAGTCATGCTAATATGGTAACCCTTTAAACAAATGGATGTTCAACTAAAAATGTATCAGGATGTTTTAAGGTGGTTTCAGATTAATAATGATGATGGATTAATTCGATTAATCATACCAATTTTGACAGTCCTAATAATATGACAACTGTCCAAACAGAAACGGATGTCCAAACAGAAAGAAATGTTTCAGGAATTTCAAATCATTCTGGGTTACTGAAACCAAAAATGTTATAAGATGAATAATGCTGATGGATGCATTTAATTAATCACACTATTTTTGGCAGTCCTAATAATATGATAACTTTCCAAACAGAAACAGATGTTTCAGAATTGATTAGTCATTCTGGGTTAATTTAGTTACAATCATTAATCAGATTAATAATTATGGATTAATTTGATTAATCACATTAATTTGACAGGCCTAATAATATAACTTAATTCATTCATATTAATAATAAAGGTGGATTATTGGATTCTCACAAATGTTAACAGTCTGTTTGTGTCCAAACACAAACAGATTAAAAAAAAAAAAGTGTCAGGAATTTTTAGATTAATATTAATGATGGATTAATTTGATTAATCACACTAGTTATGACAGTCTTAATCATATAATTTTCCAAACAGGAATGAATGTCCAAGCGGACACACATGTATCATTTTAGGTTATTGAAACCAAAAATTTAATAAGATGAATAATGATGATGGAATAACTCGATTATTCACACTAATTTTGACTGTCAGAATAATGTGATATGATAACTGTCCAAACAGAAGTTTCAGAATGTTGTAGTCATCCTGAGGATAATTTAGTTAAAGTAATTAGTCAGATTAATATTAATGATGGATTCAATTGATTAATCACATTAATTCTGAGAGGCCTGATCATATAACTCAATCTAACCATATTAATATTGATTGTGGACTAATCTCACTAATTTAAACACTCATGTTAATATAATATCTGTCCAAACACAAACTGGCATTCAAATAAAGATAATAATAACAATAATAATAATGAGGGTTTAATTTGATTAATCACACTGATTTTGACTGTCCTAATACTATTATAATTGTCCAGAAAAAAACGGATGTCAAAATACAAACAGATGTTTAAGGGATTTCGATTTTTGTTGGCTACTAAGTAAATAAAATATATATATGACTAATTTTGATGACGGAATAATTTGATTAAAAATATTAATCTTGACAGGCCTTTTAGTATGATAACTCCCCCCGAACAGAAAAGTAAAGATGAAATGAAATTGTCCCCAGGCCAATACATTTTTCAGCATAATAACACTTTTTTTCCATTGATATTACAAAGGCCAAGCAGTGCACAGCCCTCGCCTACAGAAGCTCTCACACTGCTTCCAACTACTTATCACCTGTAGGCAAGAGCTGATGTATATTTAAACACATTGGCAAAGAAGCTGATGCTCAGAGGTGGTATTCAACGTGGATAACCTATCATAATAAAACATATCGAAACAATACATAAACAAGATGTCAAATCTCATTGAAGTCAGCCAAGGGCGGCTTATGGGTGGAATATCAGTGTGGTGACAACACCTGACAGGGGGACATTTATTTTTTTTTTTTTTCATGAGGCCTGAATTCCTGGTGGCAGCCCTGAAGCCACTCATTGATATTCCTTGTAATTGCAACAAAAAAAAAACTTTGCTGTACTTACACGTATCTATTCAATGACATGGCCGAATGACTGCCATCCGCCCCGCCAGCTTGGCTGAGTGTTTGCATAGCGCGGCGGGCAAGTGTTTGCATCCTCCAGGTTCATTATTGCGAGACTGTGCTCCTTATCGCTTTTGAGAGCATGCAAAAACAATTTCAGATGGACTCCCCCAATGCGGGTCTGCGAGGGCCAAGTAGATTGATTACACGCATAGCGCAATATTGACTCTCGCTGTTATTTAGCTGACCGATGACTGTCATCTGACAGAAAACTGTTGCCGAGCAGAACTCTGTAATTAACACATCCCATGGCATTGCAGAAATGCAGTCACTAACACTATAAAATTACAAGTCTAACAAATTTCACACACAATTTATAATGCTTCCATGTATAAAAATGACGAGCAGTATTTCTTGTTTACTCTCTCTAACAGATGCTATTGGAGTGGTAGTCAGTGTGTTCACAAATTTTTACATTAGACACATTTACATGCACGTGTATTCATCATTGATTTTCTTGTTAACTCAAATCATAACATCCATCCATCCATCCATCCATCAATTTTCTACCGTTTATTCCCTTTTGGGTCGCAGGGGGCGCTGGTGCTTATTTCAGCTACAATCGGGCAGAAGGCGGTGTACACCCTGGACAAGTCGCTACCTCATCCAGCAAATTATAACAAGCTAAAAAAAAATAAAAAATAAACTGTTTCATAATCATTTTTAATGGTACTATTTATCCTTTGACTTATTCCGTTACACGTGTATCCAAAACACTGCCTGTATTTCTTTTTTATTTTCATTTTTTTAATTTGAATTTAAATTCCTTAATTCCTGCATCAGGATTTAAAAAAAGAGGGGTTATGATTAAAAAAAAAAAAAGAAAGACTGCCAAGAGATAAAGTTAAAATTAGACTTAGACTTCCTTTCATTGTCATTCAAATTTGAACTTTACAGTACGGATAAGAACAACATTTGGTTGCATTAGCTCAGTGGTTCTCAACCTTTTTTCAGTGATGTACCCCCTGTGAAATCTTTTTTAATTCAAGTACCCCCTAATCAGCGCAAAGCCTTTTTGGCTGAAAAAAGAGATGAAGAAGTAAAATACAGCACTATGTCATCAGTTTCTAATTTATTAAATTGTATAACAGTGCAAAAGATTGTTCATTTGTAGTGGTCTTTCTTGAACTATTTGGAAAAAAATATATAAAAATAACAAAAAACTTTTTGAAAAATAAACAAGTGATTCAATTATAGATAAATATTTCTACACATAGAAGTAGTCATCAACTTAAAGTGCCCTCTTTGGGGATTGTAATAGAGAGCCATCTGGATTCATGAACTTAATTCTAAACATTTCTTCACAAAAAAAGAGATCTTTAACATCAATATTTATGGAACATGTCCACAATAAGTCTAGCTGTCAACATTGAATATTGCATTGTTGCAGTTCTTTTCAGTTTATGAACTTACATTCATATTTTGTTGAAGTATTATTCAATAAATATACTTATAAAGGATTTTTGAATTGTTGCTATTTTTAATAAATCTCACGTACCCTTTGGCATACTTTCAAGGACCCCCAGGGGTACGTGTACCCCCATTTGAGAACCACTGCATTAGCTCGTTGTAGTGCAGGATAAAATAGCAATTGTCATGATCCGTGGTTATGTTAGGTTAGTTTTGGACTCCCTTAGTTCCTGTTTTGTGCACTTTGGGTGTTTGTTTTGGTTACCATGGGTGCTAATTGGTTTCACCTGCCTCTGATTAGTGCTCGGCATTTTCACCTGCTGTTGAGCACTAATCAGAGAGCTATTTATTGACGTTGCTCGCCACAGTCGGGGTGGTTTCATTGTTTGCTGTACGCAACGGTTAAGTTTTCATGTTCCTTACTCTTGCTCCTGTGTTTCCTTAGCTTCCCGTGCGATCGGCACGTTTTTCTTTTGTTTGTACTGTTTTTTTTGTACGTTTTTGATTTATGAGAAATAAAGCATCTCCTACCTCACGCTGTTGTCCGGAGCCGTCCGTTCTGCATTCTGGGAGAACAAACCCCGAGCCGACCTCGCCCTACGTGACAGAAATAAGGTGCATATATAAATAAATAGATTACTGTTTAGATAGATATAGTGCACTTTTGCCTATGCATCCACGTTTATGGATGTATGTTGTATTGTCTTTATATTCCAGCGAGTTAATCCATTTTTGGGGGGGAATTGAGGGGATTATTATGATGTGTTCAAGAGTCTTATGACCTGAGAGAAGAAGCTGTTACTGCTACTCTTTCTAGAGTCCAGCAGTGAAAACAGTCTTAAAATGGGAATATACATACATAATACAGTGGAACTACAAACCCCGTTTCCATATGAGTTGGGAAATTGTGTTAGATGTAACTATAAACAGAATACAATGATTTGCAAATCATTTTCAATCCATATTCAGTTGAAAATGCTACAAAGACGACATATTTGATATTCAAACTGATTAAAACAATTTTTTTTGCAAATAATCATTAACTTTAGAATTTGATGCCAGCAACACGTGACAAAGAAGTTGGGAAAATTGGTAATAAATATAGATAAAGTTGAGGAATGCTCATCAAACACTTATATGGAACATCCCACAGGTGTGCAGGCTAATTGGGAAAAGTTGGGTGCCATGATTGGGTATAAAAGCAGCTTCCATGAAATGCTTAAAATTCACAAACAAGGATGGGGCGAGGGTCACCACTTTGTAAGCAAATTGTCGAACAGTTTTAGAACATTTCTCAACAAGCTATTGCAAGGAATTTAGGGTTTTTACCACCTACAGTCCGTAAAATCATCAAAAAGTTCAGACAATCTAGAAAAATCACTGCACATAAGCGATGATATTACGGACTTTTGATCCCTCAGGCAGTACCGCATTAAAAACCGACATCCCTGTAATGTTTGTTTGATCTTGAATGGGATTGTGCTGAAAATTTTAATTTTCCTGAAGGAACTCTCCTGACGGAATAAATGTAGTATTATCTATCTATCCATTTATCAGTGTGTAAAGGATATCACCAGATGGGCTCAGGAACACTTAATAAAACCACTGTAAGTAACTACAGCTGGTCGCTACATTTGTAAGTACAAGTTAAAACTCTACTATGCAAAGCCAAACCCATTCATCAACAATATCCTGAAACGCCGCCGGTCTCTCTGGGCCCGAGCTCCCCTAAAATGGACTGGTGCAAAGTGGAAATGTGTTCTGTGGTCTGACGAGTCCACATTTCAAATTATATTTGGAAACGGAGGACGTGGTGTCCTTCAGAACAAAGAAGAAAATAACCATTCGGATTGTTATAGGCCGCAAAGTTCAAAAGCCAGCATCCGTGATAATATGAAGGTGTATGGCGCAGTGGGGGAGTGGCTGTGCACAAACCGAGGGTCCCTGGTTCAATCCCCACCTAGTACAAACCTCGTCACGTCCGTTGTGTCCTGAGCAAAACACTTCACCTGATGGGTGCTGGTTAGCACCTTGCATGGCAGCTCCCTCCATCAGTGTGTAAATGTGTGTGTGTGAATGGGTAAATGTGGAAGTAATGTCAAAGCGCTTTGAGTACTTTGAAGGTAGAAAAGCGCTATACAAGTACAACCCATTATTAGTGCCCAAGGCATGGGTAACTTACACATCTGTGAAGGCACTATTAATGCTGAAAGGTACATAAAGGTTTTGGAACAACATATGCTGCCATCTAAGCGCTGTCTTTTTCATGGACGCCCCTGCTTACTTCAGCAAGACGATGCCAAGCCACATTCAGCACGTGTTACAACAGCGTGGCTTCATAAAAAAAGAGTGCGGGTACTTTCCTGGCCCGTGTGCAGTCCACCCCTGTCTCCCATCGAAAAAGTGTGGCGCATAATGAAGCGTAAAATACGACAGCAGAGACCCCGGACTGTTAAACGACTGAAGCTCTGCATAAAAAAAATGGGAAAGAATTCCACTTTCAAAGCTTCAACAATTAGTTTCCTCAGTTCCCAAACGTTTATTGAGTGTTGTTAAAAGAAAAGGTGATGTAACACAGTGGTGAACATGTCCTTTCCCAACTACTTTGGCACGTGTTGCAGCCATGAAATTGTAAGTTGATTATTATTTGCAAAAAAAAATAAAGTTTATGAGTTTGAACATCAAATATCTTGTCTTTGTAGAGCATTCAACTGAATATGGGTTGAAAAGGATTTGCAAATCATTGTATTCCGTTTATATTTACATCTAACACAATTTTTCAACTCATATGGAAACAGGGTTTGTAGATCTGCACTGAATTATATTTATATAGCGCTTTTCTGTAGTGACTCAAAGCACTTATATAGTGGAACCCTATATCTAAGTTACATTTAAAGCAGTGAGGGTAAAGTGTTTTGCCCAAGGACACAACGGTAGTGACTAAGTTGGCAAAAGCAGGGATCGAACCTGGAACCCTCAAGTTGCTGGCACGGCCACTCTACCAACCGAGCTATACCGCTGATGTCAACATAAGCAGTGGTCGACATAACCAGAATTAAAACTAGCAATTTCCTGCCAAAGTGCTTTTGACTTTGGCCCAAGAACATACTTGCCAACCCTCCCGGATTTTCCTGGAGACCCCCGAAATTCAGCGCATCTCCCGAAAACCTCCCGGAAGAAATGTTCTCTCGAAAATCTCCCGAAATTCAGCTGGAGCTGGAGGCCACGGACCCTCCAGCTCAAACATGCACAGTTGGAAGCTTGAAAAGGAGGATTGCAGGCGGAAATGACAGCATTTAAAGTCATTTTTAAGAACGACTGCTAATCCTCCTCCTTTTCGACTGGACGACCACGGAGAATTAAGAGGCAGAAGTTCATTAAGAGGGGTGGACTCACCGGCTCTCAGCCATGTTTCCGTCACACAGAGGAAGTCAAGTCCTCCGCCAGCGGGAAGTGAAGAAAATCTTCAGGATAAACGTTTTGTTTGTCAAAGGTCTTGCGTTCACAAGACCGTACTTGGCGGGGGCCAGCACGTTCAAGGGTGCAGCTAATCCAGGTGGGGCCCGACACAGCCCGCAGGTGGTGGGGGAGAGGAGCCACGAGGCGGGAAAGGAAGGCAGGAATCCGGCCAGGTGAAAAAGCTGACTGGATGTTGAAAAACCAACGTCAAAGTTGATCATATCAGTGGGAGAGGGGCAAAGATCCAACAGTGTTTGGCGGTCATACACAGGCAGTGAGCTGACAGAGACGAAAATAGACGCAAACAACACAAAAACGAACAGAACTGACAGCGAGAGACGGCAGGGCAAAGCACATACTGGTGCCATCTTCTGGAAACTCAGAAGTGATGTTACTCAAATAGTGAAAGGTAAGTGTTGTTGTTTTTTTTAGTAACCAGCAAGCACAGTACAGTTAGTAGAACAACTGTGTTTTTATTACTGTGTATTTTAAAGGTGCCGTCTGAAATTCAACTCTTTATTTTATTTATATATATAATAAAATAAATATATATAGCTAGAATTCACTGAAAGTTAAGTATTCCATACATACATATATATATATACATATATACATACATATATACATATATACATACATACATATATATACATATATATATATATATATATATATATATATATATATATATATATATATATATATATACATATATATATACATATATATATATATATATATATATATATATTAATTACAGCCAATATAAAAATATTAGTTGTAAATATACTCTCCTCTTAACCACGCCCCACCCCCGACCACGCCCCCCACCTCCCAAAATTGGAGATCTCAAGGTTGGCAAGTATGCCAAAGGGACACACAAAAAGGGCGTTTAAATTTATTTTCATGGTCCATCTCTGCCAATAATATGTTCTGCTACTTTATAGCTGGCTTCTTAATTGTGTTACATTACTTTTGACACACACTACATCTCCATGAAAACACGTGACATCACTGGCTGGTTCAGTGGCGGAACAAATCAGAGCCAGCTCAGGCGGCACATGACCCTGTTTAGCTGGGTAGTCAGCACGCTCGCCTGTCATGTCCTCGACCAGGGTTTGGGCCCCACTCGGAGCACTAGAAAAGAACTCAACACAGCCGGCGGTAGAGAGAGATTACACCAACACTACCCTTGGTCTCAAGTTTCCTTTTCTTTTTGCTTTGTCTCTCCACATTTATGTTATTATGAACTACCAGCCATGTTAACTTCGTAGTAAAAATGCTTCCATGGTTTGTATTCTGTCAACAAGTGACTAATGACATTGGTCGGCGGTAGATGACAATTTTACCCAAAATACACTTGGAGACGAAATCAATGATCCACTTGACATTTGCATATCCCAAAGAGAAATGTGAGAGGGATAATAAAGCCAGTCATACAGCACAACATTTTATGATATATATTTTTTTCTACACGTACTAAATCAATCTTGTCAGTCGTGATAAGTTCTAGCAACAATGACTCATACGGGCTCCAGCAACCTATAAGCCCACATTTTCCAGCTCTTTTTTTGTTGGTGATTAAAATACAACTGCAAGCATAATCTGGAGGGACCCGTTCTCCTCAGCCCGGAACCGGGTAAGGGGCCTTGTGCCAACATGTCCCCACTCCGGTCTTTGTTCTGAAGTTTCTTATTCGGTTCCTTATTGCTACGTGTCTGATTCTGACTCGTACATATATGGATGGATGCTAAAATCTGTTTTTTTTTGCTAAAAAAATGACTATAATTAGAATAACGTGCCTTGTGGGAAGCTTCTCTAATAAACTACAAACATGTCCACTGGGGCGAGGACAAACGACGTCGGGACGAGGACAGTTCATTTATATCCCAAAACCTCCACCTCTCAAAATGGACTGTTTTCAGAGGCGGCCAAAGAGCGTCTTGAAAATACCTCTAAACAGCAAAATCTATGCAAAATGTTGACCAAATAAGCATCATTACATCTTATGTAGACACAAATCAAGTGTTTTAGTAATAGAAAAACAAATAGTAATAAATCAATAAATCAATCAATCAACGTTTATTTATATAGCCTTGAATCACAAGTGGCTCAAAGGGATGCACAAGCCACAACGACATTAAATAAAAATGTTATAGAAATTAAATAAAACACTAATGCATAAGTAAATAAGAAAATTAATTGTTACTTTAAAACACATTTTAGTAAAATATCTTATATCATCAATCAATCAATCAATGTTAATTTATGTAGACCTGAATCACAAGTGTCTCAAAGGGCTGCACAAGCCACAACGACATCCTGGGTTCAGAGCCCACGTAAAGGCAAGGAAAAACTCACAACCCAGTGGGATGTCAATGTGAATGACTGTGAGAAACCATGGAGAGGACCGCAGATGTGGGTGACCCCCGCCCCCTCTACGGGAGACCGGATGCAATGGACGTCGAGTGGGTCTAGCATAATATTGTCAAAGTCCAGTCCATAGTGGATCTAGCATAATAGTGAGAGTCCAGTCCATAGTGGGGCCGGCAGGACACCATCCCGAGCGGAGACGGGTCAGCAGCACAGAGACATCCCCAACCGATGCACAACTCTGGACAGCCAGCACTTCATCCATGGCCACCGGACCTCTGCCCCCCCCTATCCCTCTCCCTCCACGAAGGGAGAGGGGGACAGAGGAGAAAATGCCCCCTATGAAATAAAGCCTGGATCGTTTGGTGTTTTGTCATAAGTGCTATTATGTTCCCTGGGCTGGAGTTCAGAATACAGAGCAAGGAAGGCAATGTGCGGCAAGAAGTCTGTTTTATTAAGAAAAACATGTGGGATCATGTCATCAATTTTCATTTGTGCAAAGAATCGGAACAAGTTTAAAAATTATTTTAACTGGTTTCCCCCCATCAGCTTTGGCTCTATTCCTTCAAGAAGAGGAGGTGTAAGTAAAAGAAGTGTAAGTATAGGAAAACTCAATCCGGGCGTGGCTCTGTTACTGCCGAAGTTGGAGCTCATTATTTTCACCGGCGAGCCAGAAAGTCCTCAACTGACAGAGAAAAAGTAGCATTTCCCTGTTGTTTCTCTGCATTTAATTAGATTAAGATTCACAAGCCTTCCCCTTTCCACCTCTCTTCTTAACCAGCTGTCTCCAAATAAATTGCCAGCGGCTAGAAAAAAAGCGGCTGGAAGAATTCGTCCAGAAAAGAGGAAAAAAAAGTAGGATAAAGTGCACTGTCGGTCTGCTTGATGCATGGAAGTATCTGCCTCAGCTCTGCCGAGACAGAGTGGAAATCTCTGCTGAATAGCAGGCATGTTTTCAAGATCGATACTGCTTTGGATAGTGAACGGTGAAAGTTCATTAAGTATGCAAAGTCGTGACACGATGGAGACATCTGAGAACAAATGACTGTATTGATTACTAAGACACAGCTTGGAGGGTTCGCTCTGGGGGGATTTGCATGTACACAACGTTTAGGTTTTGTCTATCTTCAGCACTTCATGCGGATGAACTTTAAATCATCCATCCATCCATCCATTTTCTACCGCTTATTCCCTTTCGGGGTCGCGGGGGGCGCTGGCGCCTATCTCAGCTACAATCGGGCGGAAGGCGGGGTACAAGGCTGGGCAAATATCGATTGTATTGATTCAAAGGACGGTATCATTTCAGAGTCTTGCTGGCCTGATATTTCAATGTATTAAAGTTATTTTGGATCTATAAACAGGAAAAAGTATCCAGTGAATGATGTTAATTTTTAAAATATTTGAAATTTGTCATCCCTGTTCTTTAAATCAGCCAAAAATGACAATGCTATAAACACTAACTAAAAAGTGCCTTTGAAAACTATTAAAATATTATTTTTAAACCCATATTTATCTCAAAATACCGCTTTTTTTTTATTTTAGACTACTGTAATTACATTTTTATTTTGTTCAGACAGGGCAGCACGGTGGAGAGGGGTTAGTGCGTCTGCCTCACAATACGAAGGTCCTGAGTAGTCCTGGGTTCAATCAAAGGCTCGGGATCTTTCTGTGTGGAGTTTGCATGTTCTCTCTCAGCTTCAGGCCTAAAACAGTATAGTTGAAGTCCGCGATTTGGGGCTAGTTAAGGCCTTCTTTAGCTTCTTCGTGGGCAGGACCCGAATGCAAAACCTCCGACTCAGAACTTGAATCAAAGTCGTCTTGTACAGAAGCCATGTTTATCCAAACGGGTTTGAATTTCATAAAAATGTATTTTCCTTTTTTTTTTCCATAGTATTACCCATATCAGTTTTGAAGTAATCGTGGACTGGGGCGACAAAAAAACTTTAATTAGTTGACCAAAATCTACACGGTCTATGCAGTGAAATGGGCTCCAGTTCTGTAAAGCAGTGGTTCTCAAATGGGGGTACGTACCCCTGGGGCACTTGAAGGTATGCCAAGGGGTACGTGAGATTTTTGAAAAATATTTTAGAAATAGCAACAATTCAAAAATCCTTTATGAATATAGTTATTGAATAATACTTCAAAAAAATATGAATGTAAGTTCATAAACTGTGAAAAAAAATGCAACAATGCAATATTCAGTGTTGACAGTTAGATTTTTTTGTGGACATGTTCCAAAAATGTTGATGTTATAGATTTATTTTTTCGTGAAGAAATTTAAATTTCATGAATCCAGATGGATCTCTATTACAATCCTAAAGAGGGCACTTTAAGTTGATGATTACTTCTATGTGTAGAAATCTTTATTTATAATTGAATCACTTGTTTATTTTTCAACAAGTTTTTAGTTATTTTTATATCTTTTTTTCCAAATAGTTCAAGAAAGACCACTACAAATGAGCAAATACCTATTGGGAAGTTGTTAGTGAAATTAAGATCATCTGGCACTATGGGTCCTTTAAACGTAGAGCAGACTATTCCTAGTCCCGTTGTTCCCGACGATGAATAAGGTTTATACTGATAATAATTATTGATTCTTCCAAACATTTACCTTAAAACAGACCTGGGCAAATTAAGGCCCGGGGGCCACATGCGGCCCGTTAAGCTTTTCAATCCGGGCCGCCGGACATTTCCAAATCATTTTTTTAGATTTTTAAAATGGAAAGTGTAGCTGCCATTATGATGTGCACTGATGTTTTCTAATGACCGTAAGTCTTGAACTATAAAAAATATTTCAATGGTTGGAATCTGCGCTTTTGCATGATATTTTAGTGACTAGTTTTGTCCTGATAATAATATTATTTTGATACTTTTCGGTACTTTTATACTTTTCTAAATGAAGGGGACCAGAAAAAAATTGCATTTTTGGCTTTATTTTAACAAAAAAATCTTAGGGTGTGGCTGACCGGTACTTTTAAGCCGCGGTATGCTACCGAATATCATTCAATAGTATCGCTGTACTATACTAATACCCGTATACCGTGCAACACTACTAGTTACTATGGTAATCCACATCACATCAGGTCAAACGAGGCACCAAGCAGTGTGGGTGGGGAGTGTTTCCACAGTGTTTCCAGAGCCTGAAATCCGGGTGTCAGGGACATACCTCAAAAGAGATTTTTACAAGAAAGCTCTAAAACGTAGTTATATATAAAACATATCGGATTGTAGATGTTTTTGTTTTTACCCTTCACGTTCATATTTTGCTGTGTTTGTTGCATTTTTGTTGCATTTGGCTTGATTGTAAAATATGTCGATTGAGAGGGGGGAAAGGTGACGTTCATATGTTCTCAATATTCAGGGTTTTATCGTTCATAGGAGATAAAAATGCCATTTTGTTTTTAAGGCGGTCTGTCATAACATTTTTAGCATTCGATCAGACTTTATTGTGAGGTTTTGTATTAGTTTTTCTAAAAATAGATATACCGGCCCCCAGACACATTTTTTTTTCTAAATTTGCCCCCTGAGTCAAAATAATTGCCCAGGCCTGCCTTAAAACCTTGCATGAAAGTGAAAAGTTAAGTATTTAAAAGTCCTTATTCAAGCAACCCCTGGAAGAGTTGAACTATTTTCCATTATTTCTAAGTGTATCCTCTTAGAGCAGATTGGACCTGAGTTCCAAGTGTGTCGTTCATATACAAAATGTTATTGATGCATTTTTAATAATTTCGCTCGCACAAAATCCATTAGCTTGTCATTGAATCAAGCTCAAAAGTGGAGTAAATGAATGCAACTACCTGGGGAACACTTCAAGTTCAATTATTTGAGAGAAATTGTTAACAGAAAGGAACAAAATACAGCTGAAAGCTAATCAAAAGATCCTAATAGTACTTTCTGGATTTATATTTTTAAAAAGCAAACAAAAAAAACAAAAAAAAAACATGGTAATCGTTTAGTTTATTTTGAACGTTGCATTGCATGTTTACACTTCAACATGTGTGAAAAAAAGTAGGAAAGAGCAGATCTTAAATAAATGAACCCCTTTACTAAGTATCCTGGCTACAGTGGAACCTGTTTAAGTCAGTCAGCTCATCCGATTGCATCGTCTATTATTATAATTATTATTATTATATTTTAAAAAGGCCAAATTTAGATTATGACTGACCTATTATAATTAAGTCTGTTTTTAACGCCTTTTAATTCTGTGTATTTTTTTCTAAAATATGACTTTCAATTTAGAGCAGCTGAGGTTTTCTTCAAGTTGTAGATGTACAGTGGAGCAAAAAAGTATTTAGTCAGCCACCGATTGTGCAAGTTCCCCCACTTAAAAGGAGGACAGAGGCCTGTAATTTTCATCATAGGTACACTTCAACTGTGAAAGACAGGAATTCACATTGTAGGAATTTTAAAGAATTTATTTGAAAATTATGGTGGAAAATAAGTATTTGGTCAACCATTCAAAGCTCTCATTGCAGTGGTTCTCAAACTTTTTTTGTCATCCCCCACTTTGGACAAGGGGGAGTGTTCAAGCCCCACCTGCCCCCATCGCCCCAACAGAACGCTAATGCCAAGCTTAACATTTTCAAATTTATTGAACATCAAGTAACATTCAAGTTGTATACATTCAAACTCAATAACATGATATAACATCAAGTTCAATAATAGATAAAATAACTCGCAGTTTTCTTTGAAAGAAATCAAGTGGCTTATTGACGTGATTGGGGTGTGTGGTCTCGAGGTGTCTCTTTAATTTGTTGGGTCTCATGCTGTCTGCTGCTAGCGGTTTTAGACACAGAACACTCAGGGGTCTCTCCTCTGCCCGCACCACCGTTGCCGTGAATCCAAGAGCAAGATACCCTTCATCATATTTTCTTTTCGGTTGGCTTTTTGGTTGATTAAGCCCATCAGATTTTTGTTTCCCTGCAGGCGCTGGCTCGATGAGCTTTGAGGTGCGAGTCACAAATTTATCCATTTTGTGTAATTGTGGTCCACACATTAGCCTGCTACTCATTCGAAAGATTGTTCCGCCCCCATTAGTTACTGTTGCTATGTCTGTCAAACTTTCGCTCCTACCTAGAAATTTAAAGCCTAGAGGAAAAATAGGTAATTTACATTTATTTATATAGCGGATTTCACAGACAGAATCACAAAGTGATTCACAGCGTGCATAGAAAATGAAAGCGTAGTAAAAAAAAAAAATCTTAGAATACAATAAAAAAATACAAATAAAAATTTTAATGAAATTTCCTCCCTTTCCTCGCGCCCCACCTGTCATGTCTCTATTCCCCACCAGTGGGGCCCGCCCCACACTTTGAGAAACGCTGCACTGATGGAAGGAGGTTTTGGCTCAAAATCTCACGATACATGGCCCCATTCATTCTTTCCTTAACACGGATCAATCGTCCTGTCCCCTATTTATTTCCCCCTTTCCCAACTTCTTTGTCACATTTTGCTGGCATCAAATTCTAAAGTTAATGATTATTTGCACACAAAATTTTTTTTATCAGTTTGAACATCAAATATGTTGTCTTTGTAGCATATTCAACTGAATATGGGTTGAAAATGATTAGCAAATCATTGTATTCCGTTTATTTTTACATCTAACACAATTTCCCAACTCATATGGAAACGGGGTTTGTATAATGTTCAATTTTTTTTCTTAATCTATTCCATAATTTAATTCCACATACTAAAATACTAAAGGTCTTAAATGTTGTAGGTGCGTACAAATGTTTGAAATTACATTTTTCTCTAAGATTATATTTCTCTTCTTTTGGTAAGAAAAATTGTCGTATGTTATTGGGTAGCAGATTGTGTTTTCTTTGTGTATAAATTTAGCTGTTTGCAAGTTCACTATGTCGTGGAATTTCAGTATTTTTGATTCAATAAATAAAAAGGGTTTGTATGTTCTCTATATCCAACATTATGTATTATTCTTTTTTGTAACACCGTTAATGAATGAAGTGTACTTTTATAGTTATTTCCCAAAATGTCTGCACAATAACTCAGATATGGTAACACTAGTGAGCAGTAGAGAATATGAAGGGATTTAAGGTCTAGAACATGTTTTGCTTCATTCATTATTGGCGTGCTTCTTGCTACTTTATGCTGTATATTTTTTACATGAGATTTCTAGTTGTGGGGTTGACTGTGGTATTTGCTAATAGCGGGGATGGTTGTAAACCAAATGTTTGCTTGCACCTTAAAAGATAATTAGCCTAGAGACAGCGCTTGTCTCAAAATACTCTTTAGTAGGGACACTCTTAAAGGCCTACTGAAATGAGATTTTCTTATTTAAACGGGGATAGCAGGTCCATTCTATGTGTCATACTTGATCATTTCGCGATATTGCCATATTTTTGCTGAAAGGATTTCGTAGAGAACATCGACGATAAAGTTCGCAACTTTTGGTGCTGATAAAAAAGCCTTGCCTTTACCGAAAGTCGCAGACGATGACGTCACAAGGGTGAGGGCCCCTCACGTCGTCACATTGTTTTTAATGAAGGTAGAAAAGCGCTATACAAGTACAACCCATTTAATGGAGCCTCCAGCAGCAAGAGCTATTCGGACCGAGAAAACGACCATTTCCCCTTTAATTTGAGCAAGGATGAAAGATTTGTGGATGATGATATTGATAGCGAAGGACTAGAAATAAATAAATAAATAAAGTTAAAAAAAAGGCGATTGCATCTGGACGGATTCTGGGAAATCCCTTATCTTTCTATTGTGTTGCTAGTGTTTTAGTGAGATTAAAGAGTACCTGATAGTCGGAGGGGTGTGTCTACGGGTGTCTTGAGGCCAGTGTCTAAGGGAAGTCGACGGCAGATACATGGACGGCACAAACTCCACAGATCTCCGGTAAGAGGCGACTTTTTAACACAATTTCCTCACCGAAACCTGCCGGTTGACACGTAGTCGTGATCCATGTTCGCTTGACCGCTCTGATCCATAGTAAAGCTTCACCTCCGGGAATTTTAAACAAAGAAACATTGTGTGTTTGTGTGGCTAAAGGCTAAAGCTTCCCAAATCCATCGTTCTACTTTGACTTATCCGTTATTACTGAACAAATTGCAAAAGATTCAGCAACACAGATGTCCAGAATACTGTTTAATTGCGCGATGAAAAGAGACGACTTTAAGCCGCAAATGGTGCTGCGCTAATATTTCCAGACAGTCCGTGACGTCACACGCACGCGTCATCATTCCGCGACATCTTCAACAAGAAACTCCGCGTGAAATTTAACATTGCAATCTAGTAAACTAAACCGGCCGTATTGGCATGTGTTGCAATGTTAATATTTCATCATTGATATATAAACTATCAGACTGCGTGGTCGGTAGTAGTGGGTTTCAATAGGCCTCTAAATTAAAGGTACCACTGGCTTGACGTCGCCTTTGCGGCAGCATTAGTACACAACAGCATGCAGAAAAATAGATCCCTAATTGACCTTTTTGTGTTTTATTGGGAGGAAACCATGTGTGAAATAAGCTGGGCATTGTGAATAATCTTTCTGCATGAATGTGAGATTTTACCAATGGAGAATGCGTTTAAAACAGGGGTGTCAAACTTATTCTAGATCGGGGGACACATGGAGAAAAACCTACTCCCAAGTGGGCGAGACTGGTAAAATCACAGCACGTTAAACCTAAAAATAAAGACAACTTCAGATTGTTTACTTTGTTTAAAAATAGAACAAGCACATTCTCAAATGGTACAAATCATTATGTTGTTTTTTTACACTTACATGTTGCGGTAATAGTATTCTATCTTATTTGTCATTATTTATATTTTCTGAATAAATGATGTGATGATGTTCATCAGTGAACTCATTGGTATTAGTTTTCAATTTATCTAGATACAAATATTATATCCTAATCACATTACAGGATGTTATGTAGTTTGGTAATTTTCCTCGACTGATGTACCAACATCATGTGGATTATTTTGTACATATGTAGGGTCATCTGCGAAAATACAAAGAAGTTCTATTGCAACATCCATTGGACACATTCAGAACTGCTGTTTCTTTCATTCAAAAATTTCAGATTCATTTTTATACTTCGCAAACTCATCCCGCGGGCCGGATAAAACCTGTTCGCGGGCCTGATCCGGCCCTCGCGCCGTACGTTTGACACCCCTTGTTTAAAACGCTGAATCTGTTTATGCGATAACGAGGAACTTTTCTCTCATCTCAATGGGAGAGTGAATAAGGTGGAAGAAAGGGGGATGTTTGGTAGAAGAAGCCCGGGAAGACAATTAATCACTCAAGAGAGGCACCACCTGAGGGGCCAGAGGAGCAAAGAGCACTCAGTGAGCAGAATGTCTAATGAAGGCCTGAGAGGCGCTATGGCTGCTGCATAAAGAGTAGGCGGAGAAACACATCAGGACATACATGGACAACTGATATTTACTCTGTTCAAATGTGGAGTGTGAGTTGTGGGGACTAAGTATACAGCCCAAATGCTCAGAGTTCAGCACAAAGCAAGATAGTTAGACAGTTTAGAAAGGCAGAAAAATGCTCAGCAAAAACTATTTTAAGACAATTCCAGGCACTGATACTTAAATGTCAAAAACAAAAAGAGTAGTCTGAGATCTTAATATGTCTATAAAAGCAAACCTCACCTAGCATGAGGCTAATGTTAGCTAGACATGTCCTCTTTTGCGCGACTGTCCAGGGTGTCCGGGCGGGGTTTCTTAAATGCCTCAAATATCCGGGGTTTTGTGTCAAGGTTGCGTGTATTTTCAATGTACGTAAAAGGTTAAGAAGGGGATAAAAACAAAACAAATTGTGAAGGTGTGCACAGCAACATTCGTGAGGGAGGGACAGAGAGAGCGAGATTGTCACTCAAGGCATATTTGGTCAACAGTAGACTGACCATACGTCCTATTTTCCCCGGAAATGTCCTCTTTTGCGGACTGTCCGGGGTGTCCGGGCGGGGTTTCTTAAATACCTCAAATATCCATGGTTTTGTGTCAAGGTTGCGTGTATTTTCAATGTACGTAAAGGGCTAAGAAGTGGTTAAAAACAAAACAAATTTTGAAGGTGGGAGGGGCAGAGAGAGAGAGCAAGAGGGAGAGAGAGAGTGGGATACTGGATTGATTGTCAATCAAGGCATACTTGGTCAACAGCCATACATGTCACACTGAGGGTGGCTGTATAAACAACTTTAACACTGTTACAAATATGCGCCACACTGTGAACACACACCAAAGGAGAATGATAAACACATTTCAGGAGAACATCCACACCGTAAAACAACATAAACACAACAGAACAAATACCCAGAACCCCTTGCAACACTGAGTCTTCCGAGACGCTCCAATATACACCCTCCGCAACCCCCAACTACCCACCGCCCCCCCCCCCCCCCCACCCCACCGCAACCCCGATTATGTCACATCAAATATTCCACTTTGTAAAATGTTTTTGGTAGAAGATTTTGCATATTTTGTGTGTTTGCCATAAAACAACATAGTTTTGTTTGACAAGAAAGGGCGGAAAACAAACAAACAAAAAAACAAAACAAAAAAACTAAAACATTTTGAAATGAGGGATAGATGTGAAGTTGATGTAGACTCCAGAGATTTAAGCGTTAAATGTAAAATGTATGTATGCCCTGGCACACCATTATCATCATTTCATGACCGAATCAAAACATAGGAAAAAAACAACCAGCAGCAGTAAAGTTTAAATCCATGAAGTAAAGAAGAAAGTGAATGAATGTTTATAACTAAATACATTTACATATGTATACAAAATTGTCTACTTTATTATTTGTTTTAATGAATTAAGTAACATTTATGACAACCGTTCACCAAAATACAATATATAACATGAGATATAACAGGACAATCATTATCATTATCATTTATTTTCAAAACGCTTACAAAGAAGTGGAACCTGTTGCAGATGCAAGAAACGTCGTTTCTTTCAGGACCACAACCATTCTGCTGAGTGTGAGCATGGTCCTAGTGCCTGCCCCAGACCCCATTTTTATGGCGTGATGGGGTCCCTGGGACCCCATTTTGAAAATTCCTAGCGCCAAAACTGCTGTCAACAGAGGATAAAAAATGCTTTATTTAAATAAACATATTATTTATAAAGCAAGTTCAAGTATCATTGGCAAATTTTCACCTAGTCCCGGCCCTGGGCACGCATATATGTGTCCTCTTTTTGGGATTTCAGAATATGGTCAGCCTAATGTTAGCCACTTACTCCTTTACGAATAAAACATACAGGAAGTCAAGCTAAAACATTGCAAAAATGAATGTTGGTGATAATGAATCTTGTCTTACCTTTGCTGATTCCTCTTGGCGCTTTGCTTTTATGTTTGCTCATGGTTTGGCGTTACACTGGAATGATTTCCAACAGAAACAAATCAGTTTTGACTACAATGGGCCCCTGAAGTGTAACTTCCTGGTGTGACAACTTCCTGTGACTTTCTGATAAGCCTATTTGTACATTTGGAGGCGGAGTCCCCTTTCGATGGGCTGTGGGCTTCCCAATGAGAGGTCATGCAGAAAGACTCATATTCATACCGAGAACATGTATGTAAAACTTTAGATGCAGCCAAGATTAAGTGGTTAAATAAAAACACATAACTAATAAGAAAAATCCTGACCATGTTCCACAGTTTGTTTACATAAAGCTGTGGAAGGGGGCGTGGTCCACGCGCCGCCTGTGGGCAGGGCATGCATGCGCAGTAGCCGGCTGGAAGCAGATGACAGGTGAGTGGATACCGCAGCTGGAAAGAGTTATCTAATCCCCTGTCTCTTTATTAGCAGCGTTGGTGACTGCAGAGGGGGGCTGAAAAGCCAGAAAGGGAAAAAGACGACTTAGCTGAAAAGCCAGAAAGGGAAAAAGACGGCTGAGCTGAAAAGCACATGAGCAAAGAAGAAAGACTTTGGGAGAGAGAAAGACATTTTGGTGAAAAAAAATAAAAGACTTTGTCAACTTGGCGACCAGCCTGACTGTGCTGCATCGGTCCAAAAAGAACCCCGCGGCACAAGACTTCTACATCAGCATTTTTCATTTCATTTTAAAAAAATAGATACAATAACGCACATAACATGTTAAAAGCAAGAAAAACATTAACTGTGTTAAGTAGTTACATTACATAATTACATATAGTTATAATTGTTATTAATTCACAAATCAATTAACAAATGTATCACATTTATTTTCAATCAATTTGATTTATACTTTTTATAGAGACTAATAATTAAACTAGGCTGAGGTAACAAAGACGGGAAAGATGTGATGGTAAATATACATCTGGACAGTGTGTGCACAAATTATACCAAATTAGAAAAATTAAAAAATTATCAATATATTAAAATAAAGGTATTTGAAATTAAATCAATAAAAACAATACATTTAATATAGATGTATTTACAAGATATTTAAAATTAAATTATTAAAATAATACACTAAATAGTTAGATATTTTTAAAGTATTTAAATGTAATCATTACAAAATGAGAAAAATAAAGAAATTAACAATATATTAAAATAAAGATATTTAAAATTAAATTAATACAAAAATAAATTAATATTGATATATTTGCAATATATTTAAAATTAAATCATTAAAATAATACACAAAATAATTAGATATTCTTAAAATATTTCAATGTAATCATTACAAATAATTACAACAAAAATATTATATAATTGATGATTGGAGTCAGCTGGAGGCGTGTCTTGATAAAATTAAACAATGAATGTCCGTTAACTTTTTGCAACTCGACGCATAGAAAACGAAAATGCTGATTATCGGTCCTGCTAGACACCGACACCTATTTAATAATACAACTTTAACATTTGACAACCAAACAATTATACAAGGCAACTCTGTAAAGACTCTGGGTATTATCTTCGGCCCAACTCTCTCGTTTGAGTCACACATCAAGAATGTAACTAAAACGGCCTTCTTTCATCTCCGTAATAATGCAAAAATGTGTTCGTCTCCCCATGTCTAGCATTAAAAGATTACAGTTGGTACAAAATGCATCTGCTGGACTTTTGAGTTTGATCATATTACGCCTGTACTGGCTCACCTGCACTGGCTTCCTGTGCACTAAAGATGTGACTTTAAGGTTTTACTACTTACGTATAAAATACTACACGGTCTAGCTCCAGCCTATCTTGCCGATTGTATTGTACCATATGTCCCGGCAAAAAATCTGCGTTCAAAGGACTCCGTCTTACTAGTGATTCCCAAAGCCCAAAAAAAGTCTGCGGGCCATAGAGCGTTTTCTATTCGGGCTCCAGTACTCTGGAATGCCATCCTGGTAACAGTTAGAGATTATACCTCAGTAGAAGCATTTAAGTCCCAACTTAAAACTCATTTGTATACTTTAGCCTTTAAATAGACCCCCTTTTAGACCAATTGATCTGTTGTTTATTTTGTTTTCTGCTCTGCCCCCCCCTCCACGAGGGAGAGGGGGGCATAGGTTTGGTGGCCATGGATGAAGTGCCGGCTGTCCAGAGTCGGGACCCGGGGTGGACCGCTCGCCTGTGCATCGGTTGGGGACATCTCTGCGCTGCTGACCTGTCTCTGCTCGGGATGGTCTCCTGCTGGCCCCACTATTGACTGGACTCTCACTATCATGTTGGATCTACTATATACTGGACTTTCACAATATTATGTCCATTGCACCGGTTGTCCTGGGGAGGGGTCACCCACGCCCACACCCACACCAACATTTGCCATCCTCTCCAGGGTTTCTCATTGTCATCCCACTGGGTTGAGTTTTTCCTTGCCCTGATGTGGAATCTGAACTGAGGATGTCGTTGTGGCTTGGGCAGCCCTTTGAGACACTTGTGATTTAGGGCTATATAAATAAAATTGATTGATTGATTGATTGATTGATTGATTGATTGATTGAGGATATAAGATATTTGACTAAAATATATTTTAAAGTAACAATTTATTTTCTTATTTATTCACGCATTGGAGTTTTATTTAGTACCTCATTAATCACTTATGCATTACTTGTAGTACATCTGTGGTCTCCAAAGTACAGGTTGGGGGTGGTTTGTAGCTCACATATTGATTTTTGTTGGCTCTCAGCATAATTCCAAAAAACATCTAATTCACCCATCCATTCATCAATCCATCCATTTTCTACCCCTTATTCCTTTAAATAATAATGACAAAATAATTGTATCATGCAAATATATCGAATTATATAGATAAAAAATATCCATATTCAGTTGAATATGCTACAAAGACAACATATTTGATGTTCAAACTGATAAACTTTTTTTTTTGCAAATAATCATTATCTTTAGAATTTGATGCCAGCAACACGTGACAAAGAAGTTGGGAAAAGTGGCAATAAATACTGATAAAGTTGAGGAATGCTCATCAAACACTTATATGGAACATCCCATAGGTGCAGGCTAATTGGGAACAGGTGGGTGCCATGATTGGGTATAAAAGCAGCTTCCATGAAATGCTAAGTAATTCACAAACAAGGATGGGGTGAGGGTCACCACCTTGTAAGCAAATTGTCGAACAGTTTTAGAACAACAATTCTCAACGAGCTATTGCAAGGAGTTTAGGGATTTTACCATCTACGGTCCGTAAAATCATCAAAAATTCATAGAATCTGGAGAAATCACTGCACGTAAGCGATGATATTACGGACTGTTGATCCCTTAGGCGGTACTGCATTAAAATCCGGCATCAGTGTGTAAAGGATATCATCACATGGGCTCAGAAACACTTCATAAAACCACTGTAAGTAACTACAGTTGGTCGCTACATATGTAAGTGCAAGTTAAAACTCTACTATGCAAAGCCAAACCCATTCATCAACAATATCCTGAAACGCCGCCGGCTTCTCTGGGCCCGAGCTCACCTACGATGGACTGATGCAAAGAGGAAAGGTGTTCTCTGGTCTGACGAGTCCATCGACGCAAAGTTCAAAAGCCAGCATCTTTGATGGCATGGGGGTCCATTAGTGCCCAAGGCATGGGTAACTTTCACATCTGTGAACGCACCATTATTGCTGAAAGGTACATACAGGTTTTGGAACAACATGTGTTGCCATCTAAGCGCTGTCTTTTTCATGGATGCTCCTGCTTATTTCAGCAAGACAATGCCAAGCCACATTCAGCACGTGTTACAACAGCGTGGCTCTGTTAATAAAGTGTGCGGGTACTTTCCTGGCCCACCTGAGGTCCAGACCTGTCTACCATCCAAAATGTGTGGCGCCTATTAAGCGTAAAATGTGACAGCGGAGACCCCGGACTGTTGAACGACTGAAGCTCTACATAAAACAAGAATGGGAAAGAATTCCAATTTCAAAGCTTCAACAATTAGTTTCCTCAGTTCCCAAACGTTTATTGAGTGTTGTTAAAAGAAAAGGTGATGTAACACAGTGGTGAACATGCCCTTTCCCAACTACTTTGGTACATGTTACAGCCATGAAATTGTAAGTTAATTTTTATTTGCCAAAAAAAAAATAAAGTGTATGAGTTTGAACATCAAATATCTTGTCTTTGTAGTGCATTGAATTGAATATGGGTTGAAAATGATTTGTAAATCATTGTATTCCGTTTATATTTACATCTAACACAATTTCCCAACTCATATGGAAACGGGGTTTGTAATTCACTTCACTTCACAAACATGAGCTGAGACAAGCGCAAGTGACGACAGGCGACGTCTAACAGAGTTGCGAACGGGAGATGTATTTATGTTGTGTGCAGAAGAAGCTGGAGTGAGGTAGTTGACTTCTTCCTTGTTGGCCTACGCATTCGGAGTGAAAACATGCCGCCGCCTCCTCCTCGGCTTTGTACATGAGCGCCTTCCTTTGTGGCGCCGTGCTCAAGTAGCTGGCTTTGTACAAGGGCAAACAAGCTGCAGACCACGAAGAGTGCCATTCATTTGTCTTCTCCCTCCTCTGCGGAACACTGCAGCGTGTACCCATTGCACACAAATACCCACCTCGTGGCGATACATGGCAGATAAGACAAGTGGTTTTATGGAGGGTGGTAAATATGCTTGGCCCTTTCCATGATCATATCTTAGTGTAAATGCCGCTGCAAATGCAAATGTGTCCACTAACTCATGCATTACGGCGACGTGTGTGCTGCGGTCTGGTCATTAGCGCACCTTCCATGATGCGAAAAAGATTGTTATTGCTACTTAAGCTGGCTAACCACAACACATCCTATCTCGGTGTGGTTGGGCGTGTATATCACATTTTGATATCACTTCGATACTGCATTGAGAAAATCCAGGGCCTGTATTGTCGATATTCTTACAGTTTTACTTACATTTTTCACTATCAGTGAAGGAATTTGTGACTTTCCTTTTAATTTGTTGCTCACATAGGCACCGATTCTGTAGGTGGTTGAGGGCACCAGCACTTACGGAAAATGCTGAGCACCCATGAGGGACTGTCGATGACTTTCATTGTTTTACTTAATTTTTGTTACATCAATTCTGTTGCTAATTTAGTGACACGTTAGAATTTATTTTCCATAAGCAAGAGTCACACAATGATAAATGTAGTTGTCATGAGCCCAATAATAACTTAACGACATAATTATAATGTCTTTGACCACACTGATATTGAACAAATGAAGGGCATACTTACTCAACAGCCATACATATCACACTAAAGGGTGGCTGTATGAACAACACTAACACTGTCATAAACATGTGCCATATAGTGGAACCACACTAAACAACAATCACAAACACATTTTGGGAGAATATTTGCACCGTACCGCAACACAAAATAAACACTACAGAAAAAATTCCCAGAGTTCCTTGTAGCACCAACTCTTCTGGGACACTACAATATTACCAAACGCCATTGGTGGAACTACACCTAGCATCACTGTAATGCAGTGACGTGCGGTGAGGTTCATGGCTGGTGAGGCACTGACTTCATCACAGTCAGATTTATAAACATATGAACCCTATGGAGTATCTTATTCACCATTTGATTGGCAGCAGTTAACGGGTTATGTTTAAAAGCTCATACCAGCATTCTTCCCTGCTTGGCACTCAGCATCAAGGGGTTGGAATTGGGTGTTAAATCACCAAAAATGATTCCCGGCCGCTGCTGCTCACTGCTCCCCTCACCTCCCAGGGGGTGAACAAGGGGATGGGTCAAATGCAGAGGACAAATTTCACCACACTTAGTGTGTGTGACAATCATTGGTACTTTAACATAATGGAGCAGGTACTTTAGCTAGTATAGTATAGTATAAATAAATTACACTTATTATTATCATTGTTAGTGATAATACTGCTAACATTAACAATATTAAATAATCGCATGTATGTAGAAAATAACAAACACGACAGTACACAGTGTTGTCACTATGACAGGTGTAACCGCGCTCCAGCGGCTATGTTCATTCATTGTCTTTACTATAGCATGAAAAATGCAGACGGCCTTAAAACGCCACAATACTCAGTCACCATATCTAAGTACCCAAAATAAAGACTCGACATAAATATGAATTCAATCCCATCAGAAATATTGGAGGAAACAGGATTAAAACCCGATGCTAACCGCCAATAGAAAATACATGGGTACGGCTTGTAGCTACTATTAGCAAATAAATTCACTTACCAACTCGGCTTAATATCTCAACATGGACACACTCTTTCGTCGCAACTCGGCCCTGATGGTCGACACCTATAAGTTTATAATTAGTTGTAAAATGTTGGACGGTTGTTTTTACGATATGCAGGCAAACGACAAATATTAAAACATACCGGCTTTGGTCTAGCCGAGTACTACAAGAATGATCTCTGGGATCACTAGTGCCCTCTACCACCAGGAGGCCGGAGAACAGGTGCCTCACATTGTACGTCTTCGCAGCCGTTACATGATTGCCCAGCACAAGAAATAAGTTACACACATACAGTTGTTGACAAAATACACTGCACATTATATACCTCAGCAAACTACACTATGTAAATGTATAATATAATTCATATAGCAATACGGTCTCACTGCACAGCAGACAGCAGTTAGCCGAGTCATTGCGCAATCCACGGGAGGCTCAGCTGGCTGTGACTCACCGCAAGTAATTCTCAGTATTTGAAAGGCAAATGTGAAAATTCAGTGATTTTGAATAAAAAATAATTTAAAACTGGTGAAGTTAAATGGAAAATAACTTTATAGTATAATCACTGGATACAAATAACAATCTAATTTTTTTTTTTTTCTTTTTACATTTTTTTCTTTCCATGATGGCGGGGCCTCACCTGCCTCCCCTGACTGCACGTCACTGCTGTAATGATACCACGTACAATAGCGTATCTAGCCCATACTATTATAAATAAGTCGAAATTTTTTTAACATCACAAAATCTTATTATTAGTTTTTTTTTTTAAATGTATATTATGTTTATAAACTCAGGAAATATGTCTCTGGACACATGAGGACTTTGAATATGACCAATGTATGATCCTGTAACTACTTGGTATCGGATTGATACCCAAACATGTGGTATCTTCAAAAATGTATGTAAAGCATCCAAACAACAGAAGAATAAATCATTATTTCATTTAAACAAAAGTGTATATAAAACACGTTGAAACAGAAGATGAGCGGATATTAACAGTAAATTAACAGGTGGATTAATAATTAATTTTATACCACTTGTCCCTCATAATGTTGACAAAATAATAAAATGATTAATAACAGAATATGTTACTGCATATGTCAGCAGCTAAATTAGGAGCCTTTGTTTGTTTACTTACTAATAATACATGATAATACGCTGAATAGAACATGACAAATATTTGGGGCAAACCAAAAAAATAATAACTTATATAACAACACTACTGTCAGTATTTGCATTGAGAGTAAATATACACAGTACGAGTGTTGCATTAGCTCTCTGGTGACTCCTGCAGCATCAGAAGAGAACTGACTACTGTGCATTATATATAAAATGTACTGTAAGTGTGAAAGTTGTTTATCTTTGTTGGCCCTGCGATGAGGTGGCTACTTGTCCACGGTGTACCCCGCCTTCCGTCCACTTGCAGCTGGGATAGGCTCCAGCAACCCCCAAGATCCCGTGAGGGACAAGCGGTAGGAAATGGATGGATGGATGGGTGTATAAATACTTCCCTGCCATAAGGCTGTGTACAATTATTGGTACAAAAATATTATACTGTAAAGATGCAGGGACAACTTTGCTGCCCTTCACATTTGGTTTATTAAACCAGTCCAACATTGAGAGCTTAAAGTTAATAAATAATAATAATAACTGCTATAGCAGCCGCAACATTAATGCTGCCACAACGACAACTCTTGCTGACCTACTGCCCTCGGTAATGGCACCATTCCCAAAGTATGTGGGCTCTATTGATAACCTCACTAACAGCTTTAACTACGCCCTGCGCGAAACCATTGATAACATAGCACTGCTAAAGTTAAAAAAGGCTCCAAAAAGGTGTACCCCATGGTTTACAGCAGAAACTAGAGCTCATAAATGATCATGTAGAAAGCTGGAACGCAAATGGCGCACGACTAAACTTGAGGTTTTCCATCAAGCATAGAGTGATATTTTAATAACTTATAAACACATGCTTACCTTAGCTAAAACTAAATATTACTCAAATCTCAT
The DNA here is from genome assembly GCF_033978795.1 of Nerophis ophidion. Lineage (NCBI taxonomy): Eukaryota > Metazoa > Chordata > Actinopteri > Syngnathiformes > Syngnathidae > Nerophis > Nerophis ophidion. Next base: position 27,510,831 of record NC_084620.1, on the reverse strand, counting down.
CCGCCTTAATAAAAACGATCCTAAATTTGTGTTTAGTACGGTAGCATCGCTAACCCAACAAGGAACTCCTTCCAGTAGCTCCACCCACTCGGCAGATGACTTTATAAAATTCTTTAATAAGAAAATTGAACTCATTAGAAAGGAGATTAAAGACAATGCGTCCCAGCTACAACTGGGTTCTATTAACACAGATACGACTGTATATACGGCGGATACTGCCCTCCAAAATAGCTTATCTCGTTTTGATGAAATAACATTAGAAGAATTGTTACAACGTGTAAATGGAATAAAACAAACAACATGTTTACTTGACCCACTTCCTGGGAAACTTATCAATGAGCTCTTTGTATTTTTAGGTCCATCCATCCATTTCCTACCGCCTATTCCCTTTTGGGGTTGCAGGGGGTGCTGGCACCTATCTCAGCTACAATCGGGCGGAAGGCGGGGTACACCCTGGACAAGTCGCCACCTCATCACAGGGCCAACACAGATAGACAGACAACATTCGCACTCACATTTACACACTAGGGCCAAATTTAGTGTTGCCAATCAACCTATCGCCAGGTGCATGTCTTTGGAAGTGGGAGGAAGCTGGAGTACCCGGAGGGAACCCACGCATTCACGGGGAGAACATGCAAACTCCACACAGAAAGATCCCGAGCCTGGGATTGAACCCAGGACTGCAGGACCTTCAAATCGTGAGGCAGACGCACTAACCCCTCTGCCACCGTGAAACTATTATTATTATTAGGTCCATCAGTGCTAAATATTATAAACTTATCACTTTCCTCTGGCACTGTTCCACTAGCATTCAAAAAAGTGGTTTTTCATCCTCTCCTTAAAAGACCTAACCTCGATCCTGACCTCATGGTAAACTACCGACCGGTGTCTCACCTTCCCTTCATTTCGAAAATCCTCGAAAAAATTGTTGCAGAGCAGCTAAATGAACACTTAGCGTCTAACAATCTATGTGAAACCTTTCAATCCGGTTTCAGGGCAAATCTCTCAAATGAGACAGCCCTCGCAAAAATGACAAATGATCTTTTACTAACGATGGATTCTGATGCGTCATCTATATTGCTGTTCCTCGATCATAGTGCTGCTTTCGATACCGTCGATCATAATATTTTATTAGAGCGTATCAAAACACAAATTGGTATGTCAGACTTAGCCCTGTCTTGGTTTAACTCTTATCTTACTGACAGGATGCAGTGCATCTCCCATAACAATGTGACCTCGGACTATGTTAAAGGAACGTGTGGAGTTCCCCAGGGTTCAGTCCTTGGCCCTGTACTCTTCAGCATCTACATGCTGCCGCTAGGTGACATCATACGCAAATACGGTGTTAGCTTTCACTGTTATGCTGATGACACCCAACTCTACATGCCACTAAAGCTGACCAACACGCCAGATTGTAGTCAGCTGGAGGCGTGTCTTAATGAAATTAAACAATGGATGTCCGCTAACTTTTTGCAACTCAACGCCAAAAAAAATGGAAATGCTGATTATCGGTCCTGCTGGACACTGACCTCTATTTAATAATACAACCTTAACATTTGACAACCAAACAATTAAACAAGGTGACTCGGTAACGAATCTGGGTATTATCTTCGACCCAACTCTCTCCTTTGAGTCACACATTAAAAGCGTTACTAAAACGGCCTTCTTTCATCTCCGTAGTATCGCTAAAATTCGCTCCATTTTGTCCAATAGCAACGCTGAGATCATTATCCAAGCGTTTGTTACGTCTGGTCTCGATTACTCTAACGTATTATTTTCGGGTCTCCCCATGTCTAGCATTAAAAGATTACAGTTGGTACAAAATGCGGCTGCTAAACTTTTGACAAGAACAAGAAAGTTTGATCATATTACGCCTGTACTGGCTCACCTGCACTGGCTTCCTGTGCACTTAAGATGTGACTTTAAGGTTTTACTAATTACGTATGAAATACTACACGGTCTAGCTCCAGCCTATCTTGCCTATTGTATTGTACCATATGTCCCGGCAAGAAATCTGCGTTCAAAGGACTCCGGCCTATTAGTGATTCCCAGAGCCCAAAAAAAGTCTGCGGGCTATAGAGCGTTTTCCATTCGGGCTCCAGTACTCTGGAATGCCCTCCCGGTAACAGTTCCGAGATCGTACCTCGGTAGAAACATTTAAGTCTCACCTTAAAACTCATTTGTATGCTCTAGCCTTTAAATAGACCCCCTTTTTAGACCAGTTGTTCACCGTTTCTTTTCTTTTTCTCCTCTGTCCCACTCTTCTGTGTGGAGGGAGTCCGGTTGGTGGCCATGGATGAAGTACTGGCTGTCCTGAGTCGGGACCCAGGATGGACCGCTCGCCTGTGTATCGGTTGGGTACATCTCTGCGCTGCTGATCCACCTCAGCTTGGGATGGTTTCCTGCTGGCTCCACTATGGACGGGACTCTTGCTACTGTGTTGGATCCACTTTGGACTGGACTCTCACGGTTGTGTTGGATCCACTATGGATTGAACTTTCACAGTATCATATTAGACCCACTCGACATCCATTGCTTTCGGTTTCCTAGGGGTGGGGGGTTGCCCACATGTGCGGTCCTCTCCAAGGTTTCTCATAGTCATCATTGTCACTGTCACCAACATCCCATTGGGGTGAGTTTTCCTTGCCCTTAAGTGGGCTCTACCGAAGATGTCGTAGTGGTTTGTGTTGTGGTTTGTGCAGCCTTTTGAGACACTGGTGATTTAGGGCTATATAAATAACCATTGATTGCTTGATTGATATACTGTACATATAAATATACACACTGTATATATACACATATACAAATCCCGTTTCCATAGGAGTTGGGAAATTGTGTTGGATGTGAATATAAACAGAATACAATTATTTGCAAATCCTTTTCAATCCATATTCAATTACACTACAAATACAAGATATTTATTGTTCAAACTCATACATTTTTGTTTTTTTTTGGCAAATAATATTTATCTTACAATTTCATGGCTGCAACACGTGCCAAAGTAGTTGAAAAAGGGCATGTTCACCACTGTGTTACATCACCTTTTCTTTTAACAACACTCAATAAATGTTTGGGAAATGAGGAGACACATTTTTGAAGCTTTTCAGGTGGAATTCTTTCCCATTCTTGCTTGATGTACAGCTTAAGTTGTTCAACAGCTTTGTTGTCGTATTTTAGGCTTCAAAATTTTCAGTGGGAGACAGGTCTGGACTACAGGCAGGCCAGTGTAGTACCCGGACTCTTTTACTATGAAGCCACGTTGTTGTAACACGTGGTGTGGCATTGTCTTGCTGAAATAAGCAGGGGCGTCCATGATAACGTTGCTTGAATGGCAATATATGTTGCTCTAAAACGTGTAGAAGATCATTTGTAAAAAAAGAAATGTTAATCAGTTTGAACATCAAATATCTTGTCTTTGTAGCATATTCAACTGAATATGGGTTGAAAATGATTTGCAAATCATTGTATTCCGTTTATATTTACATCTAACACAATTTCCCAACTCATATGGAAACGGGGTTTGTATATATACACACACACACACACACACACACATTATATATATATATATATATATATATATATATATATATATATATATATATATATATATATATATATACATACATTTATATACATATATATACATACATGTACATATATATATACATATACATATATATATATGTATTTATATATTTACATATATATACATATATATGTATTTATATATTTACATATATATATTTATATATATATACATATGTATTTATATATATATACATATGTATATATATATATATATATATATATATATATATACACACACACACACACACACACACACACACAGTCCTGTCCAGCTGCTTAGGCAAAGAATAATAAATAAATAATAAATACAATTGTTGACGTCGATGCCCATATCTGCTGTACAGATTATCTTTACCTCATTTGTATTTCAATTTATTAAATGTTTAAAATTATACACAAACACACGTATATATACACATATATATATATATATATATATGTATATATATATATATATACATACGTATGTATGCATACGTATGTGTTATATGATGTATGTATTTACATATATATATATATATAAATACATACATATACATACGTTTCTATATACAGTATATATACACATAAAAGGGACAAGCGGTAGTTAATGGATGGATGGATATATACGCACACACACACACACATTTAGAATCTGGATCTACATCTCAATTCTGTACACTGCAGCTGGAATTTTAATTTTCCTGAAGGAATCAATAAAGTACTATCTATCTATCGAGAAATAAAAATGTGTCCTAATTGTGTAAAATAAGAACATGGATTCAGTTGTGTGTCACTGAGCAAGCAGGTGGTAAATGCTGCCACCTTGCGGAAGAAAAGCAACAAGACACCCAATAACAGCATTTCATGCACTTCTTTAATATCAGTTTTTCATATTCACAACAAATACATTAAGCTCTTTCACCTTATAATACAGCCTCAAATATTCCAGGGTTTTATTTTTTTGTCCTTCAAGTGTGCCATTCAAAAAAAAACAAAAAAACTTTCATTCGGACATTTGTGTTTACATGTACGTCTCCATGCCTTCCTAGCAAACTGACAATATTTTTTTCTTTAGTATGTACACTATTTACAAGTGAGAGGAATGACGTAAACAAGCAACAAAAAGGAAGGAAGTCTGACATGAAAGTTTTCTGTTGAATGAAATGTACTTCATTTGTTAAGGTGCATGCGTAGCAAAAAACAAAAATCTAGGACATTAATAATAATTATAATAAACATAACTGTGGCAAGCGGAGAGCATTGGAGGTCACTTTTTATGCAATTTATAAGCAGTTGAAATAGGAAAACAAATCTTTTATGACCAAGAGTCTGTTCTTGTACTTCAATATGTACGCTACATATAGTATAGTTCATACATACATTTCAAAACCTTCACAATATGTAACACTTCTTCACCTTCTGCTTTGTACATTTTTAAAATGGTGACTATTAAGGGTACTCGAAATACTGAGTAAGCACAGAAGTGTGCCAATTGAAACCCAGCATTCCATAATTACTCCTGCACTTTGTGTACTCTTTTATCTTTAGAGCAGGGGTGTCCAAAGTGCGGCCGGGGAGCCAATTGTGGACTTCAGTTCATTTTTAAGCGGCCCGCGGCACATTCTAAACATACAATTCGAAAAAACAAAAAAACATACACCATTTAAAAGTGGAATAAAAAGCATACAAGTGAAATGTATCAAGACACAGTTGCAATGTTGACACTAATAACACAAAGTTGCAATGGAGGATATTGTTTTTTTTCTCTAAAAAAGGCGTTTCTGCAAAAATAATAATACAATGAAATCAGTGATGGAATGAATTATTGACCTATTAAGGTCTCTAACGTCACATCAAATATTCCACTTTGAAATGTTTTTTGGGGGAAATGTGTAATTTTATGTTCGGTATAAAAAGACAAATAATCTATGACAAAACTAACGAAAGATCCATTAAAAAAAACTAAACAAAATCCAAAAAATATTAGACGGATAGATCTGAAGTTGCTTTAACATCAATAAAATAAAGAATAATTAATTACTTATTTTTAACACTTATGAGTGGGTCACTTGAAATATCAGTGGGATTTTTTAAACTGCTAATACTTAAAAAACAATTTGAATCAAAATCAATAAAATATTCTAAATTATTAACTTATTTCCATCAAATATTCCACATTTAATTTTTGGGGAAGTGGCAAATTTAATTTTTTTGCCATTAAAAAACGATTTAACACAAAAGGCATTAAACAATAAAAAAAAAAAAAAAAACAAGAAGGGACAAGCGGCAGAAAATTGGATTGATGAATAAATAAAACTTTATATCTTCAGGTAGATCTAAAGTCGATGGAAAGATTTAAGCCATGGTAAAAACTAAATAATAATAATATATGACTTATTCTCCCGGGTCCCCGGGACCTAACTTGAGGGGAGCCCAAAAGGTTAAAAAAAATAAAAAATAAAAATGAATATATATATATATATATATATATATATATATATATATATATATATATATATATATATATATATATATATATATATATATATATATATATATAGTTAGTATTGGTTTTGAAAATGCAATTTTTCAGTGTGCGGCCCTCAATAAAAAAGGTTTGGACACCCCTGTTTATAATGGTGCATGTTGCACAATGGTGAGTGTGCAGTGCTGTAAAGTTATCACCCTCAATAGTTGCCATCTGGTAGTTAAAATCCGCTCATCGAGGAACCAGAATACTTACTGAAATGTACATTAGGAAGTATTTGACTTGAGACACACCCCTGATTTTTAAAGTGTGGTAGGAGTGCCACTGGTAGTACTTAAAACACCCTTTTTTTTCTTAAAAACAAAAAATAAATATTGGACATATATATAATGGAGTGATTGCACAAATACAAATAACTAAATATTTGCTTCAATTGAATTCAAAATTACATGTTTCAATGCTGAAAATCTCAGTACAATCCACAAATTCCAAGATCAACGTGATGGTCAGCAGATGTAGGAAAAAACGGTGTTACTTGCAAAGCTAAATATTTTGGAGGTGGTACTTTGAGTGAAAAGTTTAAAATGATAGAAACTCAGCCTTCAAATTAGCAGCTCCAAAAAATCTATTCAATAAAATTCTCTCTGTGATATATATATATATATATATATATATATATATATATATATATATATATATATATATATATATATATATATATATATATATATATATATATATATGACAATGAAGCCTGTTTTTAGTAGTCTTTTCATAAAATTACACAGTTCAGTGTGAGTTTATGTATACAATAAAGTCCTTCTGAAAATAGCCTAAAACTCATTTGAAGATGGCTAAACAGGTTTATAGTAAAAAAAACACATAAACAAAACAAATATCCTCATCGGCTTTGAAATGTCAGGACCATGTCAAGTAACTTCATAAATGTATATTGGCCAGATGTTCAGTGACTGGATCATATTTAGACAACATAAAGATAATGTAGAGATGTATACAGTATATATCAAGTAGTGCATTCTGAACATCTCAAAGTGTTTGTGAGCAATTTAAAAAGTCTCCCGCACGTCTATTTAGCTTCTTCAGCCCTGGGCCGTTTTGCTGGAAAGCCTAAATGTTCTGCCTACATAGAGGATCATTAAGGATGCTCCAAAATATCAATTCACATCCGAATCACAATTGTTATTATTCTGATTTTAAATTTGATGTTTCATAACTTTCAAAAATTGATAGTGGGGAAAAAAAACTTTTCTTTTTTAATAAAAATACATTTTTGTAAAATGTTTTTAGGCCATGTCTTATACCCTGTAACTGATACTAACCCTAAATGGGATTCTTATTTATTACGATTCTAAATTGATTTGTTATTTTCAATCTACTCTGAAACGAATCGTCACCCCAAGAATCGGAAACAAATCAGATCAGGAGTTGTTGCAACACTCCCATCCTTAATGATCATGGTGTCAGCGTCAATGGGACACTTTGATGCTGTGTGCAAACATGAACATGTACGTATACTGTTTGGGTTTCTGGGACAGAGAAAATAATGCTGCTTGTTCAGTGAGTTTAACGGGAGAGAATTTGTCTCATTAGAGTATTGTTTATGAAATGATCAATGCCATATTCTGTTTTTTGGCTCCATTTCAGGGAGTGTAGTTGAAATCGTTACGTTCAGCTTTCAGCTATGTCGACATGCGTTTGTTTAGTTACCATAGCAACACAGACAGATCCCAGCAGCCAAACCGCAGCGTGTGGTTTTAAAAGGTTATGTTCAACCAGCATAATGAAATGTCCCCAAAGTAGCACAATGGAATAATGTAGTTAAGCCACGTCACTGCATCTAATTTAAAGCATGTACGGTAGGTCCAGATTTTGGGACAGCAACACTATGCTATTTTTTTGGACTATGAATCAGCAACATCATTTAAAATGAGCCTTCATGAAGGCTTCTCCACAACACAACCAATTCAGGAAAATCCACTGTATTGTCTAAATTGTTCTACAAGAGCGTGTGTCCTTGAGATTTAGCAAGAAAGCTTCAAGGCAATGATAAAGATGTGTGAATGTAAAAAGAAAAGAAAACATAAGTATCACAGGTCTGTACAGAAAAAGGCAAATAAAAGACAACAAAAAGGGAGTAACACCGCATGTTGGAGCTGGACAAGGGACAAGGTCCAGCAATATCAACGCCTTGACTCAAAGAGAACTAATGAGAATTCTAATGTACATTTCCTTGTGGCCCAAATAATGTGTTGGATATGCTTTGTTGGACATTTTGCGCCACGGTCACTTTGTAACCCCTTTTTTTGAGTCTGTCTGCAAGCGGTTTGTTTGTAGAGGCGTTCCATTTTCTGATGGCAAATGAATCCATGACCCTCCCCCCGAAATATACTTTGTTTGAATACATATCTTAAGAGTCGTCATCGATATTTTGTTTCCTGACACGGTCGAAAATAATCTTCATAAACATTATGTTGATTCACCCAGTCACAACATGAGGTAAACCTGCACACTTGCCAATGGAATTCAAACTACACAATAAAAGGGAGAGTAGCGCTTTTCTTGATGTCTAAATACGTGTTTCCCACTCGCTGGGACGTCACGAGGCAGCCAGAGAAAAGAAGCATTCAAAACAGTGTGCTAGCCGTCGCCAAAATGCGTGAACCGTATGATTTGACGCCTTGCCATTGTTTACCACGGGTATCCAACATAGTAACATGTATAAGTCAAATAAGTCATCATAGGTGACACATGCACTAGGTGTGGGCTGACTGATCCAAAAAGATCAGTATCTGATCCATACCACGGTGATATTATTTTCCAGTTCTCTCTCTGTTTATTTTCACAATAGTGTCTCGTTGTTGACATGTTGTTGAGAGTTCATTTTTTGGAGGACATGTCAAATAAAAAAGAATCAGTAACTGCAATTCTGGTCGTGTATTTACTTAGTATTGGATCGATACCTCGGTTGGCAGTATCGCTACTGTGCAGGTTAGGCTACGGATTTGTTGCAATGATGCTGTGTAAGTGTACTGCACACAGGCCGGGGGGAGAAAAACTCACACGGGTTGCTCTTCTCCACAAGAACAATGCCTGCTTGCTCCTCAAGTCTTTTAAAAAAGTCCAGAGGCAAAAAAAAAAGAAAAATCAAAGGGACAAGATTTTTCCACACCTCTCATGCTCAATAACTGCTTCCAGTTTAAAATGGAATGTGGATCATTTGTGTAGCTTTCGTCGCAGGAAAAAAAAAAAAGCAGCTTTTTTTGGCAAATCAGCTCACTAATGATTGCCCTTCAAAAAGGCATCAGCATAAAAGATAGTGGCAAAAAACAGCTGCTGATGGAAAACAAAAACCTGAAATTCCTAATTTATGTTGAAGCATGACACATTTGTATCCATATATATATATTTATAAAAAAAAAAAAATCTATCTTTCAAGTCAAGGCTGGGAGGTAATCCCACTTCATGACTCGACGCAGGAACGACGTCAAGCCTGGCCTGACGGAGGGCTCCCTCTACAGGCCTCGTTACGTCCCACGGCCCGAAGGATAGCGTGCCTTCTCTTCCCCGCCCGCACAGGAAATGAAGGGCAGAGCCTCTACCTTCCAAAGCTCCTCACCGCATCACATCCGTCTCCTTGGGCGGGCTGGTCGACCAGGGGAAGTATGCCCCGCCTTTTTCTCCAAGCGGGATGGATATCTTCGTGCTTCGTCTTCAAGTATCTTTTTGTGTGTGTTTCTACGTGTTTTTTTCCTAATTCTGGTTGCCTGTCACTTTGGCTAATTTGCCGACTAGACAGCGTTGAGGTGTAAGGAATCCCGTCATTAGGTGATTGAGGAAGAAAACGGCACATTCTTTTAAGACTAAATAGTTTTTTTTCCAGTGATGACTTAAATCCACCGCGAGGAGCAGTGACGGCGGATGGAGTGGTGGCGCACAGCACTTACTTAAATGCTGAAAACTCTCCTGGAAAATTGAAAAAAAATGCAACGTGAGCACCTTTTTGAGTTATGCAATCATGTCACAATTACTTTTCTTTGCTTTTTATTTGACCCACCGTAGCCTCCAGCCTGGATGGGGGTTTTGGGCGAGGCGCAGGCATATAAACTGAAGTCCTCCGTCTGAAAGCCTGCTCGGTTTAGCGAAGGCTCTGAGGCGCTGCGGTGGATTTTGGGTAACGAGCGAGCCAGCAGCTCAATGGATGCAAGGATCTGAAAATGTTCAAAGTCAGTATTATTTAAATGACATTTTATATTTTAGCAGGAATAGCCTTCCGCCCGAATTCAGCTGGGATAGGCTTCAGCCCGCCGCGACCCCGAAAGTGACAAGCGGTAAAAAATGGATGGATAGTATAGTAGAACTCGCTGTGCACTCCCAGGGCCTGTAGTGATATGTGCTTGGAACGGAAGTGACGTCGGGGGGGTGACGACGGACTGTTTTGAGTGTAACACCATTGTTCGGATGTTGGCTGTCATAACAAGCGGAGCTCGAAATAAAGCGTGCTACCCAGTCATCACTATCCTGCGTATTATTCATCTGATAATACTTCATGGTGGCAGCGGTGAAAAAGGAGACCACCCACGGAGCAGAACAACAGAGGGAATTGTCCGAGGTTAATCTACCTGCATTACACGGGAAGAGCCGAGCTAACCAACAGCGGCGGTCTGCACGGCGGGAGAAACACTAGCGGGAGCGCGCCATGACTACACACCTACCGACCATGAACTGGACCGACCCGGACCTGAGTGAGGCCATTTCACTGTTTAAACAGAAAATGATTCTTTACCTAGAGGATGAAGAAATAACAGACGCTGCTAAACAAGCAAGGAAAATATGTCGTGGCATTGGAGATGAAGGACTAAAACGGCTGAACGCCAGTGGTCTCAGTGAGGATGACAAGAAGAAGCCTGCTAAACTGTGGGACTTCTATGAAGGTCAGTTGAAACTGAATGTAAATTTTAGGATCCATAGACTCCACCTGATGCAGTACAGGCAAAAGCCAAATGAGAGCATTGATGATTTTGTAACCAGAGCCAGAACGTTAGCGCAAAAAGGCCAGTTTACTGATGAAGAGCTCAACGAACGTCTAATTGAACTCATCATTGGTAGTACACCTCATGATGCTATGAGAAATGACCTGTATAGCAAACCCAAAGGCCACTCTCTGGCAGATGTACTAGCAGAAGGGCGGAAATACGAAGCCCTATCAGCAGGTAACGAACAGTTACAGCAACTAGGCATGTCACACAGTGAGAAAATCCACACCGTGGACAGAGGGCGGACGTGCCCAAATTGTGGTAGGAGCCATAAACCCCGTCAGTGTCCCGCGTATAATGACGAATGCTCTGCCTGTGGTGCAAGAGGCCATTGGGCGAAGTGCTGTAGGAAAAGCAAGCAGCAGAGACAGCAACACTCCGGACGGGGTGGGGGCCAAAGGAGTAAGTCCCCCCCACCACCACAGAGACGTGACAGACAACAAACCTACAGGGGCCACTACAGGCAACGTGGTGAGTCTCATATCAACACCATAGACGGCTCAGAGGCCGACGAAGAATGTGAGTACCAATCACAATTCCATTCAATCACCATCAGCGAGAAATGTATGCACAGCATAGAGAGCAAGCAACCCAGAGAGGAGGCATACACAACATTGAAAGTGAGACCACCTGACTTACGGGGTTACGGCTACACACTCAGCCTAAAAATAGACACAGGAGCATCTGGCAACACACTCCCACTACGCACCTTCAAGCAGATGTATGGTAAGGACGCATGTGCACAGAAAAAGCTAAAGAAAAACTACAGGAGACTATCCGCATACAGTGGTCATCAGATCCCCTGCCTGGGTACCATTGAAATTCCGTGTCAATACAAAGAGTCCAAATGGGTCAACACCAAGTTCTATGTAGTGGATGTACCAGGTCTGGCTGTAGTTGGACTGCCGACGAGTGAAATATTGAACCTGATAACTGTCAATGTCGACACAGTGAGGGAGAGGGACAGTGCCAGAGACAGAGGGACAAGACCACTGAAGAGGATAACGACCATCACAGACTTAAAGTCAGCTTATCCAGACCAGTTTGACAAAATAGGCAATTTCAAGGGAAAAGTCAGACTCTATTTAAAAAAGGATGCTTAACCATTAATCGACCCCCCACGGGACTGCAGTATCCATATAAAGGACAAGTTGCTAGCAGAGCTGAATAAAATGGTAGAGCAAGATGTGATACGGAAGGTGGAAGAGCATACAGACTGGTGCTCCAGTCTGACATACAGCACCAAAAAAGACGGATCACTTAGGATATGCCTGGACCCTAAAAAACTGAATGCCGGCCTTCGGCGGTGCCCACACAAAATCCAAACTGTGGAGGAACTGAACCCAGAGTTTGCAAGGGCGAAGATATTCACCAAACTTGATGCAAAAGCAGGGTATTGGTCTATACGCCTGGATGAAGAATCACAACCCCTGACAACATTCCAAACTCCATTCGGCAGGTACTGCTGGAAGCGCTTGCCATTCGGTCTGAGTGTCTCTCAAGACCTCTTCCAGGTCAAGATGGACCAGATCCTGGAGGGGCTGCGGGGTGTTGTCAGCATAGCCGACGACATAGCGGTCTGTGGTGAAAACGAGGAAGAGCATGACAGGAACCTAATCAACCTGATGGAACGAGCCGTTGAGGCAGGCGTTGTGCTCAACAGTGAAAAATGCACAATAAAACAAGACAGCATTACATTCTTTGGCAACATGTACACAGCAAAAGGCATCAGGCCAGACCCAGCCAAGATTAAGGACATACAGAAAATGCCAACACCCCAAAACAAGGAGGATCTGCACAGATTTGTAGGGATGCTGACTTACCTGTCCCCATATATACTAAAGTTTGCGGATAAAGCTCACACCTTAAGGGGGCTGCTGAAAAACGAAGCACCATGGACATGGGACACTGACCACCAGGAGTGCTTCGAAGACCTAAAGTCAACAGTCGCTGAGCATGCCTGTCTGAAATACTATGACCCAAACACTCCCTTAATCCTCGAGGTTGACGCGTCACAGAAGGGATTGAGCATAGCCCTGGTGCAGAACAACAGACTCATCGCTTTTGGCTCCAAGACACTGACTGACTGCCAGTCGAGGTACAGCAACATAGAACGAGAGATGCTAGCTATAGTGTTTGGGATGCAGCGATACCACACATACCTTTATGGGAAATCTTTTATCGTGGTAACGGACCACAAACCACTAGTCACCATATGTGCGAAGCCACTGCATGCTGCAGCACCACGACTCCAGCGCATGCTGATAAAGACACAGGGGTACAACTATGATGTCATATACCGACCAGGACCCAAAATGACCCAGGCGGACACCCTGAGCCGTCTGCCAAACCCTGAGAACCACGGTGACATAGAGTTGGATGAACGCATTGATGGTGTCGATGCAGAGATCGAGGACCCACAGCAGTACACCATTGCAATAATAAACTTTTCCCCCAAGAAGCAGGATGCTCTTCGCACTGAGACTGCCAAGGATCCCCGACTCAACGCACTCAAAGATGTGATCCACCAAGGCTGGCCGGAGAACATCAAGGACCTGCCAAAAGATCTGCGTGCCTATTGGTCCTTCAGAGATGAGCTTGCAATAGAATCAGGAGTCATATTCAAAGGCAGACAGATACTCATTCCAAACTCTATGACTGATGACATACTGACACAACTACATGTTGGCCACCAGGGCATCGAGAAAACACGTCGCCTTGCAAGAGAGAGTGTATACTGGATTAAAATGAATGATGACATTGAGAGTGTGTGCAGGTCATGCAGGGTGTGTGTGGAACACCAGGATGCAAACCCAAAACAACCCCTTCACCCACACCACTTACTGTCAAAACCATGGCAGTCTCTGGCCTCTGACCTATTTGAGGTCAAAGGTCGCCAGTTCCTTTTAACTGTAGACAGGTACTCCAAATATCCATTAGTGGATGAGATACCTGTACCGGTGTCTAGCCATGCGGTCGCACAAAAGCTGCGATTGTACATGTCGTTGTTCGGACGGGTGGACGAAATCCCAACGGACAACGGGACTCAATACACGGGACAGGCTTTCAAGACATGTATAGCAGACTGGGGTATCAAGCACATTACAAGCTCGCCACACTACCCAAAGAGCAATGGGTTCAAAAGGCATGTGAGACACATCAAATCGATTGTAACAAAAACCCTGGAACATGGAGGTGACCTTCAGATGGCATTACTGCAAGTCAGGGCAACACCCATCGATAGCAAACTACCATCACCTGCGGAGCTGATGTTTGGAAGACCTATTGCTACCCTACTGCCAAGCAGAGCAGATCCAGGGAAGGAGGAACATAGGCTATACCTGGAACAAAGAGCAGAGGACATGAAGGAGCACCACGATCGTGGATGCCGCAGAGAACTGCCCCCACTCTGCCCTGGACAGCATGTGACGGTGGTAAACAAGGACAGAGAAACATGGCATCCAGCTATTGTTGTGCAAAAGTGCAATGAGCCGAGAAGCTATGTTGTACAAACACCAAATGGCAACCGGATCAGAGCCACCTGCGTGAGCTATAACCCACAAATATAGAGAAGCGTAAACCAGACCCACAGTACTGAGCAGCAGCACCAAGAGGAGGATAGTCACGAGGGTCACCATGAGCCACCGGACACGGCCACAACGCCACCCTGTGACACACTGTCTCCCAACAGCCCATAACCCAGACACACCAGACCACAGGCCCCCAATAGCCTAGGACAGAGGCACACAAGAGGTGGTAGGGCTATACGCAGGCCCTCTCACTTCAAGGACTATGTATAGTCCAAGTTATGTTGGTTCTTATTTAAACATTGATGTTATTGTTTTTGCAAACTAGACTAGTCACAGAAAAAAAAAAAAATATATATATATATATATATTTTTTTTTTATTTTTTTTACGGATTAAATATATATATATATATATATATATATATATATATATATATATATATCTCCTCTCTGAGCTGCAACCTTATCGTGGTAGAGGAGTTTGAGTGTCCCAATGATCCTAGGAGCTATGTTGTCCGGGGGCATAAAGCCCCCTGGTAGGGTCTCCCAAGGCAAACAGGTTCTAGGTGAGGGATCAGACAAAGAGCAGCCGAAGACCTTTATGAAGAAGAAAAAGCATGGACCCAGATTTCCCTCGCCCGGACGCGGGTCACCGGGGCCCCCCTCTGGAGCCAGGCCCGGAGGTGGGGCACGATGGCGAGCGCCTGGTGGCCAGGCCTGTTCCCATGGGGCCCGGCCGGGCACAGCCCGAAGAGGCAACGTGGGTCACCCCTCCAATGGGCTCACCACCCATAGCAGGGGCCATAGAGGCCGGGTGCAATGTGAGCTGGGCGGCAGCCGAAGGCAGGGCACTTGGCGGTCCGATCCTCGGCTACAGAAGTTAGCTCTTGGGACGTGGAACGTCACGTCACTGGGGGGGAAAGAGCCTGAGCTAGTGCGCGAAGTCGAGAAATTCCGGCTGGATATAGTCGGACTCACTTCGACACACAGCAAGGGCTCTGGAACCACTTCTCTCGAGAGGGATTGGACTCTCTTCCACTCTGGCGTTGCCGGCAGTGAGAGGCGACGGGCTGGGGTGGCAATTCTTGTTTCTCCCCGGCTCAAAGCCTGTACGTTGGAGTTCAACCCGGTGGACGAAAGGGTAGCCTCCCTCCGCCTTTGGGTGGGGGGACGGGTCCTGACTGTTGTTTGTGCTTACGCACCAAACAGCAGTCCAGAGTACCCACCCTTTTTGGGAACACTCAAAGGAGTACTGGAAAGTGCTCCCCCGGGTGATTCCCTTGTCCTACTGGGAGACTTCAACGCTCACGTTGGCAACGACAGTGAAACCGGGAGAGGCGTGATTGGGAAGAATGGCCGCCCGGATCTGAACCCGAGTGGTGTTTTGTTATTGGACTTTTGTGCTCGTCACAGTTTTTCCATAACAAACACCATGTTCAAACATAAGGGTGTCCATATGTGCACCTGGCACCAGGACACCCTAGGCCGCAGTTCCATGATCGACTTTGTAGTTGTGTCATCGGATTTGCGGCCTTATGTTTTGGACACTCGGGTGAAGAGAGGGGCGGAGCTTTCTACCGATCACCACCTGGTGGGGACTTGGCTGCGATGGTGGGGGAGGATGCCGGACAGACCTGGCAGGCCCAAACGCATTGTGAGGGTCTGCTGGGAACGTCTGGCAGAGTCTCCTGTCAGACAAAGTTTCAATTCCCACCTCCGGAAGAACTTTGAACATGTCACGAGGGAGGTGCTGGACATTGAGTCCGAGTGGACCATGTTCCGCACCTCTATTGTCGAGGCGGCAGTTCGGAGTTGTGGCTGAGGTCGCTGAGGTAGTTAAAAAGCTCCTCGGCGGCAAGGCCCCAGGGGTGGACGAGACCCGCCCGGAGTTCCTTAAGGCTCTGGATGCTGTGGGGCTGTCTTGGTTGACAAAACTTTGCAGCATCGCGTGGACATCGGGGGCGGTACCTCTGGATTGGCAGACCGGGGTGGTGGTTCCTCTCTTTAAGAAGGGTGACCGGAGGTTGTGTTCCAACTATCGTGGGATCACACTCCTCAGCCTTCCCGGTAAGGTTTATTCAGGTGTACTGGAGAGGAGGCTATGCCGGATAGTCGAACCTCGGATTCAGGAGGAACAGTCTGGTTTTCGTCCTGGTCGTGGAACTGTGGACCAGCTCTATACTCTCGGCAGGGTTCTTGAGGGTGCATGGGAGTTTGCCCAACCAGTCTACATGTGCTTTGTGGACTTGGAGAAGGCATTCGACCGTGTCCCTCGGGAAGTCCTGTGGGGAGTGCTCAGAGAGTATGGGGTATCGGACTGTCTTATTGTGGCGGTCCGTTCCCTGTACGATCAGTGCCAGAGCTTGGTCCGCATTGCCGGCAGTAAGTCGAACACATTTCCAGTGAGGGTTGGACTCCGCCAAGGCTGTCCTTTCTCACCGATTCTGTTCATAACTTTTATGGACAGAATTTCTAGGCGCAGTCAAGGCGTTGAGGGGTTCCGGTTTGGTAACCGCAGGATTAGGTCTCTGCTTTTTGCAGATGATGTGGTCCTGATGGCTTCATCTGACCGGGATCTTCAGCTCTCGCTGGATCGGTTCGCAGCTGAGTGTGAAGCGACCGGAATGAGAATCAGCACCTCCAAGTCCGAGTCCATGGTTCTCGCCCGAAAAAGGGTGGAATGCCATCTCCGGGTTGGGGAGGAGACCCTGCCCCAAGTGGAGGAGTTCAAGTACCTAGGAGTCTTGTTCACAAGTGAGGGAAGAGTGGATCTTGAGATCGACAGGCGGATCGGTGCGGCGTCTTCAGTAATGCGGACGTTGTACCGATCCGTTGTGGTGAAGAAGGAGCTGAGCCGGAAGGCAAAGCTCTCGATTTACCGGTCGATCTACGTTCCCATCCTCACCTATGGTCATGAGCTTTGGGTCATGACCGAAAGGATAAGATCACGGGTACAAGCGGCCGAAATGAGTTTCCTCCGCCGTGTGGCGGGGCTCTCCCTAAGAGATAGGGTGAGAAGCTCTGCCATCCGGGAGGAACTCAAAGTAAAGCCGCTGCTTCTTCACATCGAGAGGAGCCAGATGAGGTGGTTCGGGCATCTGGTCAGGATGCCATCCGAACGCCTCCCTAGGGAGGTGTTTAGGGCACGTCCAACCGGTAGGAGGCCACGGGGAAGACCCAGGACACGTTGGGAAGACTATGTCTCCCGGCTGGCCTGGGAACGCCTCGGGATCCCCCGGGAAGAGCTAGACGAAGTGGCTGGGGAGAGGGAAGTCTGGGTTTCCCTGCTTAGGCTGTTGCCCCCGCGACCCGACCTCGGATAAGCGGAAGATGATGGATGGATAGATGGATATATATATATATATATATATATATATATATATATATATATATATATAAAAATATACATATATATATATATATATATACATATATATACATATATATATATATAATTTTGGCGGCATTGTACAATTTATTGATGTTTGCACAAATACTTAAAAGTGATGTCGTTGATTTTGGGTTCTCTGTGGAATGTTATGTTTTTTGTGTTTATTGCAGAGAATTTATTATAACTAAGTTTACAGGGGAGGTGTTAAAACTAAACAGGGGGGATGTAGTGATATGTGCTTGGAACGGAAGTGACGTCGGGGGGGTGACGACGGACTGTTTTGAGTGTAACACCATTGTTCGGATGTTGGCTGTCATAACAAGCAAAGCTCGAAATAAAGCGTGCTTCCCAGTCATCACTATCCTGCGTATTATTCATCTGATAATACTTCAGGGCCTAAGTGTGATAGTTCAGTCTGAAATTTTAGTTTTTGATTACAACATTGTTAGAATAGGATATACAAAAAAACATGACGTCATATTTCCCTCTATCACTATTGACTCCCATTATAATTGCTATTCCTGGCATATAACCATGTTTTTTTATATTACTATGCTTTTCCATTGTCGACCAAATTAAGGTCATTATTTCCAAATAAAAACAAGAAAATATTGTTTTTGAGTGATTGCACCCCTTAACCACCAATTGGTGCCAAAAAAAAGCATAATTCTCAGAGCATTGATGAGCGTAAATGTGTTAAACAGCCATTAACCCGCTGAAATGCAGTGAAAAAGATCCTGGGCTGTTATATATAACATGGCAGATATTTATAAAAGACTTGTGAAGTCATGCCTGCTTTTTCTGTCATTCAATTTTTATTTCAACTTTCATTCAATATTTTGCATTTTCCCATTATTAAAGAACTGTTTTTATTTTTGACAAAATAATCTTAAAACATAAAAAACTGAAAATAATAAAAACTTTATATCAATAGATATATCTTAAGTTGTTAATACATTTCAAGCATTTAAAGTAACAAAAAAAAAAAAATCATAATTTCTGACTCATGATACTTATGAGCGAATCCTACAAGTACGTTTGTAAAGGTTATTCTTAAGCTTGTTCAAAGGTTAAGTCAGTTGTGCCCTGATCCACCTTGTTTTTTGTACACAGTGCATCCGGAAAGTATTCTCAGCGCTTTACTTTTTCCTCATTTGGTTATGTTACAGACTTATTCCAAAATGGAAATTTGTCAAATTTTGTTCTCAAAATTCTACATAAAATACTGCATAATGACATAGTGAAAATGTTTTGTTTTTAATAGACATTTTTGCTAACTTATTTAAAAAAAAAAAATTGAAAAAAAGAAAAAAAAAAAGAAAAACTTTAAATCACCTGTATTCACAGACTTTGCGCAATACTTTGCTGATGCACCTTTGGTAACAATTACAGCCTTTAGTATTTGTGAATATGATGATATTATAATATGACATTATGATAGCGTGACACATCTGTCTTTGAGCAGTTTTGCCAATTAGTCTTTGCAGCACATCTCAAGCTCCATCAGGTTGGATGGGAAGCGTTTAAGCGCAGCAATTTTCAGATCTTTTCAGATGTTCAAACGGATTCAAGTCTAATCCACTCATATACATTTACAGAGCTGTCCTGAAGCCATTTCTTTGATATCTTAGCTGTGTGTTTCTGCTAATATGCAAGCAATGGCTATTTTTCATTGACGTGAGTCAAGTTCAAGGGACATTGACGTAACATTTATGTGATTTTCTTTAAAACAAGAATGTATTAAGAGGTAAGAAGGAGGTGGTTTATTTTTCCCTTACCTGAGGAAAGAGTGGTCGTTCCTCCCTCTTCTTCTTCAAGCAGTCAGCCATTAGTCTCTTCATTGCCTTTGGGCAGTTGCTACGCACTTTGCTGAGGTCAGGGGCCAGATAACCTCGGCCCACCATAAATATGATCTGCAAGCGGGGTGCAAAGCAATGGCATCAAGAGTTACTACACTTGTGTACTTTTAACTCCAAGTCAATAATAATCACAATAATCATGAGAAGTAACCAAAGGCAAACTTTAGTATAGTCATGTATAAAGCGCAGAAAACTTAAATATCTCCACAAAACATACAAAACGAATGTCTGGCATGGAGAAGACAAGATAATAATGTGGTGGTTTGAAGTGTGTGAACGAAAAGTGTGTTTTTATTGTGTCTTGGTCTTACAAATGTAATTGGATAGAAATAGCAGCAATGTCATCATTTGTGGAAGGTTCTGGATAGTTCTTTATAACTTTAATGCAAAATGATGGAACGACAAACTTCTATCCACATAGCGAATACACAAAGGATTTCTCGCATTGGCATGGAAGCCACTGAAGTGAATTTGTAAGTTCTGTAATAAAATAGTTAAGATTTTTGCTTTCTTGTGTATGTCCATTGATTGCTTTTTAAAGCGTCTTACTGTATTTTGCGGCCTAATTCAACTCCCTGATTTAAAATGTGAATGTGACAGCCAAGCTGGGATTGGAAGTGTTCAATCATCTGACCTGGTCTCTGTTGTTGATATTGGAGTAGGGCAGCGCTCCTGACATGAGCTCGTACAACACAATGCCAAAAGCGTAAACGTCAGACTGGAAGCTGTAGGGGTTTTTGTCCTGCAGCCGGATGACCTCTGGAGCCTACGAGAGACACACATTGGTTTTTACCCCAAATATAAAGGAATATTTATAGAGATTAAAAAATATATACAGCCAATATTTTGAAAAAGTACAAACCCCGTTTCCATATGAGTTGGGAAATTGTGTTGGATGTAAATATAAACGGAATACAATGATTTGCAAATCCTTTCAACCCATATTCAGTTGAATATGCTACAAAGACAATTCTGTTCAAACTGATAAACATTTTTTTTTTTTTTGCAAATAATCATCCATCTTCTAACGCTTCTATCGTTGCGGGGGGCGCTAGTGCCTATCTCAGCTACAATCGGGCGGAAGGCGAGGTACACCCTGGACAAGTCGCCACCTCATCGCAGGGCCAACACAGATAGACGGACAACATTCACACACTAGGGCCAATTTTAGTGTCGCCAATCAACCTATCTCCAGGTGCATGTCTTTGGAAGTGGGAGGAAGCCGGAGTACCCGGAGGGAACCCACTAACTTTAGAATTTGATGCCAGCAACACGTGACAAATAATTTGGGTAAGGTAGCAATAAATACTGATACTGTTGAGGAATGCTCATTAAAGACTTATTTGGAACATCCCACATGTCTGCAGGCTAATTGGGAACAGGTGGGTGCCATGATTGGGTATAAAAACAGCTTCCCAAAAAATGGTCAGTCTTTCACAAGAAAGGATGGGGCAAGGTACACCCCTTTGTCCACAACTGCGTGAGCAAATAGTCAAACAGTTTAAGAACAACGTTTCTCAAAGTGCAATTGCAAAATTTAGGGATTTCAACATCTATGGTCCATAATATCATCAAAAAGTTCAGAGAATCTGGAGAAATCACTCCACATAAGCGGCATGGCTGGAAACCAACATTGAATGACCGTGACCTACGATTCCTCGGACGGCACTGTATCAAAAACCAACATCAATCTCTAAAGGATATCACCACATGAAGGAACACTTCAGAAAACCACTGTCACTAAATACAGTTTGTCGCTATATCTGTAAGTCCAAGTTAAAGCTCTATTATGCAAAGCAAAAGCCATTTATCAACATCCAGAAACGCCGCCGGCTTCTCTGGGCCCGAGATCGTCTAAGATGGACTGATGCGAAGTGGAAAAGTGTTCTGCGGTCTGACGAGTCCACGTTTCAAATTTTTGGGGGAAATCTTCGACATTGTGTCATCGGACCAAAGGGGAAGCGAACCATCCAGACTGTTATCGACGCAAAGCTCAAAAGCCAGCATCTGTGATGGTATGGAGGTGCATTAGTGCCCAAGGCATGGGTAACTTACACATCTGAGAAGGCACCATTATGCTGAAAGGTACATACAGGTTTTGGAACAACATATGCTGACATTTAAGCACCATCTTTTTCATGGATGCCCCAGCTTATTTCAGCAAGACAATGCCAAGCCACATTCAGCACGTGTTACAACAGCTTCGTAAAAAAAAGAGTGCGGGTACTTTCCTGGCCCGCCTGCAGTCCAGACCTGTCTTCCATTGAAAATGTGTGGCGCATTATGAAGCGTAAAATACGACAGCGGAGACCCCGGACTGTTGAACGACTGAAGCTCTACATAAAACAAAAATGGGAAATAATTCCACTTTCAAAGCTTCAACAATTAGATTCCTCAGTTCCCAAACGTTTATTAAGTGTTGTTAAAAGAAAAGGTGATGTAACAGTGGTGAACATGCCCTTTCCCAACTACTTTGGCACGTGTTGCAGCCATGAAATTCTAAGTTAATTATTATTTGCATAACAAAAATAAGGTTCATGAGTTTGAACATCAAATATCTTGTCTTTGTAGTGCATTAAACTAAATATGGGATGAAAAGGATTTGCAAATCATTGTATTCCGTTTATATTTACATCTGACACAATATCCCAACTCATATGGAAATGGGGTTTGTATTTGCAAACCATTGTATTTTGTTTTTATTTAAGATTTACACAACTTGCCAACTTCACTGGTTTGGGGTTTGTGTGTATATATATATATATATATATATATATATATATATATACACATACACATATATATATATATACATATATACATACATACATATACATATATATATATATATATATATATATACATATATATATATATATATATATATATATATATATATATATATATATATACATATATATATACATATATATATATATATACATATATACATACATACATACATATATATATATATATATACATATACATATATATATACATACATACATACATACATACACATATATATATATACATACATACATACATATATATATATATACACATATATATATATATATATATATAAACACACAGTATATATATATATATATATATATATATATATATATATATATATATATATATAAACACACATACAAAGACATGCACTTGGGGATGGGTTGATTGGCAACACTAAATTGGCCCGAGTGTGTATGTGAGTGTGAATGTTGTCCGTCTATCTTTGTTGGCCCTGCATTGAGGTGGCGATTTGTCCAGGGTGTACAGTGCCTTCAGCTCAAATGCAGCTGAGATAGGCTCCAGCACCCCCAGGACCACGAAAGGGACAAGCAGTAGAAAATGGATGGAGGGATACTTCTACAAAGCAGTTGTTCTTAAACTTTTTACACCAAGTAACACCTCAAAAATATTTTACTCTGCCACATGTTTATTTCATACTTACTGTTCGCTATTACATCACTGTTTCTCCCAACTTAAAATTAGGAGGGTAGTCTAGTCTCCCAGCAGCACCCACGAAAATCAAGCAAATGTATTGGTTTTGTAGCTCCAGATCACAACAGAAGTAATTTAAGAAAATGTATTACATAAAAAAGGTGTCAACGAACTAAAATTATCATTCCAATGCACCAGTATGCACATCTCAATACCCACTGTATATAATTCTAATAACTAATACAGTTCTGGTGTTGCTGTATACCATCACAGCAGGAACCCTTGTCGTACCCCACGTTATGAATCAATGCTCTAAAGATTACCATCCACAGTATGGAGCCAGACAGCTGTTCAAATTGGTGGGAGCCACTCCATCGGGACTTGACTGTGGCCAGGCCAAAGTCACCAATCTTCACTGTCAGATCCTCATGGAGGAAAATATCTGGGAAGGATGTATTCAGGGAAAATTGTATTTATCATAACAATATGACATGTTCTGATGTAGCTGGGATGGATAAAAAAAAACTATTCTTAGAACTCTTTGACTGAATGGTCATGGAAGGGATACTGTTGCTCTTCAGATCGCGGTGGATGATGGACTTAGCGTGCAGGTAACTGAAGAGGAAAAGGCAATGTTTGTACCAGGTGTATAGAATTTGTTTTTTGTTTTTTTTTAAAGGAGAAGTGCTCACTCCATGCCCTGAGCGGTCTGCCTGGCGATGTCGATGAGCTTGATCATTTCAAACTTGGTCTCGATGATGTGCAGATGGTGGTACAGGCTGGAGCCTTCACACCACTGGGTGACAATGGCCAGCTGAGGCTTAGTGGTGTAGCCCATGAACAGAAGAATGTTCACATGACGCGTTTTCCTAATAAACAAAACATAATCATGTGGGTAGGGCATTTTTTCCTAACAACTAAAAAGTAGGATGCTTTTTAGGTTACCTGAGGACTCCTACTTCATTCTTGAAGGCCTGTAGCTGCTGAGGTGTAGGAGCAGTGACATTCAACATTTTCACCGCCACATCACCTAAAAACATCAGGACATTGTTGGTGAGGATATTTCCACTCATTTTGTGGGACAAGAAATTGCTATCAGACCACACAGAGCTCTGTCAAGATTGGCATTAAGTGGCCACAATTATTATGTGCGCTATTGGGATCCACTAGATGTAACATACATCGATATCTAGAATGGAGTGCCGACACCCACTCACCCAGAAAATAGGGGAACATTGAAAGATTACTTACTATGTGGGCAATGACAGACTGCATGCCAAATGGCACACTTCCACACTTACTTTTATGTATACTGCGTACTTAGTTCTTGAGAGAGCACATTTTGACAGTGCAATGGTCGACACCAACTCCAACCCAACTCCAATGGTGATTGGACACTTTACGTCTGAGCTAACAGGTGATGTTAGTTCCCATTTCACTACATAAGCAAGGTGGTGACTATTGGAAAGTAGCTTACCACCACCAGGTGTGAATGAATGATGGGTTTTCACTTCTCTGTGAAGCGCTTTGAGTGTATAGAAAAGTGCTTTATAAATAGAATCCATTTTTATTATTATTATTATTATTATTATTATTATTATTGGGGGTGCTCCAGAGCTGTGTATCGAAAAAGTATGGCCGACTCGGTTTCCGACTTGGTCCCAAACATGACGCCCTGCCTTGTCGTGAGGTGCTTTTGACCAATCATTTAGGACAGGGGTCGGCAACCTTTACCATTCAAAGAGCCATTTTGACCCATTTCACAAAATAAAGAAGACAATGTGAGCCGCAACTATTCTCGCGAATATCTGCTGGTGGTCACCCATATAACAGTAATAAGGGCGTGCCTTGAAGCCACTGTCTTTGACGCCTTCTACAACATGTACAGACAGCTTACCAGTCCAGGAACATGTTGTATGTGGCTTCCGCAGATGTACGTACAGATTGCAAGGCATACTTAGTGATACAGGTTACACTGAAGGTTGTGATATAAATAACTTTAACACTCTTACTAATATGCGCCACACTGTGAACCCACACCAAACAAGAATGACAAACACATTTCTGGAGAACATCCTCACAGTAACACATTATAGACGCAACATAACAATTACTCAGAATGCCATGCATCCATGACTATTTCAGGCTATATTATACACCCCGCTAGCACCAAACCCCGCCCCCCTTACCCCCCCCCCCCCCTCCGTGCGTCGATTGAGGTGGGCGGGGTTGGGGGCGCAGGGGTGTATAATATAGCCTGAACGAGTCATGGATGCATGGCATTCTGGGTAATTGTTATGTTGCGTTTATAATGTGTTACTGTGAGGATGTTCTACAGAAATGTGTTTGTCATTCTTGTTTGGTGTGGGTTCATACTGTGGCACATATTAGTAGGAGTGTTGAAGTTGTTTATATCACAACCTTTAGTGTACTCTGTATTACCCAGTATGCCTTGCAATCTCGTACGTTTGACGATAGAAGCAGCGAAATGCATGCCGGCACGCGGATAGCATTGCGGAAAGGTGGGCGCAATGACATGTTGTAGAGGACGTTAGAAGTAAAGCCATCACGGCACTCCCTAAATATTGTTGTCTGAGTGAAAATCGGAGAATGTTGACACCGTGTGATGTCCGGAAGAGGCTCCGAGAACCGGAATCACCCCGTAACAATCGTGGAGGGACTGCGATTGTGCAGCTGAGCCACATCAGAGTGGCCAAAGAGCTGCATGCGGCTCCGGAGCCGCGGGTTGCCTACCCCTGATTTAGGATATTGTCTGGCCACACTCTCTCTGATTGGTCAAAAGGCCCTCACGTGACTACAGGTTCTCATGTTTGCTTTCAACTTTGAAACCCAGTTTACCATACTCTCTGTACACGACTCTGGGGCGGTCATCGTCAAGCACTGCACACCCACCATTTTTGACTATTTTGAATGCAAAATCCAGGCATTTCATTGTGCCGTACTTCCCTGCGTAAACACACATATGCACACAGAAGACTGAGTGTAAGTGCGGAAAGGGGGAATCAATATACAGTGTAATGCTGTAGCTACGGTTGTTTTGATCTGGGTCTTACGTTGCCTATTCAGATAGTGATCATTCATGAGTGAGATAAGCCAATGTCAAAACCAACCACGTGCACTTTCAACTATTTCCTTATTCTCTTTTATTACATACAATTGTTTGAGCAAAACAAAGTGATTAGTAAACAATAACTAAACAAAGTCAAAAACTAATATCTACTATTACTAATCCAATGTTGTTTGCCCTCAAAGTCCTCCTGTGTCGAGGGAATTATTCCCTAAACTTAAATATTTACAAAAACAACTAAAAATTATTTTGACAAAAAAAAATACAATCACTCCAACATTGATTATATAATGATAGTACCCTTGGTATCAAGACCAGCAATTTCTGGATAGAGTTGCCCTCTTACGTATCATGGGAAGAATGCACCACTGCTGAAACACCAACAGTCTTTGTTATAGTATCCTCTCTCTAATCTTTTATGAATCCACTTGTTGATTTCTTGGTAATAGCTGCTTGCTTTCTTCTGTAATGCAGTTCCACTTACACTTCTTGACAACCCCATATTCACGTGCTTCTTCTTCATCTGTTCACTACTTTCACTGCCACGGTTTGCTTTTCAGCCACACTGCATTTTGACGTACTTCTCAGAGTGAACTTAAATGACGGAGTATGGAAGTGCACAGATAGAGACAACAGAGTAGAATGCATTCTTTTATTATATTATTATATTGTTGTCTGGAGAGGTTGCCATTACAGAGGTATGTCAACCATCATGTGTTTTCAGTCTACTCATGTTATGAATTAGGTCGCACACCTCAGTACTTTCCTATCTAGACTTTTGAGTGACTGAAGTGTATTTACACTGTGAAGTACAATGAAATGCAGTGCAGTGTCAGTATCCAGATGTTGAACACAAAATGGCCAAGATGAAGTTTGCTGGACACTCAGCGTGTATGGAATACATATTACAGTAGATCCCTGCCTTCTATGGGGTCCGGTTCTGAACCCACAAGCTTATGGCAAAAATGTGTGAGTAATTGAGACGCCCAAATTAATGAACATTTTTGACTCACAAATTGCGGTCTTCTTTCCAAACTTGCCTGCAATTGCTCACTTGCAAACAGTACCAGTTGAAGCCATAAATATGTCTCACTCACTTATTTGAAAGTATATAATGCTTCGGTACCCACCACTATTAAATAATTATGTAAGATAATTGATGAACGGAAAGATTTGTTAAGCTTTGGCAGAGTCAGAGAAAGTTATATACAGTATATATTTTACTTTTGCTTAGCCTCACACAGTCATGTTGCGTTCAGGCATGGTCGAACAAAGTGCAACATCTCAACACTTAAAGAAATACCATTATCAGTAAAGCCTAAATACAAACATAAACATTGTGGGCTGGTAGAGTACATAAATGTTGTAAATTGTAACTGTATTTTTATTTATTATAAATTATTGCTGACGATGGATAAATTAGATATGTTTTCTGTGGGAAAAAGCCCATTTTGGAGAAGAAACTATAAATAAGAAACATCCTTATTAAAAATCTGCATTGTGAAAGTGTGGAGCAGCTTATAACATAGTAAGTGTAATGATGGAAGTATTCAATTTGAAACAGTCTGATGTGAGTAAGACTAGCGCTCTCCTTTTTGCCTCGATTGCTGAAGGACACAATTAGTAAGCAACTGACTGATTGAATTTTTAAATACCATCTGATATTTGAATTTTTAATTTAACAAAACAGTTAACATCCAATAGGTTCAGTGATATCTTAACAGTTATAGTGCAAAGTGTTATTTTTATAAAGTTCTGTACTGGTTTTGTGCAAATGAAACTAATCTTGAGTTCAGGACTGTAAAAGGCAAAGCATATTTACTGAAAAAAAAAAGAACATCCATCCTACCATGCCACTTTCCCTTGAAGACCGTCCCAAAGGAGCCAGAGCCTATCCTCTGACCCAGAGTGATCTGACCCTCTGGGATTTCCCAGTCATCACTAGAGTCCCTCCTCCCCAGTGTTTTCTGCGGAACAGAACAGGGAGTTAGCAAATGTACCTCAATCAAGAGAGGACATATTTTTGGTATTGTTGGCCGATTACCATCTTATTGCGGTCCTCAGATGACGACGACGATTTACGCTCTCTCTGTGGGCACGGCGACTTCTGGACAATCTTGACGTTGGTCAGAGAGCCAGGTAGTGAAGCAGGGGGAGTGGCTGACAGTCCGGTGGTGGACCCTGATGGGGTGGGATGGGGGATGGTGGTGAGAAAAATCAAGAGAAGAAATTATGATAGGTTGGCAGACATCAGGTACAAAATACCATTTTGACCTTTTGACTGGGTGTTTACATACAAGTGAAAGGAGAGGGCGCGCTTGATTGGATGGCAATATTTATAATTTCCCAAGATACACAAACGACCAAAATACACACATACATACTTTACTGTTGTAGTTTATAATGTATGAGAACCCTATAAACCTAATATCCAGATGTATTATATAATTGTAATTTTTTTACTAAAAACTGCATTTTTTTATACTGTATTTCGGTGGAAGACCAAGAGAAGGTGTTTATACATACACACACACACAGACACAGACATACACACACAGAATTATATACATGGAAAGCATACAATATAAATGCAAACAATGCATCCCGTTTTAAAGATAAGATTTTTTTAACACTAAATTGCACAGAATGCGAGAAAAATTACGTTTAAAATACAATCCACTAATAACTTTTTTTGTACTTGATTGGCGGGGATTTTAACCTTCAGGGGACATTCGATTTTAATTACCTTCGAAGACAAACAGGATATAAAGATGCCTTTTAAGGGTGTGAATAGATTTCCAAAACTAAAAATAAAATGTTTAACTATACATGATATTATAAAAACAACTTTCCTGTTTGGTATTTTTGTTTAGGGCTGAAGGAAAAAAGGGAAAAAACAAATAAAAAATAAAAAAAAATGTTTTTGTGCCCTTTGAAAAAGGAAGGACTTAAGTTTCCTCTTTGGCTTTTAGTTATTGTTGAATAACTGCCAGTGTTTTGTGCACCTGTGAAAGAATTACACAAACAGTTTTGCATTTAAAATGACAAAAAAAGTCACAAAAAAATTTAAATCACAACAAAATATTTACCAAAAAAGCCAGCCTTTGTCCCCAGAGTGTTATCCAACATTCAGTTGTGTTTATATAGTTCAAAATCAAAGCCATCCATGGACTATGGATGACCTAAACTTGGCAACCATCTGTACTTTGAATGATTAAATGATAAAAATCACCATGTGCATAATAAAAAGTGAATAGAGCCAAATCAGCATAATGGTGTAACTTACAGGCGTCGTCAAAGAACATGAGGGAATTGTGATGAGTGGGGACACAGTGGATGAGACACAGGGCTAAAAGGTTGGTGTTTATGTGTGAGGGGGTTGAGAGTGAGAGACAAGGACACACAGAGGGCCTAACTACCTCGGAACACAGGCTCAGGCTCAAAATCAAACACTATGTCATTGGGATAGGAGTATAGAAGGGGGCTTGAGGTCCGTGTTCGATGCTTCCTCAAGCAGCGGGCAGGGTGGGTCGGGGGGGCTGCAGGGCAAAGAGAGACAGACAGACCATCACTGCTACTCACCCTGCCCCTCTCACCCACAGCTACAGCTTTTGGGTGGAGCACTCTCCAAAACATACCACATCACAGAGTGTTAGCCGGCTAACCGGCTATAGCTTTATGAATCATTTGAATTTGTTGGAATGAATAGAAACAATGCATTAGTCCAAATCATATTTAGGTATTAGTTTTCATCAATACAACTACAATATACAATTGTGTGTTGCATAAAGAATAAAAATAGCTATAGCACTGTATTAGATCAGGTCTGCTCTTTTTTTTGCATATTTGAAAAAAATATATATATCAAATATCATATATCAATGAGTCATTTTGAAATCAAAGCCTTAGATAGAACTAAAACATTATCTTTATCATGAGGATCTTAAATATGTCTCAATTTAATGTAAAACGAGAGGTGATGTCTGTTAACAATTAATAGTCAACTTTGTGTCCTCACAGCAGCTCTCAATCAGTGGTCGTGTTGCAGGAATAACAGCTTAGCTTCTCGGGTCATAACACACACGCACACACATACATACATACACACGCACATAACAAAAGACCAGAGTGCACACAGACGCGGGATGGTGAGAAAAAGCTCAGAATGTGCTTGGATTCTTCCAAAAGGATTCCTTACCTCCATCAGACCTTGCCAAGCCCTGATCTCGAATCAGGTCCTGAAAAAAGGAAGAAAATGCACATTAAATAAATTAAACGTCTTTATTTTGACTGGAGATGTACGACCAGGCTGCTCGAGGACAACAAACGCAATGCAGTCCTGCAAGGTTTAACAACAGAGTACAACATCCATACATCCATTTTCTACCGCTTATTACTGTTGGGGACTCGGGGGGCGCTGGTGCCTATTTTAGCTACAATCAATAGAAAAATAATCAAACTTTACGTCGACAGGCCCAGTCTTTGGCGCCCTGCCAGTAAGTTCACATTTCACTAACAGTAATAAGCAGACTGCAAATCTACTTTATCCACGGTGGGTTGCCAGTGTGGAGCCCTCAGAGTTGCAACGTCCTGACGACCAACCAGCCTGCTAGCCTCAGCCATACACAAGACACATTACTATCAAGGCATACTGCAATGTCGTGTCACATTGAAGACACAAATACACTGATAAAAAGGCCGAAAAAAACATTACCTACCTGTAAAACGACATCTGCCGTCTGTCAGAAAGACTAAAAGAAGGGAGTCTCTACCGTAAAATCCGGCCTATAAGCTGCTACTTTGAACCCTGCAACCTTTTAAGACGGAGCAGCTAATTTGTGGATTTTTGGTGGTTGTAATAACAACTTTTTAAAAAGGTTTTACCGTACAACTAAAATAATTTATACTTACTAAACCGTCTCAAGTGTGATGTGTGTAGTAGTATTTTCAAGCATTGTTGTATGGCTTTCGTGATGTAATGACGCTAGCGCTGTTACCATTAACTAATGCAAGCACGTTTACAAGTGTCTGTGTTAGCATTATCAACTTACGACATTATTTTTCTATTGTTTTAGTTTCACAAATTTTTTTAGTAAAACCACCAAGACGTCACCGTAGAGTTATTGAGTCTGTTTAGCTGATTTACAACTTTATTGTAAATATTGGACCAAATCTGTAAGAAAAAATCCCAAAAAACACTTTCGAAAAATACAAGTCCCAACTCAAGTTTCCTAACCAATGTGACAGTGTAGGGCAGGGGTCAGGAACCTTTTTGGCTGAGAGAGCCAAAAAGCCAAATATTTTGAAATATATTTCCGTAAGAGCCATATAATATTTTTTTAACACTGAACACAACTAAACGCGTGCATTTTTAAGTAAAAGCAATATTTCTAGAGTCTAATAGGTCTCTTATTCTTTGTAATAACATTGTTATTCTGAAGCTAACTGTGGAGGGGGCGTGGCCTGCGGGCCTGCAGCGACAGGTGCGTAGATGGCCCACCTGGGCCTTGTTATTTAATCACCTGTCACTCTGTTATAAGCAGCAGCCAGGAGGAGAAATGGGGTTGGGGATGGAAATACAATTGCTGGAAAATAACTGAGAGATTTATTGAAAAATAAAACAGTATTGTAACCCTGAAACAGGCTCTCATGTCGGTGCTTGGGGGTCTGAAGAACCCCCAGGAGGGCAAGCCCCACACTAACAAATATTATAAATAAATAACTTCTTACCATTGACGCAACTTCTTGAACAGGTGCGGTTGAAAACGGATGGACGGATTAAAAATGCACGAGAATAATTTATATTTTGAACATTATTTTTAACACTGTGATTACAAATGGAATTATTCATTACTTATCGTGTTAAGCAACGTCAGCTCAGATTTATCAGAGAGCCAGATGCAGTCATCGAAAGAGCCACATCCTGCTCTAGAGCCATAGGTTCCCTACCTCTGGTGTAGGGTGAAGAGATGTAGTAAATACAAGTATATCTAAAACAACCACTGATAATAAAGGAATTAATATGAAAATTATAAAAAAGGTAGAGATATATCAGTAACTTATTTCAAGCGGGAAAATTCCCAGATAAAATAAAAACAAGCTCAAATAATACTGGTTTTCAAGACAGGAGATAAACATAAATTTAGCAACCATATCCATCCATCCATTTTCTACCGCTTATTCCCCTTTGGGATCACGGGGGGCGCTGGTACCTATCGCAGCTACAATCGGGCGGAAGGCAGCATACACCCTGGACAAGTCGCCACCTCATCGCAGGGCCAACACAGATAGACAGACAACATTCACACTCACATTCACACACTAGGGCCAATTTAGTCTTGCCAATCAACCTATCCCCAGGTGCATGTCTTTGGAAGTGGGAGGAAGCCGGAGTACCCGGAGGGAACCCACGCATTCAAGGGGAGGACATGCAAACTCCACACAGAAAGATCCTGAGCCCGGGATTGAACCCTGACTACTCAGGACCTTCGTATTGTGAGACAGACGCACTAACCCCTCTTCCACCGTGAAGTCCTTCAGCAACTATAGACCAATTTATTTTCTAGCGCAGTTTTCTCAAATTGTAGAAAAAATATTTAACAACAGATTCGACAAATTTATAAACACGTATTAAGTACTGTCAGGTAGCCAGTGTGGATAAAGAAAAATTATCTCAACCCTAATTGAAATAACTGAAGGAATCACTAACCCATTAGATCATGAACAATGTGCTGCTGCGGTTTATAGAGCTATCAAAACGATTTGAAACGATGAATCACAATAACCTAATCAACAAGTTAGAATGGTACGGCATACGAAGTTTTGTTTTGAAATGGGTGAAAAACTACTTAATAGTAGCAATAGTAAGCAATGTTGAAGCCTAAGACGGTGGTGAACAACCTGTGGCTTGTTAGCCATGGAGATATTTCAAAAATCTATGAAAATGGAAAAAGATGGGGGGGAAATATAACTTGTTTTAATATGGTTTCTGTAGGAGGACAAAACAAACATTACACAAACCTTTCTAATTGTTTTTAAAGCCAAATGTATAATATGTTTGTGTTTATGCTTCACTGATAAGGGTATTTGGCGAGCGCTGTATTGTCCTAATGTCGGCGGTCCTTGAACTTACCATAGTTGTGTGGACTGTGACGCAACAGTTTGTTTAAAAGTATAACTTTCTCTGACGCTGCCACAGAAAGACGTGTTTTATGCCTCTCCATCTTTATCTCATTTTGTCTACCACCGTTTATATGTTGTACATGAATGCACAAAGGGGAGCTTTTTTGATGTTATTGACTTGTGTGGAGTACCAATCAGGCAAATTTGGTCAGTACATGACTGCAAGGTAATCAATGCTAACATGCTATTTGGAATAGCTGTATGTACATATTGCATTGTTTTCCTTTACTTATGTGCTATTTGTATTTAATATATATTTGCATGTCTCATGACACATTATCTGTATCTAACATTGGGTACATTTCTGAAAGTTGCCTGCCATGTTGTTCCAGACCACAGCAAATGTTACCCAGCTTGCCAAAGATTGCAATAAATAAATATATTAAACAAAAGACAGCCTACCGTTTCCTTTAAGTTGGACACACACCTTTGGTCATTCAAAGCCAGCAATTTCCAGGGATTATCTCACCCTCTGAGAAGTTTTCGTTTTACTGTTTTTTTTTTATGTTTTCCAATGTTGTGAAAATCTGTAGAATAAAATCTACATTTCAACAATTTTGTCGAAAAAGATTTGAGTCAGCCTGCGACACAGTCATTTTCATAGTAGGCTAATATAGCTAATATAGACACATCATGCGTTTCCTTCATTATAACATTTATACGAGGCGTTTAATTTTTTGCGGCTCCAGACAGATTTGTTTTTGTATTTTTGGTCCAATATGGCTCTTTCAACATTCTGGGTTGCCGATCCCTGTCCTAAAAGATTACACATCAGAGCGTTTGGGTGTAACTTGTGGTGTACCCCATGGGTCAGTTCTGGGACCAAAACTATTCAATCTATATACTGTATGAATGAAATCAGTAAACCCACAAAAGACCTCAAGCAACGTTCCCTCTAAGGTACGCACGCGCCTGTGCAATTGCAAACTGCTCACGTGTCCTCTGCGCATGGCAAATCTAGGCTGCGCACAAAATCGAATACAAAGATAAGCGCATAACAGTGTGCACGTCTGCCGTCGCTCACATGTGCGCCACTGAATGCTAAAGGAGTTTTGGCGTTTGCTCACACATGAAAAATTGGAGGGAAAATTGACCTCAAGTTAAAATTATTTGCAGATAACACGACTGCATTCTGCTGAGCGGAAAACCTAAATGAAGTAATTAAAATTATTTTGGCAGACATAAATAAACTAAAAAGATCCATCCATCCATCCATTTTCTACCGCTTATTCACTAAAAAGATGGTTTAATAAAAATGAGGGAACATTCTGTACAAACAAGGGATGTTACAATCAGTGTTTTATGCTGTCGAATCCGATACGATTATTCATAAGTGAGATTGGCTGACATCAATACCGATGACATGCATTAACTGTAAATTGTTCCATTTATTCATTGTGAGTGCTGCGGCTGCACAATTAATCAACATCAAATCGACGTCTTACTCTGTGCATTGCTCTCAGATCCCAAGTGTGTTTATTTACCAGTATAATTAACTGAACACCATGAGCCCTCTTTCAGTCATTTATAAAAGGCAGAGAGCAGGGCACCATCCTTACACACACATGAAGCACGTACAGACAGCCTCCCTACTCACGACTCGCCAGCGAGAAAGGTTCAAAGTAACAAATATTAGAAAGAAAAACAATTATCACAGAGCCAAATGTCCCGTTTTGGTAATATTTCAGCTTGAAATTGGATGGGTAATATTAGTTAATCAAAACGGCACACGAGCAAGAATCCCGTGATCACGTGATGGCAAAAGACAAAAAAAACAACATCCGACCTAGTTTTTCCCAGCTTGGAAAAAACAGCACTTTAACGTTCAGTATTTATTTAAGTAAAATTTTTGATTACATAAATTAGTCTTTTTAATTTTGTGTTTATTTATTTAGAATAACCGAGTCATTTAACTTCCAATTACTGCTAAGGAAAAAACTAACTTGGGTCACTTTAAGAGTTATTATAAGCATATGGTAGTCACTAAGTATAACAAAAAAAAACAGTTCAATCAATAAACTCAATATTGTTTAATAACAATATCTACCACTTTCATGGAACAGGAGTAGGATCAAATACGCTCTGCTTCTTCCTACTCCTTTTTGGACTTGTTGGATTGTTAACATGACATCACGTCCGAATCACTTAATTTGCGTTGTGGTCAAGCCAGCAACTGTTCTCAATCGGTACTAGACTCCATTTAGCCTTTTTAGAAGAAAAATGCCCTACGCTTGTGTTGTTTTCAGCTGTAAAAAACATGCAAATCACAAAAAGGATAAATGTTTCTTCAGAGTTTCTTGAGAGTAATCAAGAAGGAGGAAGAGAGCAAAATTACATCAAATGACACTAATTCAGATTAGGTGAATTATTATGGACTCTTGCTATTTTGGAAGTTTGGGAAATATAACTGTGGACAAAAGTAAGTGTTGTAAATATTTTAGAGTTGAGCACTCACATCAATGTTGACAGGCTCAATGGTGTTGATATGGACGTTGGGGGCCGACGATGAGCGGTCCCGCTGACCAAACTGGTTGCGGTGATCTTCCTCGCTGGCCCGGAAGTTAGGCGGGATAGGTATGGACTTGGACGGAGACAGAGTGGTATGGCACATAGACCTGGAGACAAGATGAGGTTTGTTAGTAAGTACAGTAACTGTAAATAAATAAATAAAAAACGCCCAGCTGATTTTTATTCGACAGTACATTGGCAGTTCTAATGGTGAAGAACACAACACACAATCATTTACTACAACGGGAATCAAAAAGCCCTTTTCATACAGTATTAAACTTTGAGCTGATCAGTAAAAGGTGCGAAGCTCACCCAGTGGAATCGGATGGGGGGAGTGATGGACACACTTCGGACACGGGGGTGGTTCCCTCTGAAGAGATATCCTCCTGGGTCAAAGGATGATGCTCGAAGAACTTTGATACTAACAGCAAGCTGCGCAACGATAAGCCAAAGACAAAAAAAAGGTCAACCATGTGATTGTAAAACTAAACAATATTTTTGATCAACAGTGCTAGTTTACAGTTTAATGCTATGTAGTTTCTACAAATAAAATAGATGCAAAAATATTACATTGTAAACCAGTATTAAAAACATGTAATTTTAAATAAAACTCTATTACCAGTGTTTTCGCTACCATTATATTAGACCAAGAAAATCAAGTTGATTTAAAACAATTTATTTTATTTTATTTTCTCTTTTTGGCATATACATTTGGTATATGCACTATTATTTCATGAAACAAACTTAATCGCCTTAACATATTTACCTAATGTACATACACTGTGTCTTTTTGTGATATGTTTACAATGTTTCATCTGCTCTCTGTATTGCAAGCTTGGAGGAGCAACTGCATTCATTTTAATGACGAGTCTTGATTTTGGCTTTGTGGACTAATTTGGAGTTTGCAATTGCTTTCCATTATGAACGATGAAATTTATGTGTGGAGAAGCAATTGTAATACAGTTGGCTACGCTAAATGGAACTTTATAGGTGCAATTGCATTACGGTCAGCTGTGCTGTGCATGTGTGCTGCAACACTGAATGACATTGAATGTGTTTGGCAAAGTCAACACCTTCCTCAAAAATAAGGAAAGTTATCATGTTTATATTTCAAGTGGAATAGTAGCACCTCAATTTACAAGCTTATTTTGGTTCTGTGATGGAGTTCTTAACTTAAACACTTGCATCTTAAATCAACTTCTCCCATTAAAATACATTAAAAACAATTTAACTGGTCCTTGCTCCCCCCCCAAAAAAAATAAACTACACTTTAACGTGCCTTTAAAAAAGAAAACCTAACTTTTAGACAATAAATATTTTATAAAAACAATACAATAGTATGTACTACTAACAACTAGCAAATTAATTGTATGAAGTAATATCATAATGTACAGAGGAGAGTAGACTTCTACAGTGTCTGTATGTTTTTGAGGATTTCATTTTTTAATTCAATGAATATCATTCATTCACTTTTTCACTCTCACTTTCTTTCTTTCAATAGTTGGAAAACAATGTTTTGTCAACTTTTTACCTGAAAGCTAATGCTAGCAAGTAAGACAGGGTTTTGGGTGGATCTTACAGAATTCAGTGTGGTGTTTGCAACGCCAACTAAAGGCGAGGGTGTTTGTTACACAAATGTTTGCTTGCAACTTAAAGCATCACAATTAGCCAAGAAATAGCTCTTATCTCAAAACACTCTTAAGTTGAGGCACCACTTTTCATAAGCCAAATGTGATTCTAATACAGTTGGAATACCAAAAACAAGCCAGCTCTACAGGTACCAGAGAATGCAAAATCTATATGTATCTCGACTTACTCTAGCTGGTCGTAGTTCACACACATGAGGGGAACCTCAGTACTGCAGCGTTGGTGGAACTTGTAGCCACACGTCTGACAGCGGAACCCCTGGAAAAGCAGCTTTCTGCAGAAGTCGCAGAAGGCCAGGGTGAAGAAGGTCTTCCTCACCTGTCAGACACGTGGGAAAAAGTGAAACAAAAAGTTTACTTCATGAGCACCAGCAAGGGAATGGACAGCGTATGTGACAGATTTGTGTGAATATGGTTGCATAAGTCCCCGTGAAACTTGGCAGAGTTGCTTTATGAAATCTTTCAATGAAAATACATTTACTTTAATGCATGTAAATTAAAAAAAAATGTTTTGTTCATTGACTCACATACAGCTTGTCGGAGACGTCTCTTAGCAGGTCTTAATTTAATGACATTATTTTCCCATATGCAGTAACTCAAAAACTCACTCTTAACTCAGCAAGCCTTTTATTGTTTACTCTCAAGGGACAATAGTATAGACTGGTATATAACTTAAAGCAGTCAGTATAAATCTCATATCAGTTTAAATGTACTGTCCGGTGAAAATAACTTGACACACAGCCATTTTTGTCTGATGTTAATGGAGTGATCAATGGAGTTTTAAAACAAAATTAAAAAAGGAAAACGTCAAAGACAAAGCCAGACTAAAAAGGTGTAGACAACAAAAACGTCCTCCACATAACATTTAGCTTTTATCCTGCGCAAAGGAACTCACAACATGTCGTAAGATTAGACAGTTTCATTTCCCTGACAGACTGATATTCATACAGCTCATATTTTGCTGCTATTTCATAAAAAAACTAACAATGAATATATTGTAGTCTAACGCTATAAATCTCATTCTTCATTTTGGATGAGTGGTACTCACAAAGTTGTGCGTGGTGAGAGGCACATTCTCCAACACTTCAACATGCAACTCCTCCCCTGTCAGCCAGGAGATGTCCGTATCCCAACCAATAGGTTTCTTCTCCCTGATATCGGTAGAAAGAGTTATGAAACATGAGAAAAAGAAAGTCTGCAATCTCATGTCTGCTGTTCATACCACCTACTGTAAACAAAAGGGACAAGTTAATTTGAAATATTAGAAAAACGCAGAAATATACCTTACGAACTTAATTTTAAAAAAACAAACATCAAACCATCAAACATCCATCCATCCATTTTCTACCGCTTATTCCCTTTTTGGGGTCGCGGGGGGCGCTGGCGCCTATCTCAGCTACAATCAGGCGGAAGGCGGGGTACACCCTGGACAAGTCGCCACCTCATCGCACATATTGGACTTGAAATACTGATACTAAAAAAAAATTCACACCAATGAGAGTGAAACCTGCTTATGTCAATACCCTTAGAATAATTGGCTAGCTGGCTGACATCGACATAAGCAGTTGTTGACATAAGCAACATCGGAAATAGCCATTGCTTGTACATTTGTTTGTGACTCTGGCCAGAGACATAATGAAAATGGGCGATAAAGTACTTTTGAACACACAGGTTATTGATAGTGTTTTCCTCTATTTGTACATTTTCTGTTTTGTTTTAATATGATATGGTACTCTTTTACCGAAGGGAGCTGATGTGCTAATATTGTTTGTCTTGAATAGGGATGTAACGATTAGAATTTTATCAGTAACAATATTGATATTCCTTACTGATATTTAATCATGTCTAAAAGGAGAAAGTCGTGGCTTCCACTTCAAAGTGACACTAAACTCTTTAGCATTGCCTTGCACATTGTGCAAGACTTCGGAGGACTTTAATAAAAGTTCCAAACTTTTGGGTGGTGAACGGGTTTGTTTAATTTGATGTGTTGAGTTTGCTCGAGCGTGGGGTGAGAATATTTATTGTTTGGGATTAATTCATGGATATTAAAGGGGAACTGCACTTTTCATTCACAATATATGAGATGTATATAGATATAATCAAAGTAGTATTAATCTAATGAAGATTGCCCAACCATTTTGAGAGATAATGAGGAAGCCAGACACGTCATCGCGTGACATAGAGGTAGGAACCACAGCTTTCTTCCCCACCAACAACATTGCTAATCATACACTATGATCAAACACTTATATTATTGATCCTGAATATAGGGAGGATGAGCTAAAAGTTTTAGAAGCTCTGCTAAACAGATTCAGCTTTAGTAAAACACTAAGCATCATGTAGCAAAAAACTACAAACATAATAAAATGATAGCTCACTGTACGATGTCTGCTCTTACTGGGATGACGACTGATAGGATGTACTTATCTTCCCGTTTAGATGAATAATTCATCATGATTCACACAAAAGGTTAACAAAAAAAGTCTCCCTGCAGACATTGTCTTTGGTTGTGTGTGTTTGTTTCCACCTACGGGTATAAGTTGAATGTCACAGATGAACAACTTCAAGATTCATGGCTAAATCTTCCTAATATCCAGGTGAAAAGCATGACTTATAATCTAGTATAACTTTGACAAGCCGAGACACGATGATGCAGGAGCAGCAGGACATCAGAGCTAGCTCACAGTAAAGAAGCGGAGAGCTACTGAGCTGTCTGCTATCAATCCGCTGCGTTAGCGCATATAATAACAACATTGCTAATATTTGGTTAACATTCAGGTCACAATGTGTATATAAAGTATTATTGGTGGGTTTTGGATGGTTATTTAGAGGGTGTCGGCACAATAGAGAGAGCCCCCACTGTCTACATTGTTATCGGACTTTTGATGTATTTATTCATTTACGACATAAAGTGCATGAAAAAAAGAAACCATGTGTTCATGTCTTGTATAGGGATTGTGAATGATAGACAACAAATATTTCTCTTTTTTTTGCGTAATTCCAGTGTGACTGATCTGATACTATGGTCAGAGTGCAGAAGTGTTACTCCATCGAAATCAATCTACAGAAATTACCGAAGACTTTCAGAGCGGAATATTCAAAATGGCTAACTGATTTTGTGGCATTTTGTGATGTTTAGACAGTATTTTCACATACTTTGCGGATTGTAAATACAATTGGATATGGTTTAATGGATACAATGAAACATAAGTATATAAAATCAACTTGTTTTTCCACTATACTGGTATTTTAAAGGCCTACTGAAACCCACTACTACCAACCACGCATATATCAATGATGAAATCTTAACATTGCAACACATGCCAATACGGCCGGTTTAGTTTACTAAATTAAAATTTTAAATTTCCCAAGGAATTTCCTGTTGAAAACGTTGCGGAATGATGACGCGTATGATGACGCGTGTTTTTGACGTTATTGGATGGAGGGGATATATTAGCCCAGCACCACTTACGGCAAAAAAGTTGTCTCTTTTCATCGCGCAATTACACAGTATTTTGGACATCTATGTTTCTGAATCTTTTGCAATTTGTTCAATTAATAATGGAGACGTCAAAAAAGAATGCTGTTGTTGGAAAGCGATGGATTGCAGCTGCCTTTAGAACCGAAACACAGCCGGTGTTTCTTTGTTTGTTGTGAAGCTTTAACACAGAGCGGTCAAGCGAACATGTTTCTCTACGTCAACCAGCAAGTTTTTGGATGGGAAATTGTGATATTAAGTCGGCTCTTACCGGAGACTTGATTGGATTACGCGACCTCATCCTGCAGCTCAAAAAGGCAGCCGTGATTTTGGCTCCTCGGCTTCTCTCAGAGACACTGGTGTTCACCGGAGCCATGCGACTTTCAGGTATGACTTTATAATCTCACTAAAATACTATTAACACAATAAGCAGATAAGGGATTTTCCAGAATCATCTTAGTAAATGTGTCTAATTACATCTGGAACTCTCCAAACGCCGCCGCTTGGAGCCGTCGCCTTTTCTTTTTTTTTTAAGTGCTTCACTCTAACTTTCCTCATCCACGAATCTTTCATCCTCGCTCAAATTAATGGGGAAATCATCGCTTTCTTGGTCCGAATTGCTCTTACTGCTGGTGGCTCACTATATAAACAATGTGAGGATGTGAGGAGCCTTCACACCGGTGACGTCACCCGCACACCGTTTGCTACCTTCGGTACAGGCAAGGCTTTTTTATTAGCGACCAAAAGTTGCGAACTTTATCGTCGATGTTCTCTACTAAATTATTTCAGCAAAAATATGGCAATATCGCGAAATGATCAAGTATGACACATAGAATGGACATGCTAGCCCCGTTTAAATAAGAAAATCTCATTTCAGTAGGCCTTAAAGTGAATAGGTGCGCTGTCTACAGTAGTGTCATAATAATCATGGGGTAAGATCCATGAAAAATACAGATAGCTGTATCATTTGTACATAATCTTAACGGTCCTACTGTACCAATCCATTAGGAGAACGGTACCAAAGAATACCTACCCTCAGTATACATCTCTGTCTTGGCTACAGTGACAACAAAGCTTTTGTACATGTGCAAATATTTCCTCCTGTGGCTAAAATGTAATATATATATATATATATATATATATATATATATATATATATAAAACATGGCCGTATTATGTTAGCTAATAATTTTAGAACCCAGGTTAACACTTGCATGCTTTCATTTTGAAGCTTACTTTGCACTGAGCTGGAAGTTACTGTGTGCACTTATTTTTTAATGCTGTGTAACTACACAGCAGTTATGAGGATGTTGCTGTTGTCACACTGCTTAGTGATAATTATCAAGTTAACAAGACTATGACACTTTGACATAGAAATTACTAGGGATGTAAATCTCTTTGGGATGGACAATTCAATTCACATCGCGATATATGGGTTCTGATGCGATTCAAAAGTTATTTAATAAAACAGAACGATTCAAAGCGACTTGATTTAGTGTATGAACGATTCGATTTTATGGTTAACATTTGTTGATGGACACATTATTTTTTTACACCTCAAAATAACATGAGTACACTCCTCCTTTTGTTAGAGGATAAATATTTAGAACCCTGTAACCAAGCACTACTCGGATGAGAGGCCAAATGTCTTCTAAGACAACTGATCAGTTGATCCTTGGGATGTCACAATATTGACAGACAGCAGCGCACGGAGATGTTCCATGGTGTTGACGTTATGTATCTTGTTGGCCGACCGTTGTTTTAATGATAAACCATCTAATTGCTATTTACGCGCAACACCCGTTTAAACGTCTATTGTTGTCTCCAGTTACGTAAATAACCTAACAAGTGCGTGACTCTTTTTCACGGACAACCCTGGCTCGTGTTGTTTTAAAGACAAAAACCGTCACCTAATTTTTAATTCGGCGCAATAACCGGCTTGTGTGTCTACACTCAATTAACCTTAAAAATTCATAGCTGAAACTTGATTGAGGGGGCCGCCGTAGCCGAACAGGCCACTTCTTGAACCGGATATCTGGTCACATGGGTTTATCGTAAACAACCCTACAAAAAGTGCCCCTTACGGTCTTTGTTTTGAAAAAAGCGGTCAAAGTAAGCAGGCACTTTTCAGCAATAAGAGCCCAAGACTTGAGGTTTTCGATATAAGCAGGACCGACTCAAACACGTCACACAGTATTTATTTCCAAAACAATTTCCATGTCACTACCACATATATATTTTTATATTTGTCATTTTCAGTGTCTACATCTGCTAACTCTCCAGCTCGCTGTCAATTGGCAAATCACAGGCAAGCATGTGTCTCCAAGGCAACAGCCTATATTACTGTTACAACAACTGTACTGCCAATCATTTGTATGGCTCTAATCTTTACTTTTTGATCTTTTTTTCCCAGGTAAAATGAATTTCTGAGTAATATATTTACTTACCCGTCCTGTATCCTGTAGACACCACAGCATTCTGGGATGAGTCCTCGCATCATTAGAGCTTTCTTTAGTGAGTCTCGCACGGTCATCCCACACCGGGCCGGTACCTGAACACAGTATGGAAGAATATTTTCTTACATACTGTCTATTCAAACATGATTCTAAATGTAACTGACGGTGGGAGTGACCAAGTTTCTAGTTTCAAGTTATTTTAAAATTAGAGTGTATTTCATATTACAGACATTTTACTCCATTTATTCTCAAATTGTGATAAGTGGGTTTCATTTAGTGGTCCTCAGAAAACTAAATCCAGCCGAGGTAGGCTCCAGCCCACCGGTGTCCCTAATGATGACAAGCGGTACAGAAAATAGATGGATGAAAACTCTATACTGGATCTCATGAAAGGGAAAGAGGGTCACCTAGATACCCTTATTCCCCTGATGCCTCACTCTGATCAAATTCTCGAAGACAAAATTTACTATTAAAAAGGAAAAGCTTCACTTTATTATAGACAATACAGTGAAACCCGGAGCAAAGTCTGTGTCATTAGTCCGCCGTGATTATCAAGT
Source organism: Nerophis ophidion (assembly GCF_033978795.1). Classification (NCBI taxonomy): domain Eukaryota; kingdom Metazoa; phylum Chordata; class Actinopteri; order Syngnathiformes; family Syngnathidae; genus Nerophis; species Nerophis ophidion. Next base: position 27,466,567 of record NC_084620.1, on the reverse strand, counting down.
CAAACGACATTAGTGCGCATGCGCCTGACTTCACGTTGCCTAAAATTCAATTAATGAATGATGTTTTTTAGGTAATTAGGAAATTAGACTGTGTTACTAACCGTCTGGAATTTTTGCGCAATTTATCATTATAACGTTTACTGTTACATCCCACGTCCATTAACAAGTAAAATGTCATTTTTTAGGGCATTACGGCAAATGACGAGGGCAGTCGCGGCTTTTTCGAGGATAAATTCAAGCCCTGTGTGTGCACTTTGAACAACCCTGGTATAAAGCATGTTGTGTGTATGAGGTAACACATACCACTGTTCTTTGTTTATTAGGCAGGAAGACCCGAACGATGGGCTTCTGTGGCGATCGAGGGTTGGCCCGACTGGCATCTGTGGGCGTTTGCAGTACTGCCAACGTGTTGGGCGCCGTGGGAAACGCCTGAGCACCCTCCGCCACCACATACCCTCCCATTTTGACTTCCAGGAGCGGTGGCACAGGTGTTGGAGAGCAGGAGAGTTCTGTGCCATTGCCCATGGCTTCTAGCAGCTGCTGCTCCCTCTGTTGCAGGGCGTCCAGCTTACTAGTGTATTCCTCATAGGCCTACGTGGGGATCGGCGAACACACACACGCACACGCACAATGAAAGGACATCGTTGGGCTCTATCAATGCACATGTAGCAAAAGGAAACTAAATCTCACCTCCAAATATATAGAGGGAGGATTGTGCTCGCCTCCAAACTTGTTTAGAAGAGCCTCCAAATGTTCTTGGGTCAACTTTATCATCTGTTTGATATTCCAGATCTGTGAAAAAAGAAGACAGTAATTGGAAAGATACGGTTATACATTATTTGAGTTGATGCTCATAGAAGCATGTGCTTTTGCAGATAAATAGAGAGATTGTCTATAATTTCGGAAATTATATCATATAAACTTAAACTGAAAAAAGATGATGGCTTTCCACTCCAATTTTTAGGTAGCAATAGTGTGCCCTCCGTAGGGATGACGTCCGTTAAGAAATGATTGATGTTAATGCCATTATCAAATCCTCTTATCGAACCGATTCCTTATCGAATCTCTTATCGAATCCAGATAGGTTGTTGAGTGTGCACCTTGTGTGTGCACTGAGTTCCAAAAGCCGTAGATATTATGTGACTGCTGTTTACATGAAGGAAAGGCAGACCTGACTCAAGACGGCATGCAGACGTTAAAGGGTGAAGGTTTCAGGTGAGATAGAACGCTAAAGGCACGCCCCCAGTGAGCATATAGTGCTGCTATGTGCGTTGTAAATAAATAAAAAACTTGCCGAAAAACACACCACCAACATGGACGAGGTACCGCTCACTTTCGACATCCTGGTGAAGCACACTGTGGAGAAGAAGGGGACCAGCACGGTAGCGAATCAATACGCACAACGGGGCAAGAGAAGTCGGCTTTTACTTTTTCCGAGGAGCCCCTCTGTAATGAGACTGACTTTGAAAATGACGAGAGGGAATCTGGCGTGTTTGATGGCGAACTTGCCCAGCTGTGCATTTCGGACACAGTAGATGAGGACTTTGATGGATTTGTGGATAAGGATTGATCAAAAAAATAATGTAAGTACATTGATAAATACTTCAATAAAGTACAACCGAACTCAGCTTTGCTCCTGCTGCCTTTTCAAAACATCTTCATGCATGCTAGCGTAAGCCAGCATATCTTTAACCATGCCTGCGCCAAAAAATAAGCTACGCCTTATTTATGCGTAAATACAGAAATAGCACCCGTAACATACACGGCCCCTTTTAATACGGTGCGCCCTACGGTCACGGAAATACGGTATAGTGGCTTCGATAACGGGAACCGGTTCTCAAAAAGGGATTTGAATCCATGGAATCGGTTCTTTTCTTATTGCGCATCGGGCCACCAAGATGCAGACATCAATCAAATGAAGGATTCCTGTTTTTCTCCAGACATTATATAAGTAGGGGTAGCCATACAATATACTGTCGGATAAACTATGTTTACAATTCCTATATTGTGATCATAATTACACAATGTCTTACATTTTATTTTGTGGAGTTATTTGGAGTGTTTCTATTGCTTTATATAGAAAAAGTCTGTGCAATGCAACTGTGGAGGGGCGAGCAAATTACAGTCGCCTACGCAATAGGTTTAAACTAGTGTTGTTCATTCAGGGTTTTATGCTGCCAATTCTGATACCGATTATCCTTGAGTGAGTTCAGCCAACATTAATCACATGTATTAACTGTAAGAATACCAATATAAATGACAAACCGCGGTAAACCTCATGACGGTTAGTATAACCGTTTCAAATTTAAGTTATCGTAAGACTGTGATTGATAACCATATATCGATACATTGATATGAAACTATGGGCTTCACGGTGGCAGAGGGGTTAGTGTGTCTGCCTCACAATACGAAGGTCCTGCAGTCCTGGGTTCAAATCCAGGCTCAGGATCTTTCTGTGTGGAGTTTGCATGTTCTCCCCGTGAATGCGTGGGTTCCCTCCGGGTACTCCGGCTTCCTCCCACTTCCAAAGACATGCACCTGGGGATAGGTTGATTGGCAACACTAAATTGGCCCTAGTGTGTGAATGTGAGTGTGAATGTTGTCTGTTTATCTGTTGGCCCTGCGATGAGGTGGCGACTTGTCCAGGGTGTACCCCGCCTTCCACCCGATTGTAGCTGAGATAGGCGCCAGCGCCCCCCGCAACCCCAAAAGGGAATAAGCGGTAGAAAATGGATGGATAGATGGATGATATGAAACTGCTCATTTTCTATAGAAGTAAGCTAGTGTGCTAATCACTAGCTATCTTAAATGCTAATATAAATACAAGACACATTAAAGTACTTCCCCATACCAAAAGTTAAATCTCAATATAAAGTTGTAACAACACATTGCTGTCCAAGGTATTTAAATGTGCAAACTGATCCTACTGGCTGTGCTCCCTTATGACAGTGAGATGTAAAGAGCCATACGCGGACCAAGGGGCAAACCTTCTGTTACCCAAACACAGGCAGTTTTTCCCCGGGCCTTGGGATGTCAAACCAACAGCTGAGTAGCACAACCAACATTTTAAAGCACACACAGAGATGTATAAAGCTACTGAATGCTGCTATTTACATCTTTTGGGACGTTGCAGATAAAATTTGAAAAACATAAATTTTTTCCGGACTTAATTCTTAAGCTTGGAACCCTGCAAGTAATCTATGTTTTTTTGTTTTTTTGCTAACGGCAATAATGTTTTGTATACAACAAACTATCATAGTAGTAACACAGACACGGAGACTAAAAAGATGAGTTATTAATTGTGCAAAGGCATCATCTTTTGGGCGGGTTCACTCACTGCTGGTTGAAAGTCTACAGTATTTGCTTTTGTTTCATGACTCGAACCAGAAGTATAAGTGTCATTCCGTCTACTCGTCGTCCACAGTGTTGCCACTCGTGTGGTTTCTTCACTACTCACTCCAAGCAATGTTTGGAAGTTTTACACTATTACCAAAACAATTCATACTTATAGTCGTGTTTTATGCATATTTGCTATTGTAATGTAATTAAGCTAGCGTCGTTTGCATTAGCTAATATGCTAACACGTTAACAAGTATCTATGTTAGGACTTTTAACTTAGTATGTCAATCTTTTTGTATTGTTTTAGTTTCGTAAATCCCTTCGTAAATTTAAAAAAACATCAACGTGGCGTTACTGGGTCAGTTTTGTTTAATCAGCCAGTTTACTACCGTGTCTCGGGCACCGTTTGGAAACCATTAAGGAATGTTAATTAACCGTTTTTTAAATATCTTTGTGTAAATATGCGGTGCAGCGGATATATAGAAAAATACTGTTTCTTCTAAAATGTAGTGGGTGAAGCTTATATACCGGTGCATTCTATAGTCCAAAAAATACAGTGCATATGCACTAGATCACTTTAGTCTTTCATAAATGTAACTATTTTTTTTTTTATTGCAAACTGCAGGTGAAATATCCAACATTCTGGTTTCAGGGCAAGTGAATGAAACACATTATGTTTCCCTTGAGGGACTATTATTGATTAGTAATAAAATCTGACATTCATTCATGAGAACACTATGACATCATCCACAACTGACCGGCATCCATTAGAGAATGATGGGACATCATTCAGGCTCATCCAGTTTCAAGCCAGCCTTTCGACTCAATGAAACTACAGAATATCCCAGGACCAGAAGTTAATGTGAGGGAAACAACTTCAAATGCTTAGTTGTATGACTGCCAAACTTCACTCCATTCTCTTTTTATCTGTGTGTTGCAGGAAAGGTATTAATATATTTGCAACACTTTGCCTTTTAGTACAAGCTTTGTTATCTTCTCTGTTTTGATTTCCACAGCTATTTAGAATTAGTTAAATTAATTGAATAAAAAAAAACAAAGTGATCTGCTGGTTTCCAACAAGCGCCTCCAGTACTTGGACAAACACTGTAGCAACTACACCACCATACAAACACAAATGTAATGGTGTGAGTGGTAATACGAGAGAAAGAAAGATGCGAATCTGGTAACAAATGGAAGAATAATTGATTCCCAAGAAAAACAGCATGGGGTCCATCGTCTGGCGGTGGTTTGGCTTCAAGCTGGAAGCTGTTGAACAGACAACCGTAATATGTCAAGTATGCGGCAAAAGCGTTACTTCAAGAAGTAGCAACACTACTAATTTGCATCATCATTTGAAAAGTCACCCGCTAGAGAATAAAGATTGCTTGAAACTCCGCATGTCAACATATCCGGCCGGTGCCACACCAACAAAATACCCATGCAACCAGCACTGACCCAATTGAGCCTGGCGTCTTCTATTTCCACATCAACACGGTACGAAAAATATACTCAAAAACAGGAGATAACAGCCGCAGTAACCTACCACATAGCAAAGGACTTACACAATTTGATTTCCTATTATGCAGCTAATTTTTATTTTACATTTTTTGAAATATTTGGTGTGACATCATGCACAAAAGTGCGTACATATACACTTTTGTGAAACTTTTGAAATTACATGAAGGTTTGTGCCACTGCTTAATAACTGTTTAATAAATACAGTTTTCGTAAATTGACTTAGTTGTAATTTTCCCTCTCTGCATGAAAATTTTAAATGAGCATATACTAATGCAGTATGAACCAGAATGTTTTAATGTAGACACATTGAATCATCATACTGGTGGGATTATGTGCATCAAGTGTTAATTGAAGGCTAAGGCAAAATATCAATATAATTATAGTGTATCGTGACATGGCCTAAAAATATTGATATATTAATAAAAGGCCATATGGCCCAGCCCTACATCAAATATTCACTATTTACTTTATTACATGCTGTAAAATGGTCAATGAAACTCCATTTGCGTAATTATTAGCCTCAATGCAAGTGAATCAAATGCTCATGTTAACATGCTAATGCTACATCTGATGTGTTTGTGTTGTCACTGTGAGATAAACATGTATTATTTATATATTGTTATTTACAGCTAAAATGGACGCAAAGGAATTGCCTGACCTTCATGGATTCATCATTTACTTTGGGGACAACTTTCGAATTGTTAGACACTGAGGACAAAAGACTGACTTTTTTGAACAATTAGGTACACCCTATTTTTTAAATTCTATTGTTTTGTATATTATTGTTTTCTATTTAATTTACGTACACTTTAGTAAAATAACTCTGACCTAATAGTGTGTTTATTTACATAGTATCAGTGTAGAAGTAACTAAACCATTTCTTCATACATCATCAGCCGGATTTGTATAAACTACCCTGAACTGTGAAAGGCAGTGGAAACATAAACCACACACTTCTACAGGAACCTATAGTTAACTTAAAGTTCCTGAACTTTTGGTGGAAAAAGGGCCTATCTGACATTTTTATTTTGTATTTCACTGTGACAGCCTTGCTAAAACTGACTGTTTGTGTCGCATGCACATGCACACTAATAGAATGACATTGATAAAGACTTTCCATTTGAGGAGATTGCACAGGACTGTGTTTCACCCTTATAAGGGCCGGATGATGAACTATTACTATTACTCAACGGGGTGTTGAAAAGAAGGATGTTTCCTGGTATTGTCTGCTGCTCATGCCATCGCAACCTTCATAAAAATTGGTCAGTGGCTTGAAATACTGGCTATGAATATTTACTTTTTCAAAATGTGAAACAATGAAACGTAGGGGGCCTCCTCATAATGTAGTTGACTATAGGTCCTTGTAGAAGTGTGTGGTTTATGTTTCCACCGCCTTTCACAGTTCAGGGTAGTTTATACAAATCAGGCTGATGATGTATGGAGAAATGGTTTGGTATATTTTTACACTGATATTATGTTAATAAACAGACACTATTAGGTCAAAACACATTTGTTTGTTGCAGAAGAAGTTTAGCCTTTCATCCGAGTAGGCTTAATCAGTTCATGCTCATTGACTTAATTTGGTCAGATATAGTCTAATGCAGGGGTCACCAAACTTTTCAAAACCGAGAGGTACTTCTTGGGTACTGATTAATGCGAAGGGCTACCAGTTTGATACACACTTAAATAAATTGCCAGAAATAGGCAATTTGCTCAATTTACCTTTAATAAATAAATCTATATATATATAAAAAAATGGGTATTTCTGTCTGCCATTCTGTCTTACTTTTTTTCCTTTTACGGAAGGTTTTTTGTAGAGAATAAATGATGAGAAAAACACTTAATTGAACGATTTAAAAGAGGACAAAACACAAAAAAAATTAAAATTAAATTTTGAAACATAGTTTATCTTCAATTTCGACTCTTTAAAATTTAAAATTCAACCGAAAAAAATGAAGAGAAAAACTAACTGATTCGAATCTTTTTGAAAAAAATTTAAAAAATAATTTATGGAACATTATTAGTAATTTTTCCTGATTAAGATTAATTTTAGAATTTTGATGACATGTTTTAATTAGGTTAAAATCCAATCTGCACTTTGTTAGAATACATAACAAATTGGACCAAGCTATATTTCTAACAAAGACAAATCATTATTTCTTCTAGATTTTCCAGAACATTTTTTAAATAAATTCAAACGACTTTGAAATAAGATTTAAATTTGATTCTAGAAATTTCCTAGATTTCCCAGAATATTTTTTAAAAATCTTAATCATAATAAGTTTGAAGAAATATTTCACAAATATTCTTCGTCGAAAAAACATAAGCTAAAATGAAGAAATAAATTAAAATGTATTTATTATTTTTTACAAAAAAAAAAATACTTGAACATTGATTTAAATTGTCAGGAAAGAAGAGGAAGAAGTTTAAAAGGTAAAAATCCTAAAATCATTTTTAAGGATGTATTTTTCTCTCTAAAATTGTCTTTCTGAAAGTTATTAGAAGCAAAGTAAAAAAATAAATGCATTTATTTAAACAAGTGAAGACCAAATCTTTAAAATATTTTCTTGGATTTTCAAATTCTGTTTGGGTTTTGTCTCTCTTAGAATTAAAAATGTCTAGCAAAGCGAGACCAGCTTGCTAGTAAATAAATAACATTTAAAAAATAAAGGCAGCTCACTGGTAAGTGCTGCTATTTGAGCTATTTTTAGAACAGGCCAGCGGGCTACTCATCTGGTCCTTACGGGCTACCTGGTGCCCGCGGGCACCGCGTTGGTGACCCCTGGTCTAGTGGATGATGCCAATACCTCAGTGGGCTTCATCAGTTCGTGCTCATAGACTTGGATTGGTCAGATCTAGTCTTGCACTTAGTTTGGTCAGATCTAGCTAGAGGGTGATGCCAATACCTCAGTAGGCTTCATCAGTTCGTGCTCATAGACTTAGATTGGTCAGATCTAGTCTTGCACTTAGTTTGGTCAGATCTAGTGTAGCGGCTGGTGCTAAAACCCCAAATATTTATATTCATTAAACAATGCAGGTAATGGTAAACCATTTCTTACTCTTCTAAATCCCACCAAAACAATCCACTAAACTCAATTTAACATGGCATGACTGCATTATAACCACGTTATAGAGACATTGTTATTGCTGTATTTAACACAATGGAACTGCATTTCTGGCGTAATGACACAGGGCCTAATGCCAGTAGCGGGAAAGTTACTGGAGCTGCTGCGGTTAAATCACCTTTAAGTTTAAAAAAGTTAATGTTAGGTTACAAATCATATCTCGCACATTTAAAGAAATTCTACATGCTATGCTAAAAATTCGGACCGACATAAGTAGTGCATCCTGGCTGTAGACTTACGACCAACAGCATCCCTAGGAAGACCAGTTGTTGTCCAGAACCAGATGCAATTCTATATGGATTTGGATTTAAAGTCAAGCACTTACATATTTTAAGCGGTGATATGGTGCTCGGCGTGGCGAAGTTGGTATAGTGGCTGTGCCAGTAATCTGAGGGTTACTGGTTCAATCCCCACCTTCTACCATCTAAGTCACATCCATTGTGTCCTTGGGCAAGACACTTCACCCTTGCTCCTGATGGGTCCTGGTGAGCGCCTTGCATGGCAGCTCCCGCCGTCAGTGTGTGAATGGGTGAATGTGGAAATACTGTCAAATAGCTTTGGGCTCCTTAAAAAGGGGTAGAAAAGCGCTATACAAGTACAACCCATTTACCATTATTTCCTAGACTTTATAGCACTGGTTCATTAGATCAACAAATCCATGGACAAACACTGAATGTGGGTTAAGTCATCTGCTGTGATTCTATGCTCGAAAGAACAGAGAAGTGAAGCTAGTGACACACCAGAGGTGCCATATTTGGAGAAAGAGATAGACACGTTGTAAAAAAAAATACAAGTGAGACATACAGAGAAAGGGATAAACAACACAAATAGAGGACAGAGAGACAATATATTATAAATACAGACCATTGTCTACGAGGAGAAAAGTAGATGGAACTTTCACCCACAGTGCACATACTTAGATTCATTCTTCCCAAAGCACCAAACCAGTGCAAGGGTTTCTTACAAAGATGACCACATACGTTGTGACAGCTCAACATGAAGGACGGACAACAACCATGAACTCTAAGAACACGCAACTGTGTCTACCCATCACAAACAGTTGTCAAGAGTTCCAAGACGGATCACACTTTTGACCTTAATAATGATAGCTGCGCATGTTACATCCTGTCAGACTGCTCTTAACAAAAAACATAAGAGAGCGGGCGCTTACGTGGACTGTAAAAGTGACAATGTGAAACGCCACAATGAGACAAAGCACACAAACTTGCACACTAATATCTAAACTAACTGCACAGGAAATTTTAAGTATCAGAGCCCAATATAAACTACCGTATTTCCTTTAATTGCCGCACAGCATATAGCATGCGCCTGCCTTGAATATTGCCGGGTCAAACTCGCTTCCCAAAATAATTAGCGCATGCTTAGTATTACTGCCTGGTCAAACTTGTGACGTCACGAGTTACACTTCCCCTGTCATCATTTTCAAAATGGAGGAGGCTGATTTCAATACAGGTAATTTGAAATCGCATAAAGGGAAGAAGATTAAGAGCTATTCAGTAGGATTTAAGGTCCAAGCTTACGTCACACCCAAATTTTTACTGCATACCTTTGGTAAGTGCCGGTGTGAGAAGAGGTTTTAAAATAATTAGCGCATGCTTACTTTTACCGCATGCCTTTGGTAAGCGCAGGAGTGAGAAGAGGTTTTAAATGAATTAGCGCCCCGGCGGCAATTCAAGGAAATACGGTATCCCCAGAATCCTGACCCATTCAATTACTGCAAATAGCTGCAAATAAATGTTTCCTGATAGTTTATTATACTTTGTTAGTATTTATTTTTACAATTTTATTTTGAAAAAGTGTTTTTATTTTACAAAAAAATTTAAACAATACTTTGAGACAATAAATGGGCAAAATATTTCTGAATTCATAATTGCTTAAACCAGTTTGGATTGTCAGTTGTTGATTACATATTAATAACACGCCTAATCATAATCTGATTTAAACTATAGCAGGCATTCACTTCAGGAAATTGTTTCTGACCGGGCGTATTTAAATTTTACTTAAATACCCCTGCGCTAATCCCTAAATATAGGCCCTTTTCTCAGGGCCTTCAATCGATCACAACTGGACTGTTTGGTTTGTTTTAGGAGTAGGGTTGCAAAATTCCGGGAATATTCAAAGTTAAAAACTTTCCATGGGAATTAAAAATGTAAGTTAAAGTACCAATGATTGTCACACACATACTAGGTGTGGCGAAATTATTCTCTGCATTTGACGCATCACCCTTGATCACCCCTGGGAGGTGAGGGGAGCAGTGGGCAGCATCCTTGCCCAGGTATACCCTCCTGGTAGTGGAAGATAAATATTTGGTGTTTTCGCACCAGGCGCTTGACGAGATCTGACCAACCTAAGTCTAATATTAGACCTGACCAATATAAGTCTATGAGCATGAACTGATTGAGCCTACTTGGATGAGAAGCAAAAAGTATTTTAAGACAAACTAAACAATTCAGTTCAGATCGATTTAATGCCCTGAGATTACAATGACATGGATGAATGAGAACATCCATAGACTACATGCCCATTCCTACCACAGGGACTTTTACAGGAACTTTTCATATTACCTGGGTGAATAAAGTTCCCCATGTGTACTGTACAACTTTCTGACTGTTGGACATTGCGGACAAAAGCCTGATTTTTTACAAACAATTCTGTATACTTTATTTTATAAATCATGTAATTTGTATATTATTGCTTCATATTTAATTTACTTGTTTTTTAGTAAAGTAACTCAAACCTCATATTGTCTGTTTACTTGCATTGTATCAGTGTAAAAATATACTAAACCACTCCTCCATTAATCATCGGCATGATTTGTATAAACTACCCTAAACTGTGAAATGTAGTGGAAACACAAATGACACACTTTTACAGGAACTTTTAGTTCCAGGAACTAGGGGTTCCTGAACTTTTGGTGGAAAATGGCTTCATGTCCCTCACATTTTGAATTGAGTTTCACACATTAAATAAACAATTACAAGCATATAATATACAGTACTGTACTTACAAAAATAGCAATTACACAATATTAAAGCATCTACTCAGTGGCCTAGTGTTTAGAGTGTCCGCCCTGAGATCGGTAGGTTGTGAGTTCAAACCCCGGCCGAGTCATACCAAAGACTATAAAAATGGAACCCGTTACCTCCCTGCTTGGCACTCAGCATCAAGTGTTGGAATAGGGGGTTAAATCACCGAAAATGATTCCCAGGCGCCTTCTGCTCCCCTCACCTCCCAGGGGGTGATCAAGGGGATGGGTCAAATGCAGAAGACAAATTTCACCACACCTAGAGTGTGTGTGACAATCATTGGTACTTTAACTTTAACTTAACTTATCTTTCTGCTGGAAAATGTTGAGTGATTTAACTTGAGACTTGTGTGTGCATGCATTGACAGTTAAGCAATCGAGGTTACACTGTATATGCTAAGCTACCTAAACAAAAGATCATCATCTTAGCTTTTGCGCTAGAATTGACCAGTTAGTGTAATATTTAATAATATATCTCATTAACAATAGGGACAAGCGGTAGAAAATGGATGGATGGATGGAAGAAGAAAAAATACCAAGCGGCGGGCCACAAACAGGCCCCATAGTCGCACTTTAGAAAGCCCCAGCTCAATAAATGGTGTATATGTATGCACTGTGCAGTATGTGGTGTACAGTGGGGCAAAAAAGTATTTAGTCAGCCACCGATTGTGCAAGGTCTCCCACTTAAAATAATGACAGAGGTCTGTAATTTTCATCATAGGTACACTTCAACTGTAAGAGACAGAATGTGAAAAAAATCCAACAATTCACATTGTAGCAATTTAAAAAAATTGTTTTGTAAATGATGGTGGAAAATACGTATTTGGTCAACCATTCAAAGCTCTCACTGATGGAAGGAGGTTCTGGCTCAAAATCTCACGATACATGGCCCCATTCATTCTTTCCTTAACACGGATCAATCGTCCTGTCCACTTAGCAGAAAAACAGCCCAAAGCATGATGTTTCCACCCCCATGATTCACAGTAGGTGTGGTGTTCTTGGGATTCAACTCAGTATTCTTCTTCCTCCAAACACGACGAGTTGAGTTTATACCAAAATGGATACATGGATGATACAGCAGAGGTTTGGGAGAATGTCATGTGGTCAGATGAAACCAAAATAGAACTTTTTGGAATAAACTCAACTTGTTGTGTTTGGAGGAAGAAGAATACTGAGTTGAATCCCAAGAACACCACACCTACTGTGAAGCATGGGGGTGGAAACATCATTCTTTGGGGCTGTTTTTCTGCTAAGGGAAGAGGACGATTGATCCGTGTTAAGGAAAGAATGAATGGGGCCATGTATCGTGAGATTTTGAGCCAAAACCTCCTTCCATCAGTGAGAGCTTTGAATGGTTGACCAAATACTTATGTTCCAGCATAATTTACAAATAAATTATTTAAAATTCCTACAATGTGAGTTCCTGGATTTTTTTTCACATTATGTCTCTCACAGTTGAAGTGTACCTATGATGAAAATTACAGACATCTGTCCTCCTTTTAAGTGGGAGAACTTGCACAATCGGTGGCTGACTAAATACTTTTTGCCCCACTGTATATGTATGCACTGAGCAATATGTGGTGTATGTGTATGCACTGTGCAGTATGTGGCGTATATGTATGCACTGTGCAGTATGTGGTGTATATGTACACTATGCACTGTGCAGTATGTGGTGTATACTGTATGCACTGAGAAGTATGTGGTTTATATGTATGCACAGCACAGTATGTGGTGTATATGTATGCACAGTACAGTATGTGGTGTATACTGTATGTACTGTGCAGTATGTGGTGTATATGTACAGTATGCACAGTACAATATGTGGAGTATACCGTACGTAGGCACAGTACAGTAAAGGTGTATATGTATGTACAGTGCATAGATAAAAGTACCATGTGCAGCTGCATTGCACTGCACGACTTGAGTTAGCTTCCACTTCCCTAGATCACCATCACTCATAGGTGCACAAACAAACGCGCACGCACGCACACACTGGGTGGTTCGGTGCGTCTGGATGCACCAGGATTGGGGGGACGCAGTTAATTGCGTGTCTTTGTTGTGTCAACAGCGGCGTGCGTTGTGCGGTGGTGGCGCACCAGGCTGCAGCTGCAGTGAGCCAAGCCGAAAAGGAGTCAAGCAGGCCCCAAGTAAACACCGACCCCACCGGATAAAACCTCCCCCGTCAAGCCACCGCAACCCCCCACTTAACACAAGGCGATGTCGGTTTGTTTTCGCCGAGCCTCTGTACCGCCTCCATCCGTGAAAGAGCCGGTGTTTCCGGAACATCTCCATCCAATTCCCCCCGCTTGGAGCACCGTGTGTCCGCTCTCCTCTTTCCCCGTCGCGCCGCTGTCCGGTTAAGCGCCTACCTCCTCATCCTGCGGACCTCCAGGGATCTCCACCGGGCAAGAGGGGTCCAGTGCAGTGCCCAGCTCCCCCAGGGCCGGCTCCATGCCCGGCTGCCGCTCCGAGGTGTCTCCGTTAAAGACGGGCGGTGGGGACTCGGCGCTGCTCAACGCCGCCATTTTGAAGTGTGAGAAAGTGAGTGGAAAATAATAAGGAAACAGGACAGACAGTAGGGGGCGACAAAGACACCACTTACTATTTGTACCGGATCTCTATATTACATTATATTGTATACAAATGTATAATACAATTGACAACCCATATTTTCTTGTCTTTTCTATATTTCACTGCTGTAATATAGTTACATAGGTCATTACTATTGGGTGGGCGATACTCCAAAATGTAGTACTACCAAATCGATACCAAAGTTGATAAACTGGAATTAGTTATGCTGATATTGCTTTGTCAGTAGTACAATGAATTAGTACTTGACTACAATACTAAATTAATAGGACTATTCAAGGAATGACTATTTTAACCTGAAATTAAGTAGGGTTAGATCAATCAATCAATAAATAAATTATTTTTTTATATAGCCCTAAATCACTAGCGTCTCAAAGGGCTGCACAAACCACAACACAAACCACAACGACATCCTCGGTAGGCCCACATAAGGGCAAGGAAAACTCCCACCCAGTGGGATGTCGGTGACAATGATGACTATGAGAAACCTTGGAGAGGACCACATATGTGAGCAAACACCCCCCCCCCACCCCCCCACCCCCCCCTCTAGGGGAACCGAAAGCAATGGATGTCGAGCGGGTCTAACATGATACTGTGAAAGTTCAATCCATAGTGGATTCAACACAACCGTGAGAGTCCAGTCCAAAGTGGATCCAACACAGTAGAGATAGTCCCGTCCATAGTGGAGCCAACAGGAAACCATCCCAAGCAGAGGCAGATCAGCAGCGCAGGGATGTCCCAGCCGATACACAGGCGAGCGGTCAATCCTGGGTCCCGACTCTGGACAGCCAGTACTTCATCCATGGCCATCGGACCGGACCCCCTCCACAAGGGAGGGGGGGACAGAGGAGAAAAATAAAAGAAACGGCGGATCAACTGGTCTAAAAAGGGGGTCTATTTAAAGGCTAGAGTATACAAATGAGTTTTAAGGTGACACTTAAATGCTTCTACTGAGGTAGCATCTTGAACTGTTACCGGGAGGGCATTCCAGAGTACTGGAGTCCGAACGGAAAACGCTCTATAGCCCGCATACTTTTTTTGGGCTTTAGGAATCACTAATAAGCCGGAGTCTTTTGGACGCAGATTTCTTGCCGGGACATATGGTACAATACAATCGGCAAGATAGGATGGAGCTAGACCGTGTAGTATTTTATACGTAAGTAATAAAACCTTAAAATCACATCTTAAGTGCACAGGAAGCCAATGCAGGTGAGCCAGTATAGGCGTAATATCATCAAACGTTCTTGTTCTTGTCAAAAGTCTAGCAGCCGCATTTTGTACCAACTGTAATCTTTTAATGTTAGACATGGGAAACCCCGAAAATAATACGTTACAGTAATCGAGGCAAGACGTAACAAACGCATGGATAATGATCTCAGCGTTGTTAGTGGACAAAATGGAGCAAATTTTAGCGATATTATGTACATGAAAGAAGGCCGTTTTAGTAACGCTTTTAATGTGTGACTCAAAGGAGAGAGTTGGGTCGAAGATAATACCCAGATTCTTTACCGAGTCGCCTTGTTCAATTGTTTGGTTGTCAAATGTTAAAGTTGTATTATTAAATAGAGGTCGGTGTCTAGCAGGACCGATAATCAGCATTTCTGTTTTTTTGGAGATACTTCAATTTATTTTAATCTGCACCACCACCCCCTGCGAGCCCATAAATGACAAGCGGTAAAAAATGAATGGGTGGGTGGATGGATAGTTTCCATACGTAGAGTTACTATATTTTAGAGCAGGGGTGCCAAAGTCAAGGACCGCGGGCCAAATCCGGTCCGCGAATGAATTTTCTATAATCCCCGGGATGATATTTGATTAGTATTAGAAGACGCCCGCAGGCCACAGCCGCCTGCTGCTGTTTTGCATGCACCAATACTACACCCGTGTTGGCGCTAGGAATTTTCAAAATGGGGTTCCAGGGACCCATAAAGTCATAAACATGGGGTCCCACAGTCAATTTTTGCGGTCCCACTTTTTTGTAACCGTTTTGAAAAGAAATGATAAATGTATGCATTATCCTGTTGTATCTCACATTCTATATTGTATTTTGGAAAAAGGACATAAACTATACTTAATTCATTGAAAATAATAATACAAAAGAAAACCCATTTTTATGTATATGTAAATGTCTTTAGTTATAAACATTCATTCACTTTTTTCCATCCTTCACGGATCGAAACTTTACTACTGCCGGTATTTTTTTTAAATATTTGTATTGTGATGTTTTCAGAATGACCAAAGACATGCACCTGGGGATAGGTGGATTGGCAACACTAAATTTGCCCTTGCGCATGAATGTGAGTGTTGTCTATCTGTGTTGGTCCTGTGATGCGGTGGCGACTTGTCCAGGGTGTACCCCACCTTCCTCCCAAATGCAGCTGAGATAGGCTGCAGCACCCCCCACGACCCTGAAAATGGATGGATGGACATACCTGTGTTGTTCGTCTTGGTGGTAGTAGCAAATTCCAGTGACATGCCTTTACGCCAGGGATAGATGACTATGGAGTTTTTTGTATTTGTTTTAATAAAACTAAGACCAGTGGAAATGTGCAGCCCGTCTGCGTCTTCAATCTAACCGGCGAGATGTCATGAGTTCAACCAGGAGTCCGTATCCTGTATTTTTCCACATCACTGATTACTACTCACAGCAGACTTCATGAGGGCCAACAGACATAATAAAACATCACTTACTGTACAATGTATTCTGTCATTAGGTATCCGACTGACATGATGTTCATATATTCCTGTTCAGATGAAGAAGTAATAATCTCCACGAAGAAAAGGGGGGTGCAACCAAGCGTCTTTTTGTATTGTTCTCGCCATTTTGGGTTTAAATCGGATGCCAAAGTTGACCAAATTGTTGGATTACTTCTTCATCCTTCTACTATCCAGGGGAGAGGCATGCAACGAGGCAAGGGAAACGGGGAAGCAGCTCACAAATTGTTCGTGTCAACATTGGCACACAGGTGTCGCTATTAATAGTTTGTCTGCCTTAGCGCTTAAAATAACAATACCACTTATACTTGGTTAATATTGAAGTCATGAATTGTAAATGTAGTATTGTTGGCACTTTTTGTATATTTTTTTTATTGGCTTTTATGGGCCGAATAGAGGACTGCCAATTGGCTCCATTGTAAGCAGATTTTTATTTAAGTGTATTTTCAAGTTAAATGCATTACAAAAAATATAAACCCATTGTCGTGTCTTTCATTGTAAACCAGGGATATGCAAACTATGGCCCATGGGCCACATCCGGCCCGTTGGGTCTTTATAATCTGGCCCGCCAAACATTGGAACAGAAGTGAGCAAAGATCTGTTTTGAGAATTACCACCACACAACTGATAATAGACTTTGACGGACTGACAAAAAAGGTGATCAACAACACTGCTTCCATTAAAAGAGAATGTAAGTGTTTACCCTGTAATACCATTTTTATGTTTCTTTGATGTTCTGATAATATATTGTTGAAAATAGATGCATTATATATCAATAGCCCATGTCTGAGAAGTCTACTCTTAGTTCCAACATATATATTATGCTTTAAAGGCCCTCCTGTCAAATGTTGAAAGTCAATGTGCCTCCTGAGCCAAAAGGTTTTCCCACCCCTGTTGTAAACAAAAAAAGTGCAGTTTCCGCTTTAATATAGACTCTGTTTTAGACCAGTTGACCTGACACTCCTCTCCTGCATTGAGAAGTCAACAGGTGGCCACGGACAATTAGAGTAGAATATAATATGAGTTTTGTCATTATTTCAGTGAACAGGTTCAAAGAACAACGAAATTGGAGCAGACAATTCCTGGAGAGGTACCAGTCGGGAGGACGCGCTAGCGGTTCAAAGTCGTGACCTGGACTGGACCACTCTTCTACGACCCTCTAACCTTGCAATGGACTGGACTCTCACATTATCATGAATCATTGAATAACTGAACATGAACTGAACTGAGGATCTATTGCAGTCTGGGAGTGTTCTTTTTCACATTTTGGGGTTTTTCTTGTCCGGATGTGGGTTCAGATCAGGTGCCGTCGTTAAGGTTTGTGCAACCCTTAGAAGCACTTGTGACTATGAGCTAAATGAATAAACTTGGATTAATTTATTGTTCATGCCTCACCCGTCTCCCATGACTGCACAGTGCACAGCCCTTGTATATTTCTATATAATCATATGGTTTCCAGACGGTATGTTGATTTGGAGTAATTGAATGAGAGGTAATCTTTTATTTTTGTTTTATATAGTTTGCACAATCGACTTTATTTCACTCAAACAATTGCATGTAATTAGAGTGTTATATTGTTAGTATCCTTCCAAAAATACTTTTAAAAACATTGATTTGTGTTTTGTTTGCCTATTTGTTCTGTATTTTTTACAAATAAAATTAACACACTTTGAGGCAAAAAAAAGATTATTCAATGATACTTTTAGAAATACTAGAATTGGAGCTGGGCAAACTGGTCCTGTATTACCTTTATAAAAACATAGGTATACATTTTTTTCTTTGATTTCAGTAATGGTTTAATACATCAATATTTAGTTTTACTTTTATTTTTCCAACCATCTCTCCATTCTCTACCGCTTGTCCCTTTTGGGGTCGCGGGGGTGCTGGAGCCTATCCCAGCTGCATTTGGAAGGAAGGTGGTGTACACCCTGGACAAGTCGCCACCTCATTACAGAGCCAACCCAGATAGACAGACAACATTCACACACTAGGACCAATTTAGTTTTGCCAATCAACAAATGTTTAATGATACAAAATATTTGTCCATGAAAATTTTATATTTACAAAAACAAATGTAAAGTACAGAATTATTTGTATGGTGAAAAACTATTTATTCGGAAGGAGCTCAAAGTAGGGCTTCACGGTGGCAGAGGGGTAAGTGCGTCTGCCTCACAATACGAAGGTCCTGCAGTCCTGGGTTCAAATCCAGGCTCGGGATCTTTCTGTGTGGAGTTTGCATGTTCTCCCCGTGAATGCGTGGGTTCCCTCCGGGTACTCCGGCTTCCTCCCACTTCCAAAGACATGCACCTGGGGATAAGTTGATTGGCAACACTAAATTGGCCCTAGTGTGTGAATTTTATCTGTCTATCTGTGTTGGCCCTGCGATGAGGTGGCGACTTGTCCAGGGTGTACCCCGCCTTCTGCCCAATTGTAGCTGAGATAGGCGCCAGCGCCCCCCGCGACACCAAAAGGGAATAAGCGGTAGAAAATGGATGGATGGAGCTCCCCCACATCGAGGAGCCAGATGAGGCAATTCCCCCGAACGCCTCCCAGGACAGTGTTTAGGGCACGTCTGACCAGTAGGAGGCCACAAGGAAGTCCCAGGATAGCTTGGGGAAACTATGTCTCCTGGCTGGACAAAGTGGCTGGGGAGAGGGAAGTCTGGGCCTCCCTGCATAAGCTGTTGCCCCTGCGACTCGACCTTAGATAAGCAGTAGAAGATGGATGGATGGAAAACAAAGTTTTTTTTCCTCAGAAAACATCTACAAAAAGGGACTCATTGTTAGTTACTGTAGTCAGAATTTTCCTTTACATAGCCAGAAACAAACTTGTTGATGAAGTCACAGCATAAAACAAATAACGGTGTGAATAGTCTTGTTTTATGCATAAATGTTGCAGCTCATTTCTTCTTGGCTGCTCTCTTGCCCTCTCCCTTCTTTGGTACACCTTTCCCTCTGAGCTTCCTCAGGCGACGGATCTCCTCCTTGAAATCCTCATGCTCGTCCCTACAAACCAGTGAAAGGAGACGTGTAAACAGACGTTTAAACAATTGGTATCAATTTGCAGCAGAACAGACTACAATTTCAAATACTTATTTCTGTCGGCTCACAACAAATACATTTGGACAGCCGCAAAATAAGTGTGCAACAGGAAGTGTGTCTTGCATCATGCATTAAATACAAGTGGTCATAAAAGGCGCAGTATTTGCCATTTGAGCAGCGATCCAGCCAAACAGGGCACGTCAACAAGCGCGGCGTGTGCATTAGCACCACTGTGAAAGGTGAAGTGTGGAAGCGTGGAGAACAACTCCATAAGGATGCCTAGTGATATTGCTAAGACAGTCTGTAGACATTTTCCGGTCATTTTTTAACAGCCCGAGGTTAGTTTGAGGACCACTGCAAAAATTTTGTGGGCTGGTGGCACATTGCAGAGTTAAAACAAAAATCAAAAATAAAGCAAAAAAGGAAACATATAGCAAAAATAAAATGTTATGATAAATAGCTGAAATGTTGATACTGATAAGTAACAATAACTGAAATATTAGTCTTTAAATATATGTACAGCAGTACCCCGGTGTCAAGCTTGGACTTGGATTGTGTGTGCTCCTTCGACGCAGAGGGATTACAGGACGAGCCAGGCGAGAATTCAGGTACATAGTTTTAATTATTTATACTCAAAATACAATGATAAAGGCAAAAGAAAAAGCGCGCTTGATGGTGGATAATCTAGACTAAAACTTAGAACGAAAATAGACAATGGCAATACTATCTACAAACAAACAAAAGAAACCATCAAAGACATAAATACAAACAAAAACTTACTTGGCGTGGATTAATCGAAAAGCATGGCACGAAGTATGAAAGGCAATGATAGTTAATGTTCCCAGACCGATGGACAGAAAGAAAATAACTTAAGTAGTGGCTGTGATAATTAGGAACAGGTGCGGGACTGAGGGCAGGGGCGTGACTAGGAGGGCAAGGTGAAAAATCATTGAGTTGTCATGGTAACAAAAACAAACCAGGACGTGAAAAAACAGAACAAGAGTCCAGAAAACAAAACATAACCTGACCAAAACCAAAACATAAACTTACAGGCATGACACCCGGCCAATATGCAAAACCAACTTTTCTGAAATGGTCATGTTTGTGTATTTGGGATCTGTGTAGTCATGAAAATTTGAAATCAAACCGTGGAGACATTGTGGAGGTCTATATAAAATATGCTCGCCTTCCTTTATACTTCCTCCATCGAGCCGTTTGGAATTGCTCTGTCCTGTGCCGTCAGCGGACATCTCCATATATGCAAGATATATACCCAAAGATCTTTGCGCGAGTCTGCTATTGTAGTCCAACGCTGGAGTCAAGCTTCTTTTTTCGCTATCCTCTCTCTCTTATTATAAGGCAGACTGGCTCGTACATGCACACGCATCCTCTGCTGTTTTTATTTGTAATACAAAATAGCGTACAGTTAAACAAAAGTGCCAATGATTTTCAAAAACACACTAGGTGTGGTGAAATTATTCCCTGCATTTAACCCATCTCCCTTGATCACCACCTGGGATGTGAGAGGAGCAGTGAGCAGCAGCTGTGGCGACGCCCGGGAATCTTTTTGGTGATTTATCCCCCAATTTCAACCCTTGATGCTGAGTGCCAAGCAGAGTGGCAATTGGTCCCATTTTTATAGTCTTTAGTATGACTCGGCCGTGGTTTGAACTCACAACCTACCGATCTCAGGGCGGACACTCGAACCACTAGGCCACTGAATAGGTAACATATCCGTCAGTATATTCCAACACAAAAAATCTACAACACGGCATACGAGGAAAAGACAGTTGCCAAAGTGGAGGCACGTAAATAAGACTGTATGGCCCATCTGAAGAGACAGTCAGAAAGCGACTTGAAGATGGTCTGTAAAACATAATCTATGTAACATTTTGACCAAAAAACACACCAATGCATGTTATGTAGAACACAAGATACTGTTTTAGATGTAGAATAATCAGAATATGATCTTTTTAAGCATGACCAAAGAAAATGTTTTCCAATAGGAAGGAAACCATTAGAAATACAAAAAATCCATTCCACCCCAAAATATGTCAACACAAAGCACTCTTATTATAGAACCGTTACAACTTAACAGGTTGAAAACAATGATTATTTTCAAGGTTTTTGTAAGGCTGATTAAAAAAAACAAATACTAATCAAGTATACTAAAAAAGAAGACTCATTAAAACTGATGCAATTAAATTTACATGTAATCCGCAGTACTAAAATACATGAATTCTAATAAAATTACTAATAAAAAGAACATGTTTCTTAAAGACAGTAAACTGTCAAAATTAAAGTGCAAAATTAAAATACAGCTTCATCACTTTAGTCAGAATTGTTGGACTTAAGTATCTTCTCAATGATTTTAACTTTAGACTTTTTGTTTGTTTAATATCATTACTGCCACAAGTGGTGGAAATATGTATTTCAACTGTGTACCGCTGCGGTCCATATGGACCACAGCTGACAAACAGATTTTTTGGCAGCCCTCTAGGGGGAGCTCGAGGCCCCATGGTTAAGAGACACTGCTATGGAATACAAGGAGCTTGCAGCTACAAAACAGCCAAACACACATGTAATAAGTGTCCTTAATACAACAATATTGAAGTCTGAAACACCACACATTAACATAAACAAGTATCAAATAGTCGCATATTACTTACACATACAAAGTCTACAGTAACAAACGTGTCCGCATTTAACAAATAACTGACCAATAGATGACGCCAAAGACATTATTCTTCCACTTCCATTTAAAGACTGCATTAGTCTGTAATAAGTGGAGTTTTTCATGTTTGATTTTTCTGTCATTTTACTTGATCAAGCCTTTTCCAACATTGTACACTACAAAATATAAGTATGTACTATGATTTTTGCTGATATCATATCTGATTTTTATCAGAATTGCCCAATAGTCAAGGTTCCAATGCAGATATTGTATCAGAAGTAAAAAACGTATCGGGACAGCAACACTTGCTAAAGCTTTTCTCTATCTTTACATCTCCACCTACAATTATAAATCTTAAAGAAGGTTCTATCCTGCTCATTTCATTTTCGATATAATATTGGACGGCGTGGCGCAGTGGAAGAGTGACCGTGCGGAACCAGATTGTCCCTGGTTCAATTCCCACCTAGTACCAACCTTGTCACGTACATTGTGTCCTGAGCAAGACACTTCACCCTTGCTCCTGATGGGTGCTGGTTAGCGCCTTGCATGGCAGCTCCCTCCATCAGTGTGTGAATGTGTGTGTAAATGTGGAAGTAGTGTCAAAGCGCTTTGAGTACCTTGAAGGTAGAAAAGCGCTATACAAGTACAACCCATTTATCTCATTTGCATACTTAAGTTTATTTTAACAAAATACTCCATAAATATCAAGGATGTGTAATGTCAGTAAATAGATGGGTATTGAAAGTGACTTTCGTTGTCGCAAAGAACATAATGTTCCATTTGTTTGTCAAGCTGCCTTTTCAAGCTATTTTAATTTAGGATACCTAAATGACAATTCCATTAAACGTTTTAAACGTAATATCCTCTGGCATATGTCACCTAATTACATTTTCCAACACAGCCAAAATCGCTGTCACAAAATGCAAATTACCTGAATAATCCCATGAACCTGAGCTTCCTGGTCATGGCGTAGTAAACATTATGTTGTGGGTACCAGTCATACACTTCCTTCCTCTTGGCGAGGGGAGGCTCCCGGAACAGCTGAACCACCTTCATGGATTTGGAGTCTGTGGTACGCACAACATTCCCGAAGATCTGGGCGCTCAACCGAGACATGCGCAGTGCATAACTGGAAGGACCGGCCATACCTGCTGACAGTAGCAGATAGAAGTTAATATGAGCGGGGAAGATTTGAAATAAATAATTACGGCTAAAATGATATCAAGATTTATCGCAATAGACAGATATTCAATATCAAGTGTTCGATATTTAGATTTTTTGGGGCGTTAGAAGCATGAAAGAGTGAAGCCTGGTTGGTTGCATGAACAAAAAGGCACCCGCGGTCTGTATTGTCAAGTAAATCGTTTTGGGCATGTCCTAGGCATGTGAGCTAATGCTATCTTAGCTTGCTCGCTAATTACACAGCCAAAATAACACTTTGTTGTACATATTTGTACAGTTATTTAATAAAATATTTGAGCACTTAATCTTGAATGGGGAGTGGTGAAAATTATGCAACCCACTGCATTCTTTTCACATGATTAATATCGAATGAAGTACTCAGTTGGTATTTGTATCGTTTTAAGGGTACTGGTATCAAAACTTTTTAAACGATACCCAAACCTAATCTGCAACCTGGAAAAAAAAGTACTTTAAAATTATCAGCATTGTGAATAGGGTTGTAAAAGGGAGGAAAGTTTTCGGTAAATTTCCAGAAACATTTCGTAAATTTAACACGGGAAGTTAAGCTCCGGAAGCTTGGAAATATTGACCAATTGATTATTCAAAGTTGGACACCATCCATGGAAACTAATAGGAACTTTGAGGTAATTTATACTAATCATATACAGACATTCTGTGGTCATAATCAGACATGCAAACATTTGTAATACAAATGTATTTTTGTGAGCATAACTTCAAACATCAAAAAACAATGTTGATTGATGCCCCCCCCAAAAAAGTCCCATTCAAAATGTAAAATGAAAGCATTTTGTTAAGCTTCTCAAGCTTCTGTTTTTTCATTTGTTCTTGTAAAACACTAATGCAATGTGTCACACCCCACCTCGGATGAAGGTAATGTAACGTTTGTAAACCAGACTTTCAAACCAAAGATGGCAAGGCACACAGTTGATAACAGTTCACAAACATTTAGTGACACCCAAAGTGTCATGAGGTGAATAGCAAGAGGAAACATCCATCCATCCATCCATTTCCTACCGCTTATTCCCTTTTTGGGGTCGCGGGGGGCGCTGGCGCCTATCTCAGCTACAATCGGGCGGAAGGCGGGGTACACCCTGGACAAGTCGCCACCTTATCGCAGGGCCCAAGAGGAAACAACTCACCCAAAACCTACAATAGTAATAAATAGAGGCAATATTATAGTATATTATATGTAACATTTATATTGTAAATCCATTTCAAAGTCGCATGTGTTAAACAAGCCTAAATAATTAATCAAAATAAGCATATTAAAAATAAAAGGTAAATAATCCATTATAACAAAATACATGTATTCACAATCAAACATCAATAATCAAACATGTCAAAGTAAAGAATTAAATAACCAAAACAGATTTAGCAAAATCAAATAGCAATCAACAAAACTAATTTGACCTGTTACAACACAACATAATCTCATCACCAAAATATTCACCTCAGCAGATGTTTGATGCATGGAGACCTGAGCTCCTGATCAGAACAGACAACCAACTCTGGCAGTGACAGCCAGCAGACTGTCAGAAAAATGGCATTTTCCAACTTAAAATAGCCCATAGCCCCTCCCACTACCTGGGACCAATTTGACGGGGAGGCTTAAGAATGCCTTTCTTTTGTAAAATACACCATGAATAACCACCATACATCTAAAAGTATACACATAGTACTTTTGCATTTGTAGAGAAATTTTTGTATACAGTGTATTCAGGCTTGGATAACATAACTTTTAAATGTCCAGTGTCCTTCTGTAACACCCAGCTTTTGAGAACCATGGTTCAGCCCAAATTAAGCCTAATTAGTCAAGGTAGGTATGTTCACCTATATAAAGCCCTCAGCCCCACCCTCATTCTTTTAACCACCCGTTCAGAGCCATGGTGAGTGACAGGTTATAATTTGAGTGCATGCTTTTTACTGACCAAAAAATATGCTTTTCACTAGTGATGGGTTGATGAGGCGTCATGAAGATTTTCGACACATTGCAAAACTGTATTGATACTGTGTCAATACTGTGTCACCTAATACTCACATCTGTTGGACATTAAAAATCCCTACAGGCAACCTATGGACCAACTCAACTGACACTGATTTTATGACCTAGTACAGGGTTGGGAACTTTTTTGGTTGTGAGTGCCATACAAGCCAAAAATTATTACAATTATTTCCGTGAGAGCGATATAATTTTTTTTTTAACACTGAATACAACTATATGCGTGCATTTTTAAGAAATACCAACATTTTCGAGTATAATAAGTCTCTTATTCGAATTGAATACGTTGGCGGTATAGCTCAGTTGGTAGAGTGGCCGTGCCAGCAACTTGAGGGTTGCAGGTTCGATTCCCGCTTCCACCATCCTAGTCACTGCCGTTGTGTCCTTGGGCAAGGCACTTTACCCACCTGCTCCCAGTGCCACCCACACTGGTTTGAATGTAACTTAGATATTGGGTTTCACTATGTAAAGCACTATGAGTCACAAGAGAAAAAGCGCTATATAAATATAATTCACTTCAGTTCTTATTCTTTTTAATAACATTGTTATTCTGAGGCTAACCAAAAATACATAAAATACTTCTTACCATTAATGCGACTTCTTAAACTGATGCGGTAGATGGATGGATGAAAATGCATGAAAATGTTTTAGATTTTGAACGTTATTTTTGACACTGTGATTACCAGCGGAATTATTCCTTACTTATTGTGTTAAGCAATGTCAGTTAAGATTAATTTGAGAGCCAGGTGCAATCATCAAAAGAGCCACATCTGGCAGTGGCTCTAAAGCCATAGGTTCCCTACCCCTGACCTAGTATATACAATAATATAAACCAAGTCATTGTATTTCATTTAGGATTGTTTCATATCTTCATTTAAATAAAAATATATTTTTATCTTTTTTACATACAGTCATTAATAATGTGAACATGTATCATAACATAGAAATCTAAGAGAATGTGTTGTGGATGAGGATACTTGTGGACTAGGAATTTTTTGTTTTTGTTTATTTTTTTAAATGCGCTCTGAATACCCACTGTTGATTTATTTAAACTTTTTTTAGTAGATTTTACAGTACATATTCCGTACAATTGACCACTAAATGGTAACACCCGGATAAGTTTTTCAACTTGTTTAAGTCGGGGTCCACGTTAATCAAGTCATGGTAAAATCGTAATGAGTGATTCATCGAGCTCTATTTGAACCAGTGCCCTAAGGCAGTGGTCCCCAACCACCGGGTCGCAGAATAATTTTTTTATTAATTTAAAACAATTTTTAAATTGAAAAAATAATAATTTATTTTTTATTAAATCAACATAAAATACACAAGATACGCTTACAATTGGTGCACCAACCCCCCAAAAAACCCTCAATTTTTCATGACAAAAACCGGCCTTTTTATGACAAAGAAAAAAGAAAAAAAAATCCCTCATGACGGCCCCCTCCCACTGCCCCCACTATCCCCTCCCCGACAGGCCGCGGGAAAAATTATCAAGCGTTGACCGGTCCGCAGCTACAAAAAGGTTGGGGACCACTGCCCTAAGGAACTCAGCATAAGCAACTACAGTCCTCCACTCTACCAACTGAGCTTCCGAAGGGATTCACTGTTACCGCTTTTTAATGTATGTGATCAAAATATTCCCACACGGCGGAAATGAGCTCCAACGACGATAAATTACAAATGATCAACGGCCGAAGTGCGGCGATTCTGTTGGCAGCAGCATCTCGTTGACTGATGCTCTTCCTTGTAAACACAGTTTGAAACGCAGGCGTATCGGTCATGTGACCGAAACAGCTCATGATCGGTCACGTGACTTTCGAAAAGCGGTATGCGCACCGCATACTTACCAACCCTCCCGGATTTTCCGGGAGACTCCCGAAATTCAGCGCCTCTCCTGAAAACCTCCCGGAAGAAATTTTTTCCCCGAAAATCTCCTGAAATTCAGCCGGAGCTGGAGGCCACGCCCCCTCCAGCTCCAAGCGGACCTGAGTGGGGACAGCCTGTTTTTACATTCGCTTTCCCACTATATAAACAGCTTGCCTGCCCAATCACGTTACACCATCTACGGATTATGATAAAAAACTGCACATACAAGGAGACGAAGCAGAAGAACGAGGAAGTTACAGCAATGGTGACGCCGTCGACGAGCAAAATGAAGAAATAAGCTTGCAAGGTCCAAAACGAATGGAAACAAGAATTTCAGTTTATCCAGGAGAGTTCGAAGGGGAAGGGGTATGTTGCCTGGAAATTTTGTAGAACAGACTTCTCCATTGAACATGGTATATACTCAGTCATGAACGGTCAGCGAAGCACAAAGCGTCTGCAGCGCAGCATCGTTCACAACCCAGTATTATGGGCCACCTCTCAAAATGGAGACCCGATGGTGTAACTTATGCTGAGATAAAGATGGCTATGCTGATAGCTGGAAGCAACATCCCATTCTCCTTTTCGAATGTCTACAACAAATCCGTAGGGATATGTTCCCGGATTTGGAGATCGCTCGCCAGTACGCAAATGGCAGAACAAAGGTTACTGAAATAGTGATAGGTAAGTGTTGTTGTTTTTTTAGTAAACAGCAAGCACAGTCCAGTTAGTAGAACAACCGTGTTTTCATTACTGTGTATTTGATAGGTGCCGTCTGAAATTCAACTATTTATTTTATTTATATATATAATAAAGTATATATAGCTAGAATTCACTGAAAGTCAAGTATTCCATACATACATATACATATATATATATATATATATATATATATATTTATATATATATATATATATATACATACATACATATATGAAATACTCGAGTTGGTGAATTGTAGCTGTAAATATACTCCTCCCCTCTTAACCACGCCCTCCCGTCCCAACCACGCCCTCAACCACGCCTCCGCCCCACCCCCGACCAGAACACCCAACACCCGAAATCGGAGGTCTCAAGGTTGGCAAGTATGGCGCACCGACACAGGGTTTTGCTCTATGAGCTCGACGCATGCGCCGATGCATCAGTGTTGCCGGACCCATCACTACTTTTCACTGACTAACAAGATTGAATATTTGTACTTTGTCCATGTTAAACTTCCTAATAAATGTGCACGGTTTGAGGAAGTTTAAGGGTAAACGGTGACAGTGGGGGGGTCAAACTGTCACAACGCCACACGGATATAGTCGCTATACATTTGGAGTAGTCTTCAAAAATATTTTACCGATGAACAAATTAAATAGGCTAGATCAGGGGTGTCAAACTCAAATACAGAGTGGGCCAAAATTCTAAACTGAACAAAGCCGCGGGCCAAAGTTGAACAACTTAATCTTTTAATAGGGACCCAAACAAGTTTTGCATTGAATATTGAACAAGCAAGGCTTATATAACTTTATAGTGACATGCAAACTCGAGTTTTGTTGGTATCGGGGGTGTGTATATTGTATCGTCCCGGAACAGTTAGTGCTGCAAGGGATTCTGGGTATTCGTTCTGTTGTGTTTATGTTCTGTTACGGTGCGGATGTTCTCCCGAAATGTGTTTTGTCATTCTTGTTTGGTGTGGGTTCACAGTGTGGTGTAACAGTGTTAAAGTTGTTTATACTGCCACCCTCAGTGTGACCTGTATGGCTGTTGACCAAGTATGCCTTGCATTCACTTGTGTGTGTGTAGAAGCCGCATATATTACGTTACTGGGCCGGCACGCTGTTTGTATGGAGGAAAAGCGGACATATGACGACAGGTTGTAGAGGGCACTGAAATTCGGGATTCTCCTGGAAAAATCAGGAGGGTTGGCAAGTATGAGAATTAGCGTTGAATGCGGTGATGCAGCGGCACCGCCACTGTATAATACCACCGGGCCAGCTCTAATGTTAATTTATTATTGCCTCGAGGGCCAAATGAAATTACACAGCGGGCCAAATTTGGCCCGCGGGCCAGAGTTTGACACCCATGGGCTAGATTAATAAATGAACACTCAATCACCATGCTAAATCAAACTATAACCTGCATTATAGTACGACAACAGAATGGCTAGAAGCACAGAAGGCAGAGGAAACTACACGTTTTGATTTAGTATTTGCTAGTTGAACTTTACAGATCACAAAAAAGGTAAATCGGATTGCTAACATTGTTAGCATAAATGAATGAGACTTAACGTACAGAAAATTAGCATCACGGCTAACGGATGAATATTTTCGGTTCATTATGACTGTGATGGTACATAAACCGGGCTAGCTAGAGATATTGGCCCCAAAATCATTGAACAAGTACAGGAACAACTAGCTAGCTTGAATGGAAGTCTGTTGGAGTAACCTAGGCCTACAGTCACTAGCTAGCTTGAGTGGAAGTCTGCTGGAGTAGTCTACAGTCATACAGTAACAAGCAACTACAGTTCTATTAAACGTAAATACCATAGATCAGATATATTTACCCCAGTAATATCACTACTTACCTGACGGGATGAAGTCCTTGGGCTCAAATACTATTGTGACCTCAATAGCCCTACTCTAGTGTGTAGCATGCTGGGAATTACCTGTGCATGTGATGGAAGAATGCACTGCACATGTGATGTAGGAATGCACAATGCAGGGTTGAAATTCATCTGAATTTGCATTACATCAGGGTGTTTTAGCTAATCATGCTGCAAGATCTAGCGTGTTGCATTCAATATTTATTCTCGTAATTCACATATAGTCCCATTGAAAGTTTCCAACTTTGAATATGCCCAGAATTTTGCAACCTTAATTGTGAATATATGTATTTGATGTATATTAAGTAGTAAAAAAAGACTGATTTATTTACCATTAAGGCTGTCGTTCAGGTTTCTGTACGGTTTCAAAATAAATACTGCATTCTAAAGCAATGTTTTGTTTCATTTTGTATGTATTTTTGTATATGATATTGTTGTTCAAACAAAGATTACAAAAAAGAAAACCATCAATACAGTGACTGTGTGCATGAAAAAACTGCCTTAAAAGAGGTTGATGGAAGTGAAAAAGTCCTCGCGCATGCGTGGACCGAGTGTCTTTCGATACCGATAGAGTAGTTACAGTAAAAAAATAAAAAATTAGTGCTGCAGAGAAGGAAATAAAAATGTGGATGAAACAAGAATAGTCATGTCGACGGTATGCCAGTCTTTTATTTTCTCTTTTTTTGTGTTTTCCAACCCACGTCTGTACCCTATTCGTGTGTACGGAAACAAGCAGGAATAACATAGTGCAGCCTAGTGCAGGACAGGAAAAATAAAATAAATGCCAAAATAAAACAAATGTGCTCCAATGATTTGGTCCAAAATTTTAATAATTACTGCATAACATTAATTCATTTTCATACTTAAATAAGCATAACAGACTAAATTGAATGTTACATGTAACTTCCTGGCAGTAAAACGGCAGAATTTTTTTCTTCAGGTTTTAGTATGTTCACATTTAGACATAGACAAACTTTAATGATTCACAAGGGAAATTGTTCTACACAGTAGCTCAGTTACTAAGGATACTGCAGGTATAAAGTCGACAGACAATGGAACTTAGTAGCAATATATTTCACACATGGCAATATTTTGTAACTTTTTATTAAGCATATTTTATATATTCATTATTGTTGCACATTCATTAAATAGGTTAAGAGTTTATTGTGATTTTAGAATTGTCTTTACATTGATTGTTTTCCATGGTTGTGCTGACGTGTCCTTTCCTTTCTGCTTAGATAGCCGAGGCGATTATAATCAAAGCATTTCTTAGGTTTTTTCTCCTGGTCCATATTTTCCATAAGTCAAAAACATATCAATAAGTATCAATATCCATCAATATAAAACTTATTTCGTGTTACCGTTTTTTAGCCACGTCGCCTCGTCCTAATAATCATATACTTGGGGGACGGCGTGGCGCGGTTGGGCGAAAGGCTGTGCCAGCAACCTGAGGGGTTCCTGGTTCAATCCCCACCTACCATTCTAGTCACGTCCGTTGTGTCCTTGAGCGAGACATTTCACCTTTGCTCCTGATGGGTCCTGGTTAGCGCCTTGCATGGCATCAGTGCGTGAATGGGTAAATGTGGAAATAGTGTCAAAGCGCTTTGAGTTCCTTAAAGGCCTACTGAAACCCACTACTACCCACCACGGGTAGTAGTGGGTAGTGGGGCGGTTTAGCTTGGTTGGCAGAGCGGCCGTGCCAGCAATTTGAGGGTTGCAGGTTCGATTCCCGCATCCGCCATTCTAGTCACTGCCGTTGTGTCCTTGGGCAAGGCACTTTACCCACCTGCTCCCAGTGCCACCCACACTGGTTTGAATGTAACTTAGATATTGGGTTTCACTATGTAAAGCGATTTGAGTCACAAGAGCAAAAGCGCTACATAAATATAATTCACTTCACTTCACTTCACTTCACCACGCAGTCTGATAGTTTATTAATCAATGATGAAATATTAACATTGCAACACATGCCAATACAGCCTTTTTAGTTTACTAAATTGAAATTTTAAATTTCCCGGGAGTTTCTTCTTGAAAAACGTCACGTAATGATGACGTGTACACGTGACGTCACGGACTGTTAGGAAATATGAGCGCTGCACACACACACAGATAAAAGTCATCTGCTTTAATACACAGTATTTTGGATATCTGTGTTGCTGAATCTTTTGCAATTTTTTCAATTAATATTGGAGAAGTCAAAGTGGAAAGATGGAGTTGGGAAGCTTCAACCTTTAGCCACACAAACACACGGTGATTCCTTGTTTAAAATTCCCGGAGGTGAAACTTTACTATGGATCACAGCGCAGTCAAGCGAACATGGATCCTGACGGAATGTCAACCAGCAGGTTTCGGTGAGAAAATGTGGTAAAAAGTCACTTCGATCAGCTGAGCTTGCGCCGTCCATAAAGCTGCCGTCGACTTCCCTGAGACATTGGCGTCAAGAGTGAAGACACCCGTGGACACACACCTCCGACTATCAGGTACTGTTAAACTCACTAAAACACTAGCAACACAATAGAAAGATAAGGGATTTCCCAGAATTATCCTAGTAAATGTGTCTAAAAACATCTGAATCCGTCCCTATGCAATCTCGTTTTTTTTTTTTTAACTTTTTTTTTTTTTCTAATCCGTCGCTATCAATATCCTAAAACACAAATCTTTCATCCTCGCTCAAATTAATGGGGATATTGTCGTTTTCTCGGTCCGTATAGCTCTTTTTGTTGGAGGCTTAAAAACAATGTGAATATGTGAGGAGCCATCAACGGGTGACGTCATCAGCTGCAACTTCCGGTAAAGGCAAGGCTTTGCTGTTAGTGACCATAAGTGGCAAACTTTATCATCGATGTTCTCTACTAAATCCTTTCAGCAAATTATGGCAATATCGCAAAATGATCAAGTATGACACATAGAATGGACCTGCTATCCCCATTTAAATAAAAAAATCTCATTTCAGTGGGCCTTTAAAATGGTAGAAAATAGCTATAAAAGTATAACCCATGTACCATCCACTTTAAAGTTTCAGGGGTTATCTTTTAACATTTTTTACAATAACTTTTCACTGACGAAGTGAACCACTGTTAGACATAACTATGTGGCAGAATATGCTTTTATTTTAAAGCATATTTTGCACTGAACATTTGTGTGTATTAATGCTGACGAACTATCCATCCATCCATCCATTTTCTACCGCTTATTCCCTTTCGGGGTCGCGGGGGGCGCTGGCGCCTATCTCAGCTACAATCGGGCGGAAGGCGGGGTACACCCTGGACAAGTCGCCACCTCATCGCAGGGCCAACACAGATAGACAGACAACATTCATACTCACATTCACACACTAGGGCCAATTTAGTGTTGCCAATCAACCTATCCCCAGGTGCATGTCTTTGGAAGTGGGAGGAAGCCGGAGTACCAGGAGGGAACCCACGCATTCACGGGGAGAACATGCAAACTCCACACAGAAAGATCCCCAGCCTGGATTTGAACCCAGGACTGCAGGACCTTCGTATTGTGAGGCAGACGCACTAACCCCTCTGCCACCGTGAAGCTGGTCCGATGGCAGTGAAGTCCCATTGAATTGCTACAGTGAATTACAGAACTGACGAACTAGACAAGTGTAATGTTACGATCCCCCGTGCAAGGGGCAAGTAAAACCTAAACGACTTCTATCAACTGTATGCTTTAGTGGGCACTATCACGATATTGTAGGTTGAAAAGATCAAGTATAACCCATTAAAATATACTTTGGAGGCGAATAATGTCGCTTTACCTTCCCAGTGCAAACGATAGCCACATGGTACAGTACAACATGCTGACTGATAATATGTCTTACCTTACCTTTAAGGCCGTATTCACCCTAATACGGTTGCTTGGGCTCCAAACCACAGGAGATAAATCCTAAAACAGAGTAAATATTAGTTTAAATCTATAAACGGGGCAAAAAACTGCTGCCGAGTATAACCTTCACTCGAATAGGTCCACTTCCGCCTATACGTTTGCATCTGAGCCGTGATTGGGTAGTTGTAAGACTTCCGGTTTGAGCTAAACTATTTTTTATTTTCTACAATGATTTATGCTTTTTCTATTCTACTTTTAAACATGATGCATTCACTCAACATTGGACCAAATGGACGCGTATGTATTGCTAAAGTCAGCGTAAAGGACGTTTTATAAGATTTCCCAACAGGAAGTCCGTCGTTAACAAATCCGCCGGTTTTGATGACACAAAAGTTCCGCTGTTCTATCAGTTTAGGTCACAAATATTGGCCCTGCGATGAGGTTGCGACTTGTCCAGGGTGTACACTGCCTTCCGCCCGATTGTAGCTGAGATAGGCACCAGCGCCCCCCGCGACCCCAAAGGGAATAAGCGGTAGGAATGGATGGATATTGAAAATAAAAATTGAAAAAAAAAATTGAAAAGGAATTTTATCTTTGCAACCTCATTATACTATTGGCTAAGTTTTATATTCATAAATGTAAGTTTCTCAATAACATGCCTGTTTTTTGTGTCTTAAAAAAGATTTAGAATTCTACATTAAAACATTCTGTACCTCATAACAACCAAAAAGCTGTCAAAACGATGATGCTGTGTTCCAAATGTAAGATATTTA
The DNA here is from genome assembly GCF_033978795.1 of Nerophis ophidion. Taxonomy (NCBI): domain Eukaryota; kingdom Metazoa; phylum Chordata; class Actinopteri; order Syngnathiformes; family Syngnathidae; genus Nerophis; species Nerophis ophidion. The sequence goes on along the minus strand of NC_084620.1, from coordinate 27,432,261 downwards.
CTGAGATTGAGTGAGCCTATGGCTTTGCACTTTGTTTACCCTGCGAGGAGGTGGCGACTTGTCCAGGGTGTACGCCGTCTACCGCCCCAAAAGGGACAAGCGATGGAAAAAATAAAAAAATAAAATAAATCATACATACATATATATATATATATATATATATATATATATATATATATATATATATATATATATATATATATATATATATATATATATATATATATATATATATATATTAGGGGTGGGCAAATTTATGCGTTGATTACGCGTTAACTCATCAATCTATTAACGCCGACAATTATTTTATCGCACGTTTGCGTATGTTGTTTACATGCTTTTATTTTGTTAACGCCTTTTCTTAACAGGATGGCATCTCCCGGATGTACTTCGGCGTGGAGGGGCTCTTGGTAAAGATGGAACATTTGGCAAAAATACGGGACAATTCTGCAAATTTCATGGCTGGCTTACAGCGTGGTCACTCCGGGATAACTTACGACCGACAGACAATTCTGGATGTGGATAGATCGGGCCGTTTTGGACTGAATGACGGGTGCTTGCTAGACCGGCTAGCTAGCATGGGAATACTTTGCCGGCTACATCCAGCGGCCTGTAAAGCAGCGGAGTATATGTGTTGTCTGTCTATTTATGAATAAATCAGACGAGGAGTGTTGGCTGAGTTCGTAACGTTTGCTTTCAGAGCGTGCATATCACAACATACAAGATGCCGTCATGGCGACACAACCTATACCGGGCTACCGCGCATGCTCGTCACTCCTGTTGCATGCTGGGTAGGGTAGTTCTTTTTTTCCCTGGCTCATAACATCACAAATAGTACCATGTATATGCGTTCAGTTTATCAAAGCACCAAGCAAACAATCAGAAAATTCCCATCATATCAATTCCTAGATATGGTCATAATTATTTTAAGTGCACTACGCAGAATAAACACAACATTATTAATATTGCTACTACGGATAATTTGATCAAAAATTCTCTAAAACAGCCCACTACCTATAATATGGGTTTTTTAAACATAAGATCCCTGATAAAAAAAAAATGTTTCTGCTGTTACCTCAGAAATTGCCTGTTCAGATGTTATGATTGTGGCTCAGAGATTTGTATGTAGATTATATTTATTTTCCATAACAAACAGGATAACTTAAATACCCTGGCAGTGGCAATAAGCTTAAATGTTTGTATTTACATTTTTTGAGTTGATTTTCATAAAATATGCTATTTAACTGCTACTGTTTAACAAGGACTGATTTAAATTGTGTTTGCACAACAAATGTTTTGGCGCTTTTGTTCATGTGGGAGAATATTCCAATAAAGGTGCATTACACACTACTTTTGAATTCATTATTGGGCTTTGCGTATAC
>NC_084620.1:27050879-27125879 GCF_033978795.1 Nerophis ophidion | reverse complement strand
ACAAATTATATTCCTTCCGAAGTTCTTTCTTTATTTTGCTTATCAACAACTGCATTCCGCAGTAAACAAAGTCTCACTCGTGGTGTGAATACTATAACACTTTTCTTTCAAGTTAAAAGTTTTAGACCAGTTGATGATTGCGCAAATACAACAAACACGTTTAATAATCATTTCAGGAACAAAATGTCTTTTTGATTTTAACAAAAACTTATTGTAGAGTTTTTAGTACATGCTTATCTGAAAAGATGAATCATAACAAAGTGTGATGAAAAAATATTTAGAGTTAAAATTTTTTTTATTTGGTAGGTATGCTTCTCTTGTCATAAACCAATAGTTCAGTCGCATAGACTTAGACTTACACTCAGACTTCCTTTTTATTGTCATTCAAATTTGAACTTTACAGTACAAATAACAACGAAATTTCGTTGCATTAGCTCTTGGTAGTGCAGGATGAAAAAAAAAAAAAGCAATGAGGTGCAGATATAAATAAATACATTACTGTACAGAAAAATACATTGCAGTTTTTCACATGCGTCCATGTTTATGGATGTATGTTATATTGTCTTTTTTATTCCAGCGAGTTAATCCATTTTGGGGGGAATTGAGGGGATAATTTAATTATGATTCGTTTAAGAGTCTTACGGCATGAGGGAATAAGCTGTTACGGAGGCTGTGGAACCTCTTCCTAGAGTCCAGCATTCTGTACTTGCGATTCCACATTGAGGGCACAATTTTTCCATGCAACATCACACAACACATCTCTTGTAAGTTGCATTTGAATAAGGTCTGCTTCTTTAATATTTTATATCAACTTCAAAGTTAGTTCTGGCCATAATTATTTACATATTTGTAGTTACTAGATATGAGGGAGGAAAGGCCCAATGGTGAATGGACATTATGTCATGAGGAAGGACTTTCAGCATGCACACACCCACACCCACACCCACACCCACACCCACACACACACACAAGGCACCAAAGTGGTGGTTTATAAGATCAAACAAACAATATATTAGATAGCTAAAATGTTAAGAATTAATCAAAGATACAATTATATCCATTCAGTCAATTAGACCATTAAAAATACTAGGATTTAATCAAAAATCAATAATATATTAGTGGGCAGCACATGTCTAAAAATATATCAAGAGGAATTTGAAAGTTGATGGCTAGTTAGGCCTAATATGCTACTGTTTTTAAATATTGGTCATTATTGGGGTACTTGGACAGCCAAGCTACAAAAATTACAGACTTAATTTTCATTTTTCATTCTGTTAATTGACTTCGAATATCTAATATTTAAGTCGACCTAGCGTCGACTTAAATGGCTTCCACTGTTCAGATGTTTGGTAAAAGGAATAAACACCAATTAAAGCTTGGTACTTGTCCAAGATACACGTCCAAACCCTAATGAGGGAACCAGACAGAAGAAGGAAGAAAACTAGAAAATAAAAAATCCAATACATTGCAGATGGTTTGCACTCACCAGGGACAAGGACTTGAGTGCTGATGTCATAGTTGCTGTGGAACATTTCTGGTTTGGGGATGTTGAAGACAGAAACTCGATACATGTGTCCTGGGTCCAACACTAGCATGTTTGCTGAAAACGACCACTGACACAAAACACATTATGTAGAACTTAATCGACAAACAAGAACGCACAGTTGAAACTGGTACTGTTGAACCTGTCTGCATCATTGCAACTTGCTAAAAAGAAACCATTTCGGCCTGCAACTTCTTTTTAAAAATCACTAAAGCTGTAACCACAATTGCTAAACCCCTCTGAACACCTGGATGTGGTAGAAAATATGGTTCTGCCTTACCAGGGTTAATTTTTTAGTCAGTATGTTTAGTTATCACTTGGTAACCCATGCTGGTGTATTTTTATTTAAGTCGCATAGTGTCTCTCTAGCTAATGACATCATCAGTAGGTGACTGATTAGTTCTTCATTTCAGAGCAAGGGCAGAACTGTCACCAACAGACTGGTACCGGAAAACTGGATCGGGCCATGCATGCACGAAAACTACGTCACTTTCTTTCTAAAAATATTTTACGACACAGGGTCTGCTAAATCACGTGCTGTGATACTTGAATGTTTTATAAATGGTTCATCATTATTATTGATTCAATAAAAATAATATATAGCGCAGTAGGCTACGGCACCCCCGGCGACCCTGAAAGAGACAAGTGGTAGAACATGTATGGATGGAACATAGTAGTAAACAAAAATAAAAATAAACATGGGGTAGATTTTAAAAAATCTGAATTCTACAATTACAACCACTGACACACAGACTCCCATTGTATAATTTATTTTTTAAACATTGATTTTTTTAAATTGAGGCATTTAACTTCTTTATCTGCGGCCTAACAAAATGTAAAATGTTTAATTATTAGAACTGTGAATTGATTTATTTGATGTGAATAAAGTAGTGAAAAAAAGATGGATTTCTTTTCCATTCAGGGCTGCTGAGCACATTGTTCTGGTTTTTATACAGCTCTGTACAGTTTCTAAATAAATATCATACTCTAAATAACAGTAGTTTTGTTTTGTATGTGATATTTTATATCACATTGTTATTAAAATAAATATTACCAAAAAAAAGAAAACCATAACAATGAACATACATAATTGCAGTAAATCAGGTTGAGGTGAGTCTTTGTGCGTGCGTGGACCAAACAGGTCTTCTGTTACAGGTCGGCTAGTGACAAGAGCTTACACCCTTTTTATCGAACATCATTCTGGTTTTCGAGACTTTCAAAGTATTGTTGGTATTTAATGAACACAATGTGGTCTGACTAACTTTCAGTAAAGAAATGTGCAAGAGATATATTGTATCCAGCAACATTATGCTTCCAGATATCAACTTATGTTATAATTGGGAATTAGCTCTATTGTTAAATGCACTGTATTTTAGGTTAAAAAGGCACATAATGCTTCCCTTACATAATGTATATTGTAACAGGTATTCGGACACTTTGTTAATTGTATCATTTGTCTTTGTCAGTTTGACCCTGCTGCCAATTGCCTAATTATAGACAGTCAACGTGATATATCGCTGTCTGCGTGGTAGTTGGGGATGGAATTTATCTACCTGTGAGTTTATGCAAGATGCATGAAGAGGACAGGACAAATACAAAACATAGGATCATAAAGAATAAGATGATTTTAAAACCTACCTTGTTGCCGAATGAATTTCTCATTGGGAGTTTGTCTTTAAAGGAATATCGGACACATATGTGCTCATTGGTGGCTAAGACAACAAGATGAAATTCAGTGGCATTCAGGTAGCGGATACTGCCTGTAGATGGAGACCAGATTTAGGACTTCCTTCTTATCCAACATTGGATTTTAAAGTCAAAAGGAATATGTTTGCTCTTTCAGTAATGATTAAATCAGAGGTTAAAAAATAAACCAAGCCTGTTATAGTAAGTACTGTATGATCGCGACTGGTTTTACTATTCACTTCCAGGGGATGGAACAAGGGGAAGAGTCAAACACAGAGGGTAATTTCAGCACACCCTGCGTGTGTGTTTGTTTGTGTGACTATCAGTGGTACTTTAACTCTAACTTTTAACCGTGATTAAAAACATCACAGTTAATTAATCACAAAGCCTCCACTACACTGTGTTTCAGTCCTTCTCACTCGCTATGAACGGACACGGACATTATGATATGATATGTTATTTTTGGCACAAACTGCATAGCAGCAAGATGTAATCCTGTCAAGAGCTTCATTCAGTGACCATTTAATGTTAGAGCTCATTTCTTCCTGTTTGTGTTGAATAAACTAAAAGGCATTGAAAGCTAATATAGCAAGTCTAAACATTAGAACCTTGAAGAATAACAGCACTATGCAATGGGATCTAGTTATGTGGAGTCCAGTTATTGTCAACACAGTAAAGGTGGGAGAAATAATCTATTTTTAAATGCATCGTAATTCGGACATGGACGATTACAAAATGGATTAGTAGACGTCAACAATCAATAATCGAAGTATTTATTGTAAATAAAATAATGCAGATAGTTCTAAAATGTTGCTGTCTGCAGCGAGCCACCTCCTTTATTTTACAGCTCTCATGTTCCAGTTTTGTACACATTTATTAATTATTATTTATTAATTAATAACAGTTTCTTATTACAAATGCACTGTTTTGTTTTTTTAAAATACAGGTGATAAGCGCGTATTTAGTGAAACGAAAACAAATGCAAAACTGAATCAAAATACATATATTAAAGAAGCATCAATAATCGATTAAAAATCGAATTGAAGCTCCTGAATCATAATCAAATTGAGAGGTGCCCAAAGATTCCCACCTCTACAACACAGCATAAAATAAATGATTAGAAATTAATAATTAGGCATGGATAATCATTGATGACAATAACACCTGAGTTTATAACCCAAATGATTAACATTTCCCCTTTGGGGATCAATTAAGTTAATCTTAGTCTTATATTTATTATAAAATTTGAGCAAATAAACGCTGCCTCACTAATATAATGGTAGATAAGCAAACTGACTGACTCACCATCATCCTTCATGTTCCAGTTAACAGCGAGTACAGGCTGCAGCTGTCCTGCCTCATCTTCCTTGGTTGTTACAGTCACATTCAGCCCCTCTGGACTGCTGGGAGTGTAGTCTTTCACTTTCAGCCATCCTTTATCTAGGCAGTTACCTGCAGTCCCACACACAACCTCAAATGATATATGTAATACTGACTTTCCATTAAATGCATGTTTTTATTTTATTTTATGAATGGTAACCACTCACTTGAACTGACTGTGCATCTCAAACCCTGTCATAAAAAAAGCAAGTTAGATTTCATCTTTTATGATTTTACAGGAACAAATGAATATTTTGGTTTTAGCACTGACTTCCTCAAACTGGTCAACCTAACTCCTTCCTCTTTCCTCACCCAGTTTAGACAGCAAACTTGTTAAGCTTGAAATAAGATCACTGACAGTATAAACACACCTTAGAAGACATTCTGTATGCAGTTGATGAAAAATATTGTATACATATAAAGTAAAAAATAATGAAGACAAAAACAAAGAACATATTTATCCTGCTTTTTATCACTAGATAGATAGATAGTACTTTATTGATTCCTTCAGGAAAATTTAAATAGTAGAAAAAAAGTAGAGGCATTAACAAGGAAGTTTTTTCAGAATACTATGAAACAAACGATTTACAGTTGTCCCTCATATATTACTGTTAAATAAGCAGTAAGTAACTTTTCAAATTTCAAAAAATATTTTCATAACTTTTGGGATGATACATTAACTCACAACTAGTTGAATGACATGGCCTGGGGGGGCTGTATCACTTTCACTGGCACTAAGCACCTTTGAGGAGGGTGGTAGGAACCTTGCAACACAAAAAAACTATGAATGTGCAGACTACTTTATGAAATAAGTCACTCTCCCCTTTACCTATTCATTAAAAAGACAGTATTCGATGCGTTACTGTTATCATAGCCGAAGCTGTAAAACAATAATAAAAAAACAAAAAAGTTTTGTCTGAGTACACAAGAAGAAGAAATTGAGGTTACCCAGATAAAAAGAGAGTCAAGGTTCAACATTGGCCCGGCTTTCACTCACTAGCTTGAGCTCAAAGATGAGGAGGGATGCTCGACCTATATTGCCTTAATCCTGTTCCTACTGGATGAGTAAGAACCTTTCGATGCTCAAATCAAATCAAACTTATCAGTGCAAAAACTTTACATGTAAACAAACTACAAATACATACATGCCCAGAATTGCAATACGGTTTACTAATGACTTTGCTACTCATTTGTTGATCATACTGTACTACTAATAAAAAAAAAAAATGTCTAGAAATCCTTCAGGCAAAGGACACACACACACACACACACACACACACACACACACACACACACACACACACACACGCACGCCTAAAAAAAATACAGGTGGGGTCCTTACTGACTGGTATACCAGCAAGGTCCACTGGGATCTCACACACACATACATGTGTCAGGCATTACCTTGTGGGGACCAACATACACACTGCAGTATCTATGTTTGACCACTTGTCATATACACTTCACACACGTAAATCATGAAAATTGACCTCTAGGGCAGTGGTTCTCAACCTTTTTTCAGTGATGTACCCCCTGTCAACATTTGTTTTTTCCAAGTACCCCCTAATCAGAGCAAAGCATTTTTGGTTGAAAAAAAGACATAAAGAAGTAAAGTACAGCACTATGTCATCCGTTTCTGATTTATTAAATTATATAACAGTGCAAAATGTTGCTCATTTGTAGTGGTCTTTTTTTTAACTATTTAGAAAAAAAGATAGAAAGATAACTAAAAATGTGTTGAAAAATAAAGAAGTGATTTAATTATAAATAAAAATTTCTACACATAGAAGTAATCATCACCCTCTTTGGGGATTGCAATAGAGATCCATCTGGATTCATGAACTTAATTCTAAACATTTCTTTACAAAAAAGAAATGTTTAACATCAATATTTATGGAACATGTCCACAAAAAATCTAGCTGTCAACACTGAATAATGCAATGTTGCATTTCTTTTCACAGATTATTAACTTACATACATATTTTGTTGAAGTATTATTCAATAAATATATTCATAAAGGAATTTTAAATTGGTGCTACTTTTAGAATATTTTTTGAAAATCTCACATACACCTTTGCATACCTTCAAGTACCCCCAGGGGTATGCGTACCCCTATTTGAGAACCACTGCTCTAGGGGACCATTAAAAAAAAAAACGGATAAAATGCATAGGGCGTAATGGGAGGCCATTTTTTAATGATTTGGACCAAATTTGAACAAAACAGAACCCACGGCGTGAGTGCAATGTCAGGTTTTTTGTCCCATAGGGTTAGAAATACAAACACACTTGTGTTTCAATGTCAATGTGGTGCTATTGGGTTGACACACACACACACACACACACACACACACACACACACACACACACACAATCGATATTTCAACATTACAGACAGAACAACATTACAGACATTATAGAACAATTAAAAACAATTTAGGATAGACTTAGCTTATACTTTTATTCATCCCACAATGGGGAAATTGCATAGGGCGTAATGGGAGGCCATTTTTTAATGATTTGGACCGAAATTTGAACAAAACAGAACCCACGGCGTGAGTGCAATGTCAGGTTTTTTGTCCCATAGGGTTAGAAATACAAACACACTTGTGTTTCAATGTCAATGTGGTGCTATTGGGTTGACACACACACACACACACACACACACACACACACACACACACACACACACACACACACACACACACACACACACACACAATCGATATTTCAACATTACAGACAGAACAACATTACAGACATTATAGAACAATTAAAAACAATTTAGGATAGACTTAGCTTATACTTTTATTCATCCCACAATGGGGAAATTGCATAGGGCGTAATGGGAGGCCATTTTTTAATGATTTGGACCGAAATTTGAACAAAACAGAACCCACGGCGTGAGTGCAATGTCAGGTTTTTTGTCCTATAGGGATAGAAATACAAACACTTGTGTTTCAATGTCTATGTGGTGCTATTGGGTTGACACACACACACAAACACACACACACACACACACACACACACATGCACTCGCAGTCGCACACGCACACACACGCACACACGCGCACACACACGCACACCCCCACGCACACAATCGACAATTCAACATTACAGACAGAACATTACAGACATAAAACAATTAAATACAATTTAGGATAGACTTAGCTTATACTTTTATTCATCCCACAATGAGGAAATTGCATAATTATTATACAAGTATTGTCAGTTAAACCAGTGGTCCCAAACCACTGGTCCGTGACGCATTTGCTACCGGACTGCAGAGAAACATTAAATAATCTATAAATGAATGCATTTCAATCTGCATCTCATCGCAAAGAAACAAGTCCAGGGCTCCAACTAATTCAGTGTTATAATGAATTGTATTTTTCATGCATTTATTTTTGCTGTATTTATCTGGTACAAGTGAAAAGCTGGTTCCTGAAAAATAATGCCTACATTAAACCGGTCCATGGTGCAAAAAAGGTTGGGGAACACTGAGTTAAAATATTACAAGTAGTCCCTTTTAGTCTTGTTTTTGGTGGGGAGGGGGAATATATATAAGTATAAAAACTATGATTGAATTGCATTCAAAGTTCAAACCCCTTGAATAGGTTTGTTTGTACCCAAAGCCCTCCTATGTCCACTAACTTATATCAACCCCCTCCACATCTCACGCCCCGGATTGTAAATCATGTAAATAATTCAATGTATATAATCTGTTGATTAACTTTTGTGATGACTGTATTATGCTGATAGTATATATTTATACCATGAGTTGATTAACGTGGACCCCGACTCAAACAAGTTGAAAAACTTATTTGGTTACCATTTAGTGGTCAATTTTACGGAATATGTACTGTACTGCAGAGGTGGGTAGAGTAGCCATAAATTGTACTCAAGTAAGAGTACTGTTACTTTAGAGATGTATTACTCAAGTAAAAGTAAGGAGTAGTCACCCAAATATTTACTTGAGTAAAAGTAAAAAGTATGTTGTGAAAAAACTACTCAAGTACTGAGTAACTGATGAGTAACTTGATTGTTTAATGATTACGGGAACAAATAATGCACAAAAACATAAAAATAGCAATGAGCAAATTCAGAGCCAGGAATATCTCTTAACCAACTAAAACAATGATATATATTAAATAAGAGTACATTAAAATCAGGCACATTGAGCCACAATAAATTAACAGCACCATAGGCTCAGTAGGCATTGATTGATTGATTGATTGATTGAAACTTGTATTAGTAGATTGCACAGTACAGTACATATTCCGTACAATTGACCACTAAATGGTAACACCCCAATAAGTTTTTCAACGTTTATCAATTACTTAATAAATGACCAAGTCGAGGTTATCTACCTCATACATACATATATCATATCATATATATAACATATATCATATCATATACATATACACACATATCATATCATATCATATATATATATATATATATATATATATATATATATATATACATATATATATATATATATACATACACATATACATACATACATTATATACACAGTACATAATTTATATTTATTTAGTCGTTTTTGTTCACATGTTAAAGGTGTTTTAATGAATATACATGCATGTTTAACACATAGATTCCCATCTTTCATGAAGACAAGAGTATAAGTTGGTGTATTACCTGATTGTGATTACCTGCATTGATTGGAATCAGACAGTATAGTGCTGATAACGTCCACCTTTTCGAATGGAGGAGAAAAAAAGTTCCTCCTTTCTGTCTAATACCACATGAAAGTCGTTGGTTTTTGGCATCTTATTTGTCCAGCTTCCATATTCGTTTTTCTACACTTTACAAGAAATACATTGACGGCAAACTCCGTAGCTTGCCAGCTTGTTTGCGCTGGCTTTCGGAAACTCTTATTTTGTTAGCGCAGGTGCGATGGAGCAGCACTTTTATTGTGAAGACAGGAACTGTGCGATCAGTCTTTAGGTTTTTGACGGGAAGTACGGTTGAAATAAAAAGTGTCTTTTTTCCTTTACACTTTTGATTGATTGATTGAGACTTTTATTAGTAGATTGGTTTATTCAGGTGTACTGGAGAGGAGGCTTCGCCGGATAGTCGAACCTCGGATTCAGGAGGAACAGTGTGGTTTTCGTCCTGGTCGTGGAACTGTGGACCAGCTCTATACTCTCGGCAGGGTTCTTGAGGGTGCATGGGAGTTTGCCCAACCAGTCTACATGTGCTTTGTGGACTTGGAGAAGGCATTCGACCGTGTCCCTCGGGAAGTCCTGTGGGGAGTGCTCAGAGAGTATGGGGTATCGGAATGTCTTATTGTGGCAGTCCGCTCCCTGTATGATCAGTGCCAGAGCTTGGTCCGCATTGCTGGCAGTAAGTCGGACACGTTTCCAGTGAAGGTTGGACTCCGCCAAGGCTGTCCTTTGTCACCGATTCTGTTCATAACTTTTATGGACAGAATTTCTAGGCGCAGTCAAGGCGTTGAGGGGTTCCGGTTTGGTGGCCACGGGATTAGGTCTCTGCTTTTTGCAGATGATGTAGTCCTGATGGCTTCATCTGGCCGGGATCTTCAGCTCTCACTGGATCGGTTCGCAGCCGAGTGTGAAGCGACTGGAATGAGAATCAGCACCTCCAAGTCCGAGTCCATGGTTCTCGCCCGGAAAAGGGTGGAGTGCCATCTCCGGGTTGGGGAGGAGACCCTGCCCCAAGTGGAGGAGTTCAAGTACCTAGGAGTCTTGTTCACGAGTGGGGGAAGAGTGGATCGTGAGATCGACAGGCGGATCGGTGCGGCGTCTTCAGTAATGCGGACGTTGTATCGATCCGTTGTGGTGAAGAAGGAGCTGAGCCGGAAGGCAAAGCTCTCAATTTACCGGTCGATCTACGTTCCCATCCTCACCTATGGTCATGAGCTTTGGGTCATGACCGAAAGGATAAGATCACGGGTACAAGCGGCCGAAATGAGTTTCCTCCGCCGGGTGGCGGGGCTCTCCCTTAGAGATAGGGTGAGAAGCTCTGCCATCCGGGAGGAGCTCAACGTAAAGCCGCTGCTCCTCCACATCGAGAGGAGCCAGATGAGGTGGTTCGGGCATCTGGTCAGGATGCCACCCGAACGCCTCCCTAGGGATGTGTTTAGGGCACGTCCAGCTGGTAGGAGGCCACGGGGAAGACCCAGGACACGTTGGAAAGACTATGTCTCCCGGCTGGCCTGGGAACGCCTCGGGATCCCCCGGGAAGAGCTAGACGAAGTGGCTGGAGATAGGGAAGTCTGGGCTTCCCTGCTTAGGCTGCTGCCCCCGCGACCCGACCTCGGATAAGCGGAAGATGATGGATGGATGGATGGATGGATGGATGGATTAGTAGATTGCACAGTACAGTACATATTCCGTACAATTGACCACTAAATAGTAAAACCCCAATAAGTTTTTCAACTTGTTTAAGTCGGGTCATGTGACCGCCTGGCTCTGTTTGATCTGTCCAATGTCACTTTTTCGTCACTTATTGTTTGTCTTTGGTACACTAATGTGTATATTTTAGGCCATTGGTTCTTTGTTTTATTTTTGCAAAAATGTATACACTATATCTATTTTTATATTGCTATTTTTATCTTTGGTATGAACATTTTTATGTAACAAAATTTATTAGTATTTTTTGGTTCTTTGTTGTTGTTATTTTTGTATTATGACAATTTATTATTGGATCATGTTCTACTGCATTTTAATCTTTTGTTCTGTGGTTGTGTGATGTTTTTTGCCTGGACCCCAGGAAGAATAGTCTCCACTGCGGTGTAGACTAATGGGGATCATTAATAAACTAAACCAAACCAGTGACTGCATGTGATTGGTGAAACACAGGCATGCGTATTCTACTTTGAAGGTCTGTGACAAACCAAAACAAACATTAACAGATCGATAAAAAAAAAGTAGCGAGCTGAATGTAGATAAATGGAGCGGAGTAAAAGTAGCGTTTCTTCTCTATAAATATACTCAAGCAAAAGTAAAAGTATGTTTCATAAAAACTACTCGTAGAAGTACATTTTATCCCAAAAGTTACTCAAGTAAATGTAACGGAGTAAATGTAGCGCGTTACTACCCACATCTGCTGTACTGTGCAATCTACTACTAAACGTTTCAATCAATCAATCAAAGTGAGTTGTAACATTAGAATAGAATAGAATAGAATGGACTTTATTGTCATTAGATTTGCATATAACGGGATTAAAGACTCCAACTTATGGTGCGGTAGTGGGAACAAATATGGGGTAAAATAAATAACACAAGAGGTAATATAGGAAAAAACTAACAATTGAAATAAATTACAATATTAAATCAAAAATACATGGATAGAATACAAATATTGTAACCACGTAAACAACCCAACCCAAAAAATTTTTAAAATACGCACAGAAAATTAAAACAATATCGAGATTGGACCAATTGGCCTTTCCTTGGCAGATACTGGCTCGACAGCGCTCCTGCTGGTTAAAGCCAAGTACTGCACTATCCCACATTACCTACAAACCCTTTATAAACGCGCACGTTCACAATTTGGAAATGAGAAAAGCTATTCAACTTACTTGAGAGGTTACAAACATAACCTAATACATTAAAATTATGAATACACTCGACTGCAGGCAACAAAGTTTAAACTAAACCTGTTTCTGTGTGTGTGTGTGGATTTACCTGTTGGGTGCAGTTTAACGGCGGGGATGTCAAAATGTTCACCGCGGACGACAGAGACAACAGCAGAAAAAGTCCATACAGCCTCATTTTGTAATATTATTGTTCCTCTCAGTGCGGTGCGTGTCTGCGTTTGGCCATGAGGGGCACTTTCTCGACTGCGTGTATAAAGTGAAAGGCAGCTGAGATTAATAAACCACTTCCTGCTTCTTTGGGAAGGTAACCATGTTGCCTTCACGTCACGTGGGATTTTACACAATCACCACCGAGAACATGACGCACACCTGTGTGCTCCCATTTACAATACGGTAGTCGCTTTTGTGAGGATGACAACGATCACTTTTGGTGGACACTGTCGTATTGGATTGTTTTTAAATTTCTATAGCCAGGCATCCCCAACTGGGGAGTTGCATTGTGTTGTAAAAAAAAAATGTTACATTGTTGATATAATCTCCAGCGGATGGCACTTGAACGTTACTTCATGTGACACAAATTCCATTGTACATCTGAAAATAATAAGAACATGTATTAATTAGATATGCTGTAAAGCATTACATTCATTTGCTTTGTCACTGATATCACAAAGCTATGTTTATGTTTTGCAATAGAGATGTTGTAGATATCTTATCGCACACTGATGATGTAAATGTTTGTTATATGAAATATAAAATTAAAATAAAACTGTTTTGTGGATCTAGTCATTGCTTTTAGACACATAAAAAGAAGATGGCTTTGTTTTTCCAACTGTATTTTTTGTATTTCAAAATGAAATTAAAATGTTTGGAGTTATTTTTTTGTATTATTATTATCCATCCATCCATCCATACAGTTATAATTTAATGACCAAATGATCCACTGACCATAAAGCCACTTCTTTGGTTACATATCTATCTTTTGATCAGCCAAAATAATTTAATAAACACCTCAAATTGGGGGCTTTTTTTTTTTTTGCATTTTTTTAGACGAGACCAAAAGATTAATTATTCACAGATCAATCAATTAATCTCTCCATAGTAATGTAAAATAATTGGCTGCACATGTTTACATTAAAAAGGGTAAAAAAAATAACCCACTGTGTAATATTGGACTTACTATCCCCTCAGTCCCACACATAAACATCACTGAAAATTATTATTGCCTCATTTGATATTTTTCCAGTATATGTAAAATCAGGAGATGTATTAGTGAGTTATATTTATATAGCACTTTTCTCTAGTGACTCAAAGTGATTTACATAGTGAAAACCCAATATCTAAGTTACATTTAAACCAGTGTGGGTGGCACTGGGAGCAGGTGGGTAAAGTGCCTTGCCCAAGGACACAACGGCAGTGACTAGGATGGGCGGAAGCGGGAATCGAACCTGCAACCCTCAAGTTGCTAGCACGGCCACTTTACCAACCGAGCTATTAGGTGGAAATCAATAAGGAAAACGTTGATGAGCTTGATGGAGGTAAATGTTGTATTTCATATTTTCATTCAAATCTGAGTATGTATAAAAATGGGTCAGACTTTTAGCAATAATGTCATCATTCATCAAATAAACACATCTGGGTGTCTGAGGTAAAAGTGGGAATTTGGCTGCTAAAAGAAAAAAGTTGATATATTCATAACATATAGTATTCTATAATGTATACTATCACCATACTAGTCATCATGCATATTTCGTTGCAACACTTTGCATTATTATTTCAATCAATATTGTATTTTTGGGAAGAACTGCTTCTGGTTTCTCATTGACAAGAGGACTTCAAACTCCTAACTCTGACATGACACAGCACACATTGTTTAACATTAGTGCACTGTTAAAATACCACATTCAACATTTCGGACATCATATCAGGACAGTTTTGCCCTTTTATGGTGGCGTAGTACACACAGCCGCTCGCTCACATTAAGCAGAAGACATTTATTTGACAGATAGATTTTTTGAGTATGTACGTATGTCTGAGCCTGTTTAAAAGTCAGCCTATTTATGTGGGTGTGCTTATGATTTACATTGTGTGATAAGTTTCATCATAATCAACAGTCATGGCAGCAATAATGTAATCATTGCAACTCTAAAAGTAGAGCAATATGATGCACACTAACCCTAACATCAGAATACTAATAAATTGTTATCATATTGATAAAACGCAATAAGTAACAAAGCAGCAGAACTCAACCCACTTACAATGTTTACCTAATAGACTTTAACTGTAAAGGACCAAAGCGTCCAGATGACCAACATTTCACTAACAAATCATCTTTATGTAATTTTTGCTCCTGAAAATTAATCTGGCAGTCATTTGCAATAATATCAATTAGTTATTGAGTAATTGGTAGGAAATTAACTGCAGCCTCCACATGCCACAAGCTCTCAGTGTGATGTCATCTAAGAACTGGAACCCATTTCCCCGCAGAGACAGTATGGATAAAGATATGGAAAATATTGATTTGATCATTTTATTGCATGTTTTAAAATTTCCCCTTGAAGTCTATCCTAACCTACTATAAATAATATTGGATTAGATTTACAGTTTTTTTTCTGGACACTCAAATAACTTCGCAGAGAACTGAGAACCCATCCTTCATTCAGCCAGGGTGGTGGTAAGCTACATTTGTAGCCACAGTTGCCCTGGGGTAGACTGACAGAAGCGTGGCTGCACATTTGCCCCTGTGACCACCACCAAACATTCATTCATATTCATACTCAAGTGTGAGTGGCACTGGGAGCAGGAAGTGTAAAGTGGTTGTGACTAGTATGGCGGAAACTAGAATCAAACCTGGAACCCTCAAGTCGCTGGCAAAACCGCTCAACCATCTGAACTACACAGTCCTGTTTTACACTTAATTTTCCTGTATTTAGCCTGATAAAAACTCATTGAGATTAAAATCCCAGGCCAAGAGGGCAGCAAAAACAGGTTTCATAAATGCAAAGAACAACAACAAACAGTAGCAGTCACACACACTATAGTTAAAAGTACAAATTACTTACAACATAAACATAAAAACACAGTAGGTGAAAAATAAAATGTTTCAACTACAGTGCCCATTAGTGACAGGTTCTCTGTCTGAAATTCCCCCAAAGTGATGAATATACACACGCATATATATATATACATACATACATATATTATATATATATTAGATTAGATTAGATAGTACTTTATTTATTCCGTCAGGAGAGTTCCTTCAGGAAAATTACAATTTTCAGCACAATCCCATTCAAGATCAGACAAACATTACAGGGAGACAGAACAGGATCGCTGACGGGTCTGCCGGCTTCCAGCGCCCCTTACAAAAAAGATGACATACAGGTAAACAGCGGGGGGGATGGGAGAAAAGAATAGAAGATTAAACTAAAATAAAATTAAAAAAAAAAAAAAAAAAAAAAAAAAATCGGTCTTAGCCTGGGCCCTGGAGTGGGGGTGCAGACTGAGGCCAAGGGAAAAAAAAAAAAAAAAAAAACAACAACTCATAGCCATAGTACACATGTAAGAGGGAAACATCAAACATCAAAGAACACAGAGGACATTAAAGACATTAAAGCAGCAGATACAACCAGACACTTCTACATACAGCTATGAATAAAAAGTAAAAGAAACATACACACTGTGGTGGCCTCTGCGGTGTTCCACGCCATTGTCCGCTGGGGAGGAGGGAGCATGGCCAGAGACAGAAGCAGACCCAACAAAGCAACCAAGACAGCCGACTCCACTCTCGGCCAATGTCCAGTCCGCATGGATGAGCGAGGATACGTCCAAGGTGACTGAGGTGTCCGACACCTGCTCACCCAGTCGAGACACCGCGAAGCCTCTCCGTCCCAGCGCTCAGTGCTAGCTCCGCAGCCCTGTCCCCTCATCCGCATCTCCTCCAGTCCCTCCAAACAGACTCCGGTGTAGCAGAGACCCAGCAGCTGGTCTCCATGGCCAAAAGGCTCCCGGGAGGCAGATCCAAAAGTCCACAAAAAAAGCACCACAGAGGTCACGAAAGTGCCACCCCTCGTCACACAGTCCCAAAGGGTCCCGGACCAAAATGCAAAAAAATATAATAACACATGAAAACAAGAGGGAAACACAAAAGGATGACACAAGAGCACAGAGCTCCTGCCTACAGCAGCCACTACAGCAGCGCCATCTTGGAAAAAAAAAAAAAAAAATATATATATATATATATATATATATATATATATATACATACATATATATATATATATATATATATATATATATATATATATATATATATATATATATATACAGTACAAGCCAAAAGTTTGGACACACCTTCTCATTTCAATGTGTTTTCCTTATTTTTATGACTATTTACCTTGTAGATTGTCACTGAAGGCATGAAAACTATGACACCAGTGAAATGAAAACCATTTCAGGTGTGCAAAACAGTAATCACAGCAAAGGGTGGCTATTTTGAAGAAACTTTAGTGACAATCTACAATGTATGTATGTATATATATACATATATATATATATATATATATATATATATATATATATATATATATATATATACATACACACACACATACATGTGACACGTTGGATCAAGGCTACTAATAAATACTGTAGACTCGGGGTGTCAAATTGGATTTAATTGAGGGATTCACAGGGTCACTTGTAACAGTAAATATTATATGAATATTAATGTATAAGGACTTGCCTCATGATATTATCAGACAATTGCCTATGCATTTTATTATATTTTTTTAACATATATATAAATGTATATATATATATATATATATATATATATATATATATATATATATATACATACATACACAAACATATATACATGTATATACACACACACACACACACACACACACACACACACACACACACACACACACACACACACACACACACACAGTCCGGCCTCCGGCCACAATTTTTTTTTCAAATCCATGCGGCCCCTGAGTCAAAAAAAGTTTGGGGGCCCCTGAGCTAGATGGTTAACTAACTAGCAACTTTGGTGCTCTTGATCTTTTCCCCATCCTGCAACTCAACACGGCATTCAACACATTTTATTCATATCCGGTTTATATATAGGTCATAAAAAACAAGGGAGTGATATTTTGACGCTAAATAGAATGTTTAAAAAAAACAATTTTGTAGAAATTTCATATGCTTGAAAGACCGTCAGGTAAGTCTTAATCATCCGCTATCTTGTTTAGGTTTAGACAATAATAATTCCATCCATCCATCCATCTTCTTCCGCTTATCCGAGGTCGGGTCGCGGGGGCAGCAGCCTAAGCAGGGAAGCCCAGACTTCCCTCTCCCCAGCCACTTCGTCTAGCTCTTCCCGGGGGATCCCGAGGCGTTCCCAGGCCAGGCGGGAGACATAGTCTTCCCAACGTGTCCTGGGTCTTCCCCGTGGCCTCCTACCGGTTGGACGTGCCCTAAACACCTCCCTAGGGAGGCGTTCGGGTGGCATCCTGACCAGATGCCCGAACCACCTCATCTGGCTCCTCTCGATGTGAAGGAGCAGCGGCTTTACTTTGAGTTCCTCCCGGATGACAGAGCTTCTCACCCTATCTCTAAGGGAAAGCCCCGCCACACGGCGGAGGAAACTCATTTCGGCCGCTTGTACCCGTGATCTTATCCTTTCGGTCATGACCCAAAGCTCATGACCATAGGTGAGGATGGGAACGTAGATCGACCGGTAAATTGAGAGCTTTGCCTTCCGGCTCAGCTCCTTCTTCACCACAACAGATCGGTACAACGTCCGCATTACTGAAGACGCCGCACCGATCCGCCTGTCGATCTCACGATCCACTCTTCCCCCACTCGTGAACAAGACTCCTAGGTACTTGAACTCCTCCACTTGGGGCAGGGTCTCCTCCCCAACCCGGAGATGGCACTCCACCCTTTTCCGGGAGAGAACCATGGACTCGGATTTGGAGGTGCTGATTCTCATTCCGGCCGCTTCACACTCGGTTGCGAACCGATCCAGGCCCCAGGGGTGGATGAGATCCGCCCGGAGTTCCTTAAGACTCTGGATGCTGTGGGGCTGTCTTGGTTGACAAGACTCTGCAGCATCGCGTGAACATCGGGGGCGGTACCTCTGGATTGGCAGACCCGGGTGGTGGTCCCTCTCTTTAAGAAGGGGGACCGGAGGGTGTGTTCCAACTATCGTGGGATCACACTCCTCAGCCTTCCCGGTAGGGTTTATTCAGGTGTACTGGAAAGGAGGCTACGCCGGATAGTCGAACCTCGGATTCAGGAGGAACAGTGTGGTTTTCGTCCTGGTCGTGGAACTGTGGAACAGCTCTATACTCTCGGCAGGGCTCTTGAGGGTGCATGGGAGTTTGCCCAACCAGTCTACATGTGCTTTGTGGACTTGGAGAAGGCATTCGACCGCGTCCCTCGGGAAGTCCTGTGGGGAGTGCTCAGAGAGTATGGGGTATCGGACTGTCTTATTATGGCAGTCCGATCCCTGTACGATCAGTGTCAGAGCTTGGTCCGCATTGCTGGCAGTAAGTCGGACACGTTTCCAGTGAGGGTTGGACTCCGCCAAGGTTGCCCTTTGTCACCGATTCTGTTCATAACTTTTATGGACAGAATTTCTAGGCGCAGTCAAGGCATTGAGGGGTTCCGGTTTGGTGGCCGCGGGATTAGGTCTCTGCTTTTTGCAGACGATGTGGTCCTGTTGGCTTCATCTGGCCGGGATCTTCAGCTCTCACAATAATAATTATACTGTATAATGCATTCACCTGGGGATAGGTTGATTGGCAACACTAAATTGGCCCTAGTGTGTGAATGTTGTCTGTCTATCTGTGTTGGCCCTACGATGAGGTGGCGACTTGTCCAGGGTATACACTGCCTTCCGCCTGAATCCAGCTCCAGCTACAACCTCCCAGACCAGGATGCTCTCTTGTCCATCCATCGCATACCTCCGGTCTTATCTTCTACATTCCTCTCATGCCCTGCCTTGCACAGGTGTCTCCATGCCGCCATCAAAGCATCAAGCAGGCCCCCCAACACATCTCCTGCATGCATGAATGCTGCAGTTATCTGAGCCATCAGCAACCAGGCAGCTGTTTGTAAGAGCTGGTAAGAAATTCACTGCAGGTGGTCTTTATTTTTCTGCAAGAACTGCACTTAAAAAACACTATTCTTAATACTGTCAGCCAAAAATAATTATGTAATAACCACAACAGGAGGCACACCTTGCCCCCATCGCACTAGCCACTGCAGTGAATATTATAATGAATGCTGTCAAACAAATCCTGGTCTGCTGCCGACAAGACACCAGCTGCAGCCAATCACGATCATAACAAGGAGCTTAAATTACATTCCAGAACCTTCATCACCACTCACTTCCATCTTAAGGTGACAGTGGCCTTGTGGTTACAGTGTACGCCCTGAGATCGGAAGGTTGTGGGTTCAAACCCCAGCTGACTCACAACAAAGACTAAAAAAATGGGACCCATTACCTCCCTGCTTGGCACTCAGCATGAAGGGTTGGAATTGGGGGTTGAATCACCAAAAAAGATTCCCGGGCGCGGCCACCGCTGCTGCTCACTGCTCCCCTCACCTCCCAGGGGGTGAACAAAGAGATGGGTCAAATGCGGAGGACACATTTCACCACACCTACTGGGTGTGTGTGACAATCATTGGTACTTTAACTTAACTTTAAATATGCACATATTTTTAGGACTATGGGCATAAATCTGACTCTTAGAAAATACTGACTGAAACTAAGAGTGTGCACCAATTTCATTTTGCACATATCAACATTTCACCCCATAAAACGAACTGGTTCAAACATCATACAGGACCAAGGGATACATTCAACCTAATTACATGTATGGAATATATACATCTCTGGTTGTTTGACTTAAACCACAAAAATGACACTTCCGGCCTGCCAAACAGCACCCGAATAGGCTTGATTAACCATTCCAAACAGGGTTGCTCATTTATGCAGTGCTCCTGCCATCTCTCAGGAAGCAGCAGCGAAACACACAGTCGTGGTCAAAAGTTTACATACACTTGTAAAGAAAATGATGTCATGGCTGTCTTGAGTTTCCAATAATTTCTGCAAATCTTGTTTGTGATAGAGTGATCAGAGCACATACTAATTGGTCGCAAAAACATTTATGAAGTGTGGTTCTTTTATGAATTTATTATGGGTGTACTTAAAATGTGACCAAATCTGCTGGGTCAAAAGTATACATACAACAATGTTAGTATTGGCTTACATGTCCATATTACATGTTTGTTGAATTTTGGACCACTCCTCTTGACTAATTTGGTGCAGTTCAGCTAAATGTGATGGTTTTCTGGCATGGACTCTCGCGACTGTGTTGGATCCATCATGGATTGAACTTTCACAGTATCATGTTAGACCCGCTCGACATCCATTGCTTTCCTCCTCTCTAAGGTTCTCATAGTCATTATTTTTTTCACCGACGTCCCACTGGGTCATTATTGTCACCGATGTCCCACTGGGTGTGAGTTTTCCTTGCCCTTATGTGGGCCTACCGAGGATGTCGTGGTGGTTTGTGCAGCCCTTTGAGACACTAGTGATTTAGGGCTATATAAGTAAACATTGATTGATGTTCTCAATGGGGTTTAATTCAGAACTTTGAGAAGGCCATTCTAAAACCTTAATTCTAGCCTGATTCAGCCATTCCTTTACCACTTTGGACGTGCGTTTGGGGTCGTTGTCCTGTTGGAACACCCAAAATATTGCTGGGTATTGTGGCCAAACAGTTTAATTTTTGTTCCATCTGACCACAGAACTTTCCTCCAGAAAGTCTTATCTTTGTCCATTTGATCAGCAGCAAACATTAGATGAGCCCTAAGGTGTCGGTTCTGGAGCAAAGGCGTTCTTTTTGCATGGTAGCCCCTCAGTCCACAGGGATGCAAAACACGCTTGACTGTGGAGACTGACACCTGTGTTGCAGCACTTTCCAATTAGATTAGAGATTAGATTAGATAGTACTTTATTTATTCCGTCAGGAGAGTTCCTTCAGGAAAATTACAATTTTCAGCACAATCCCATTCAAGATCAGACAAACATTACAGGGAGACAGAACAGGATCGCTGACGGGTCTGCCGGCTTCCAGCGCCCCTTACAAAAAAGATGACATACAGGTAAACAAGGGGGGGGGTGATGGGAGAAAAGAATAGAAGATTAAAATAAAATTTAAAAAATCGGTCTTAGCCTGGGCCCTGGAGTGGGGGTGAGACTGAGGCCAAGGGAAAAAAAACAACAACAACTCATAGCCATAGTACACATCCCTCTTACATGTGTGTAAGAGGGAAACATCAAACATCAAAGAACACAGAGGACATTAAAGACATTAAAGCAGCAGATACAACCAGACACTTCTACATACAGCTATGAATAAAATGTAAAAGAAACATATACACTGGGGTGGCCTCTGCGCTGTTCCACGCCATTGTCCGCTGGGGAGGAGGGAGCATGGCCAGAGACAGGAGCAGACCCAACAAAGCAACCAAAACAGCCGACTCCACTCTCAGCCAGTGTCCAGTCCGCATGGATGAGCGAGTATACGTCCAAGGTGACTGAGGTGTCCGACACCTGCTCACCCAGTCGAGACAACGCAGAGCCTCTCCGTCCCAGCGCTCAGTGCTAGCTCCGCAGCCCTGTCCCCTCATCCGCATCTCCTCCAGTCCCTCCAAACAGACTCCGGTGTGGCAGACACCCAGCAGCTGGTCTCCATGGCCAAAAGGCTCCCGGGAGGCAGATCCAGAAGCCCACAAAAAAAGCACCACAGAGGTCACGAAAGTGCCAGCCCTTGTCACACAGTCCCAAAGGGTCCCGGACCAAAATGCAAAAAAATATAATAACACATGAAAACAAGAGGGAAACACAAAAGGATGACACAAGAGCACAGAGCTCCTGCCTACAGCAGCCACTACAGCAGCGCCATCTTGAAAAATGCATTGCAGACCTGCTTTTTGGTGGTTCTTGGTTGACTCTTGATCATCCTGACCAATTGTATCTCAGCAGCAGGTGATAGCTTGCGTTTTCTTCCTGATCGTGGCAGTGACAAAAGTGTGCCATGCACTTTATACTTACCAACAATTGTCTGCACAGTTGCTTTTGGAACCTTAAGCTGCTTTGAAATGGCTCCAAGTGACTTTCCTGACTTGTTCAAGTCATCCATCCATCCATCCATTTTATACCGCTTATTCCTTTTGGGGTCACTGGTGCCTATCTCAGCTACAATTGGGCGGAAGGCGGTGTACAACCTGGACCTGTGCCGAGAGCCTTTGACTTACCAATGATTGTCACACACACACACTAGGTGTGGCAAAATTATTCTCCGCATTTGCCCCATCACCCTTGATCACCCCCTGGGAGGTGAGGGGAGCAGTGAGCAGCAGCAGTGACCGCGCCCGGGAATCATTTCTGCTGATTCAACCCCCCAATTCTAACCGTTGATGCTGAGTGTCAAGCATTGTGTTAAACCACACGTGTGCAACGTTTGATGTGTATATTAACACTAAACCTTATGTTTTATTTGTTACATACACATTGGACGTTATACTTATGTAATGTTTATATTTTCAAAAATAAAGGAAGACGTATAAAGTAAAAAAAATTAGGAAGAAAAATAATTCAAAAGAAGGAACATCAATCAACAAAATTTAGCCTGTTTCTTCATGCTGTTAACTATCTGTCTAGCTGCACACGCTGGAAACAAGTAGCAAGGGCAGAATAATGAATTTATTGACAATGCAGTGTGAAACTTGATGTGTTTACTTTTTGTAAACACAGTCTCAAAGGATTATAACCTGCAGAGGCACTTTCTGACAAAACATCCCAATTTTGACGTCCGCACCCTGAGACCCCGGGCTCTTAAAACTGCAGCCCTCTTCAACAGGTAGTTGAATAGCCCTGATCTACAGAATCCAAAACCAGTAAAATTGGCACGTTGTGTAAATGAAAACAGAATACAATGATTTTCAAATCCTTTTCAACTTGTATTCAACTGAATAGACTGCAAATACAAGACATTTAATGTTCAAAGTGAGAAACTTTTTTTGTGTGCAAATAATCATTAGGTAACTATAGGCACCAGCGACCCCAAAGGGAATAATCGGTAGAAAATGGATGAATGGGCATTAGGTAACTTAGAATTTATTGGCAGCAACGTTGCAAAATAGTTGGCAGAGGCATTTTACCACTGTGTTATATGACCTTTCCTTTTAACAACACTCAGTAAACCTTTGGGAATTGAGGAGACAGATTTCTGAAGCTTTTCAGGTGGAATTCTTTCCCATTTTTGCTTGATGTATAGCTTAAGTTGTTCAACAGTCCGGGGTCTCCGTTGTGGTATTTTAGGCTTCATAATGTGTCACACATTTTAAATGGGAGACAGGTCTGGACTACAGGCAGGCCAGTCTATGTCCATGCCTTGGGCACTGATACACCTATATACCCACAAAGAACACTTTTCATCAGTCCATCCTAGATGAGCTCGCGCCCAACAAAGCCGGCGGTGTTCCTGGGTGTTGTTGATAAATGGCTTTTGCTTTGCATAGTAGAGTTTTAACTTGCACTTACAGATGTAGCGACAAACTGTAGTTACTAACAGTGGTTTTCTGAAGTGTTCCTGATCCCATGATGATGTCGTTTTTTGATGCAGTACCACCTGAGGGATCGAAGGTCATAGGCATTCAAAGTTGTTGTTTGGGCTTGCTGCTTACGTGCAGTGATTTCTCCAGATTATCTGAACCTTTTGATGATATTACGGACCATAGATGGTGAAATTACTACATTGCTTGCAATAGCTTGTTGAGGAATGTTGTTCTTAAACTGTTCGACAATTTGATCATGGATTTGTTCACAAAGTGGTGACCCTCGCTCCATCCTTGTTTCAGGGAAGCTGCATTTATACCCAATCATGGCACCCTCCTTGTTCCCAATTAGCCTGTTCACCTGTGGGATGTTCCAAATAAGTGTTTGATGAACATTCCTCAACTTTCTCGGTCTTGTTTTGCCACTTGTACCAGCTTTTTTGAAACATGTTGCAGAAATGAAATTCCAAATGAGTTAATATTTGCAAAAAAAAACAACCTTCGGAGTTCTGGAAGGGAACACACACGGTCATGGGGAGAATATTCAAATTCCACACAGAAAAACCCAGAGCCCGTGAATCAAATACAGGACCTTCTTATTGTGAGGCACACGCACTAACCTATTTGCAACAGTGCTGCCTAAGATCCCTATAACTGTTTTAAAATGTTTTTATTAAAGAAGAAAAAAAACATCTTATCTAGATTTTGAAACTGTCTGGGATTTAATTAGTAATGGCAATTTGTATTCTTCGCTGCAATGACTTAATGTTTCATTTCTATGCAGTTTCTACCGACTTGCATTGTTTATGAGGGTAAAACTAGTCCACCATTGGTTGGATTTTTGGACACCGGCAAGCCATTGGTCAACATGTCAACCCTCATATACTCGCCTTTACACCGATTTCCTCCTTTTGCCAAAAACATTGTTGATGAGTTTGGCCATGGACTTGGAACCACTGGGTCGTCTGTTGCGCTCCTTGGCCTTGCCCCGGAGGCTGGTGCTCTGCACCATCTCGGAGAATATGCGCACCACCTCTTTGTAGTGCTCGGCCGCAGACAGCTCGTAGAACTGGCAGCGGAACTCAGCTGCCAAACGCTGACCTTCTTCGCAACGCACCTCTCGCATGTGACACAGGTCGTGTTTGTTGCCCACCACAAATATAAGAGACTCGACATCCCTGCGGGGAACACCAGAAAATAAGTGAGCAAGCACAAAGATAAGTAAGCCCACGAATGACAGCTTACCTTCTGGCTGATCCCAAGGGGAACGCCCTGATAAGCTTAACTATGGTTCTGGCTGTTACAAAGGATGAGCGATCGCTGATATCGTAAACCACAATAAAACCATCAGCCCAGTGTATCTGATCGCAACCCTCAGCGGACTGAAAAACACGGACAACAACAAGGTTATCACCTGCAAACATACTCCCAGCAGGCACAAGACATTGATACAAGGTTGATGATACATATATGTCCGATAAAACTGACTTTGAAACAACGTTGCAAAATAGTTGTATTTGTATATTGAAACAACCTTGACGTTCAAGGTTGGATCCACGTTGTTGTTTGGGATATGACCAAATTTCTACGGTCACAACCTGACATTGAATAAATGTCAGCAAAAAGCATGGTGTTTCAACATTTTATTTGAGTTGAAAAATATTGGTGTGGGAAATTACCAAAATGGAATGGTCAAATTAGCATCAGAACCCACCATTGACTAAATATTTTTTAAAAGCATGTTGTTCTAATGTTAGGTTTGAGTCGTTCAACGTCAGGACCGAATTCAACAAGTTCTTAATGTTGTTTTAATGTCTTGTGCAAGCTGGGTTTTTACTGTCTAATAATGTGAAAACAGACCTGATAGCATGGCTCATACAGCTCCAGGTTAATCTGCCTCCCATTCAAAGCTAGACCCTTTCTGTATATGCATTCTATGGAAGGAAAAACATAGAAATTGTGGGTAAGCCTCATTACCCTACTTTGTACACACACGCAATAACACAATACTAGGAAACATTTCTTGTTCAGAATCGGGGCTCCAAGATGTAACTATCCCCCTGCCGTACTTGGTCAGGAAGATTACTTGATATGTGAAAATAATTAATGAACACAAAATATCAATGATACGCAGGGAAATCATCCATTCATCCATCCATCTTCTACCGCTTATTCCATTTTGGGATTACGGGTGGCTCTGGCGCCTATCTCAGCTACAATCGGGCGGAAGGCAATATACACCCTGGAAAAGTCGCCACCTCATCGCAGGGCCAACACAGATAGACAGACAACATTCACACTCACATTCACACACTAGGGACAATTTAGTGTTGCCAATCAACCTATCCCCAGGTGCATGTCTTTGGAAGTGGGAGGAAGCCGGAGTACCCGGAGGGAACCCACGCAAACTCCACACAGAAAGATCCAAAAAAGATTGCATTTATCATGTATATACGCAGATTAATAATGCAATTGATTTTGATTGCACATGCTCATTTACCTTAACCATGAAGAATAAACTCGGACCGGATTTTATGTAAAACCATCATGAGCAAATACATTACGTGCATTCAAATAAAACCTAAAAAAAATATTCCATTATGATATTCTGACAATAAAATTGCATTTGTCTCCAGAAATTGGACTATTTTTTCAATAAATATTCAAGCAAGTAATAATTTGTGAATAATCCAAATTCAGATGTGTTATTAATCTGATTTCTAGAATTAATTGTTTGCCATGGTAATTTAAATCAGTTTCTAAAGTCTGGAGACCAAAAAAATTATATATTAGACAATTTGGAAAATATTAAAATATGTATTTTTTTAATACAGTATAAATAAATAACAGCATAAAGCAATAATTTTTTATTTTTAATGTTATTTTTTGAATTTAATTTACAACATTTATAACATTATATGTAAAATATAATTTATTTATATGTATTACCACTGCCAGGAGGTTACATAATCATTGGGGCTTGTTTATTTGTCTGTTAGCAACATGAATCAAAAAGTTCTAGGCATATTTCCATAAATGTTTTAGGAAATGTCAGAAATAGGATAAAACCGATTTCGGGGCTGATCTAGATCATTTCTACTACGTTACCTAACATTTACAGTACAAGCCTCAACTTGTGTGTGCGTGTGTATGCTAACGTCTCGAACCTCCACCCATTCGAAAATAGAGTGGATGACTGACAGGAGGGTTCACTCTATTTATTTCATCCCACTAAAGAAAGCTCAAAAAGTTCCAGTCCGGATCAGTGTGGATTCAGAACTTTTTGAGGTAAGGCCTGGTCACTCTTTGAGTGAGTTTCTAATAATTTTTAGTTTTTTTTAAGTAAATTTTGTGATTGATATTAATGAATGAATTTGTAATTAAATTCAACAATTTTGTCACTGTTGTATTATTTTATACATGTCCAAACTTCTTAATAAAGGAACAGTTTGAGGGCCACTTTGATATTCACCTTTTGATATGTTAGCGTTTTTGAGGCATCTGGCCCTCTCCTGTTGATTTATTTTTTTGTAATATGTTTTAATACGTTACATATACAATGTGGAATAATTATTGGTTACAGTAGTTTTTATGACCAATAAATACCACATTTGGCAACCCAGAGCAACACAAAACAAGAATGTTTGGAGGGGAGCAACAATTGAGCTTTTATAAGAGATTATAAGAGTCACTGACAAGCAGGTCTACAAATCAGTCTTGTAAAATACAATATTAGTTGTCCGACAAATTACAGTCAAATTTGCAGCAACACTAAAAGGGCCACATTTTGATATGAATGCAGTAAACATATGTGAATTCCACAATATATACACTCACAGCTCATTAAATTATGTGCAACCAAATGTAATAATGCTCAGTTTTGATTGGCAAATATAAAAAGAAATAGTTTTCTCATTTTGTCCGTTTTATTTATTCAAAAAACTTGGCCAATATTGTGCATCAGGTGTCTCTAAAATCTTGCAGCTCGTATTTTCTTAAAAAAAAAAAAAAATTTAAATATAGTTGTATGGTGTTCACACATGTAAGCCCATGTATAGTAGTGTAGTACAGTACATTATAAACTATGATATGATATTATGTGGTAATGTGGGAGAAGTAGGGCCATGCTGAAGTAATTAGATATTTAGAATTAATTAAAATACCAAACTTTTTTTTAAAAGGTGTGTAATTTTATATTTTTTTAAAGTCACACTATTAGGGAATATATGTTAATTTATTATAGATAAGTCACTCATCTACAAAAGAAAAAACAAGGAAAAAACACATTGGCCTACTAATATACTTTAACAAATGTTTTACATTGTACTAATTCACTATAAAACACTATAAAAAAAATTAAATATACAAGAAAATTGGTAGCTAACAATTGCAATTATTTTACAGTAACACTTACAAACATATACTATGACATAGTTTTATAGCAATTTAGTGTTAGCTTCACAGCTGTGTAAAAGATATTTCACAATAGATTACTGTAAATGTTATTGAGAAAGTAATGCAATTATTAACCAACAATTTGCTGTGAATTTACAATTCAATCTTATAAAATGGTGTGCTTTAAATTTTAATTCAAGAAGCATGACAAATGTACTCACAGCAATAATAATTGCATTGCTTTCCCAGTAAATATGTACAACTATGGGCAATTTACTGTGACATATGTACAATAAGGTACTGTGTTCATTATTCAAATGGTGCAAGTACCTGTAAAAACTCAGCTGTGATGATACAATGTATAGTTGTAATTTTAGCAAAATATAAAATTACAGCATATAGTTGTAACTTTCTTGTAATTAAGTGTAAAGTCAAAGCTCTGCAGTTACAGTACATTACTGTAAAATTAATGCAATTATTAGCCAGCAATTTGCTGTGAATTTACAGTGATTTTTTTTTATTTACAGTGTATTAGTACACCAATCTTTTTTCACAGTATTTGTATAGTATTTGGTAAATCAGACATTATGTATTCCTCTAATGAAATAAACCGCTACACATTAAATTGTTTTACTACCTGTCCAAAATAATGAATGATGTTTGTAGATAATATTTGACTGTAAAAGAAAAAGAAAAAACAACCCAAAAAAGAATGAGAATCATTTACCTGATGAGGATGCATACTCGCCAATAAAGCGTCTAGTGAAGAAGCGGACAATGAGAGCTGCAGATATGAAAATATTAGGGAAATATAATTCAAACTCCAAGAGACATGCCTGAATGTGATCCTGCTTACCTGACTTGCCGACACCTTCCCCTCCCAGCACGGCGATCTTGATCTTGTTCATGCTCTGCAGATGAAGCCCCCAAAAGGAAGACCATGCTTATAAAAGTCCTCTACTTGCTAGTTGGTGGGTAGAAGACACAGAGGTGGGGCTGCTAAAGTGGTGGGGTTCTCAGCCAATCCACAACAGGGTCGTGCAGCCGGTGACATTTTTAGCCTGCAGCTCTATTTTCAATGACCTGTGGCTAATCCTGTTGGCTACTGGCATCAGGTGAAGTTATTAAGAAAACTACAGCAGCAGGTTGCCTACAGCCACAACCGCTAAATGAAATGTATCCCCCCCAACTTATATAGGAGACTTTGGCGGTTATTTAGGCAACTACATTTAAATAAATTATGACCAACCTCCAATTAAGTGCATCAAGTGTGCAATATATTAAAAATAATTGATATATTTGAATATTTATGTTGTAAATATTCTAACAGTAATTCATGGTTACATTATGAGGATCAATAATGATAATAATTGTTGAATTAACTTGCATAGTTATTAATAAATACAGAGCAAATTATGTTGTAATAATTAAGAAAATAGTATTAATTATTGGGGGTGCTGAATTGTGATTTGTATGTAACAATTGTTATCAAATATAATTGATATACCAAGTATTGTATTGCAAGAATCAGTGTGAATCGGAATCTAATTTAAACATGATCTCATTAACATTACAAATTAATAACATAAGTAACCATATTATAGTATTTCTTTTGAGAGACTTCAGCATACTAATCATGAGCCAAAAACTGTCAAAGAATGATGTGGTCATTCATACTGTTTTGACTAATAGCACATCTGGAGTGGCTTTTACATTGACCAGTGAATCTTTGTCGTCAAGTGAGGCTTTATCCCTTAATAAAACATAATAAAAATAATACAGTACAAACTTTTCATACATTTGATTGCGTCTAATTCAATTCCATTTCTAGTGTACAAAGATGGCAAAGGATCTCCTGCTGAAGGTATCAACCAGTCAGAGTTCATAGAGAACTTTATGTTGAGCAAAGTTAGAGGAACAAAGAACCCAGTGTGCACAACTGCAGGAGACATCACCACAGATGATTAACACTCTCTAATAATGGAGCTTTGTGAAGAAAAAGGAGCCCTGCAGCATGTTTAATATGTAGATGTAGCCTAGCTGGGAGAAGGATGGATATATTTACTGTACAGATAAAGAAAACGGTGGTGTGAGAACTATTACACACTTTATAAACTAATAAAAAAAATTTCACAAATGTATTTTGAAGATTATTAATAGGGCAACCGTGGATAGAAAAAGATGGTTTAGTTTGGTTGTTTGGCTCTCTCTGGTGGCGATAAAACGCCATCACAACGTTCGAAAGCCTCTTGCTGTTGCAGCTTCCCATCCATCCATCGATTTTGTAACGCTTGTCCATTTTTGGGGTCACTGGAGCCTATGTCAGCTGCGCAGGAGCGGAAGACGGGGTACACCCTGGACAAGTCACCACCTCATCACAGAGCAAACACAGATAGACAGACAATATTCACACTCACGTTCACACACTTAGGCCAATTTAGTGTTGCCAATCAACCTATCCTCAGGTGCATGTCTTTGGAGGTGGGAGGGAGCCGGAGTACCCGGAGGGAACCCACGCAGTCACGGGGAGAATATGCAAACTCCACACAGAAAGATCCGGAGGCCGGGATGGAACTCAGGACTAGTCAGGGCCTTTGTATTGTGAGCATACTTGCCAACCTTCCCGATTTTTCCGGGAGACATCTGAATTTCAGTGCCCATTCTGAGAATCACCCGGGGCAACTATTCTCCCGGATTTCTCCCGGACATCAATATCGGGGCATGTCGTGATGGTGCTGCATTTAATGTCCTCTTCAACCTGTAGTCGCGTCCGCTTTTTCTCCATACAAACAGGTGCCGACCAGGGCATATTTTGTAAGCGGCTTGAACACATGGATACGTAGGTGACTGCAAGACATACTTGATCAACAGCCATACAGGTCACAGTGAGGGTGGCCGTATAAATGCCAAACAAATTTCGGGAGAACATCCGCACCGTAACACAACATAAATACAACAGAACAAATACCCCAAACCCCTTGCAGCACTTACTCTTCCGGGACGCTACAATATACACCCCTGCTACCACCTAACCCCGCCCAACTCCACCCACCTTAACCCGCCCCCCCACACCTCAAGCCCGCTCCCTATCCCTAATTCAGAGGTCTCAAGGTTGGCAAGTATGATTGTGAGGCACATGCACTAACCCCTGTTGCAGCTTTGTACTCTAAATTCAGGATGTACTTGTTCCATCCATCCATTTTATACTGCTTATCCCTTTCGGGGTCGCAGAGAGTGCTGGAGCCATATTTGCAAACCTTGAGACCTCCGAATTCAGGAGATGGGGTCGGGGGTGCAGATGTTCTCCCGAAATGTGTTTGTCATTCTTGTTTGGTGTGCGTTCACAGTGTGGCGCACATTTGTAACAGTTGTTTATACGGCCAGTCTGTGTGACCTGTATGGCTGTTGATCAAGTTTGTCTTGCAGTCACTTGCGTGTGTGATCTGGCCGCAATCAACATGTAACCTGGCCGGCATGCTGTGAGGAGATTTTCGGGAAGGATACTGAAATACGAGAGTCTCCCGGAAAATTCTGGAGGGTTGGCAAGTATGGCTGGAGCCTATCTCAGCCACAATCGGGCGGAAGACATATATATATATATATACATTTTATTTTTTTTCTAATTGTATAGTTTAGGGAAATCACAATTTCAAAAAGTAAAATGAATTCCGGTACATGCTTTAAATCTTTTTACAGGAATATAGTTTTTCTTTCTTTTTGCAACCACATTATTGTTCTCACTATTACCTACGTTATGTGGGACCGGCTTAATTAGTAATATTTGGTCTACTAATTTAATCTTTATTTTATCAATGAAAAAACAAGACTCTTAAAATAGTGTGTAATAGAATGCCATAGTGAACTGAAGTGAATTATATTTATATAGCGCTTTTCTCTAGTGACTCAAAGCACTTTACATAGTAAAACCCAATATCTAAGTTACATTTAAACCAGTGTGGGTGGCACTGAGAGCAAGTGGGTAAAGTGTCTTGCCCAAGGACACAACGGCAGCGACTAGGATGGTGGAAGCTGGGATCGAACCCAGAACCCTCAAGTTGCTGGCACGGCCGCTCTATCAACCGAGCTACACCGCCTCATAGTACAATGCTATTATGGGGGTTTTGTTGCCATCTAGTTGACATTATGAACACATACAGCACAGAGTGTCTCTCACCTCTGGACATCCAGTAGAATAATATACTGTATATATGATATATACAAAAGCCTGACCTTTAT
Source organism: Nerophis ophidion (assembly GCF_033978795.1). Taxonomy (NCBI): domain Eukaryota; kingdom Metazoa; phylum Chordata; class Actinopteri; order Syngnathiformes; family Syngnathidae; genus Nerophis; species Nerophis ophidion. The sequence goes on along the minus strand of NC_084620.1, from coordinate 27,093,405 downwards.
TGATAAGGAAAACTACGTTGAATTAATCACACAAAAATGTTAAGAAAATAGTCACACCTGTATATGTAGTATAAATTAAAACCATTTACTGTAAATACATTTAAGTAAAAAAGGAAATATTCACTCATATTAAAGCCCCACTTAAGAACTTTCAGTTTTGATTGATTTCGGTGGTGCTGGTGGACCAAAGCCGTAGTGTTTTGCAAGACCACATTTCCCAGGAGAGCCAGCGCATAGCGTTAGTATGTCTGATTTGTCCACAGTAGGAACCTACATTATTTTCCTCAAACTTTATATTCGCAGGTTGCAGTCATCGCATTGTTTTTTCTTTAAACTGTACTTTTGAGTTTGTTGCGTGGCTGGTCGTGTCAGTGGGGAACTGCGAACTAACAAGCTGGTGGCTATTTATTCTTTGCTGTATTCTTATATAGGTAGCCTACTTTGTTGTTTTTTTCTACCCTCATACTATTATTTTTGTTTCTTTGGTTGTTTTGCAGCTCCTGCCATGATAGCAGTAATTGCACAAAAGCGTTTGCATCAATTTACGTATTTTTAACGAGTAGGAAAAGGGGGAGTGATGTATGCCGTAAAGCAAGTCAGCACATCTGTAGTTTTTTGTGTGAAAGTTGCTAAGTGCTAGTGAAAGTTGCTTTGTGAAAGTGATACAGACCCCCTCAGGCCATGACATATGTCATTGAATTAGTTGTAGGTCTTTGTGTCATCCCAAAAGTTAGGAACATATTTTATGAAGGTTTAAGTTTGTTTGTGCTGCTTTAAATGGTATTTTATTTTTCTTAAATAATTGTATGCACATTTGACTATAAAAAAAAACACAATGATGTATTTTTTTTACTTTATTGTTTCTCATTTCCAGATGTGATTTGTGATATCACATCTTAGCAATCATACCACAACAAAAAATATATAATAAAATCAATTGCCAAACTAAAAGCTCCCTAACAGTATGAATATGTGATTTTATTATAGTAATATGCACTAATATTAAAAATGAGCTCACAAGGTAATAATGGATACAATATAGCAATGGGTTTTTTTTTTAAATTGTGTCAACCAGGTTTCCAAGCCTCGTTGCCCACTTTTGCATAAACACAAACTGCAATTGCATGAATTGCACCCATTTGATTTGTGATTCATCATATTACACATGTTAGTCATGTGTGTATTAGTATATTAGTACTAGTGAGAAATACTGTAATCATAATCAAACAAGGATAGAGTAGGCAGTTTCAGCGATGAGGAGTGTAAGCAAGTAGGAAGTGATGAGTAATATATAGTATTGACAACATGTTGTATAGTAACATAACACCTCAACGAACAGATTGCTTCCCTTTAAAATAAGTTAACTTCACATTGGGGCAGAGCGGATTACAATCCAGGCTATAAGAGCAAATTAAACATTTATATATTTGGTATTCAAGCAAGGTATTTAAAGCTAAATAATATTGCACAGTAGAAATAGAATCTAAATATTTGGTGCAGGGTAAAATAATAAAAAGTAGAGGTACTATCTTGAGTGTCAAAAGTCTGAAGTGAAACTCTCAGACCGTCATGGCAGGATCCGCTCGTGCAATTCCGTTGTGACTGAAGTGACTCAGAGGATAACACAGCTTGATGTAGACGACTCTGCACTGTTGGACACACACATTTATCTAAGATGCTTTAAGGCCATTAAAAACAACAGCAATCAAAACAACACATTTTCTTATGAAAAGTTCAGCACAACATTATATAAACACTTGCATTATATTAACTATGAAGATATTTTTTCTTCAATTCATATGAATTTTATTTGGCAATTAGCCTAAAATGCCAATGCTTCACAAAACCAAAACATTTGTTCCTTGCAAGAAAACATGTCCCACTGTAAATGTCATTTTTTTCCGTTTGCGGCCCACAGCTGTTGTATAAATTGACCTGTAGTTTTTCTAAAAATACAATTAAACAAAAGAAAACTGGGATAAAAATTAAACAAATAAAAAAAAACAGCAACATTTTTCAGCCTGTTTACAAAACTTTAAATATGAAGATGCCCCCCGCATATAATGTAAAAGTTAAGACACACCTGCTTTATGTTAAGAATTAAATTAGGACTTTTTTTTTTTCAAACTTGTCCACCAGAGGGGGTTACTAGTTCCCATTCAAAAGCATTGGGCACATTTCTTAAACTGTAATTTTTTTTTGCAAGGGTGCCTTTTTTTTTGTAGTGAAAATGATGGTGTGTATTGATGTTTGGAATGCTTTGCGTACTATATACAGTATATGTAAAAAACATAATAAAGCGCGCATTTTACTTGTTTTTTTTTTCCAACAAAAAATATAGTGAAGTTATTTAGGCACCCTCTAAATCCAGACAAATGTAATTAATACTTTTAAGCGATTACCTTTTTAAATTGGATGAATCACACGTTTGCATTGAGATTACTCACAGTAAATCATTTGCATTCATGATTTTAACTAACATTTGAACAAAAATGCAATTTTGTCAGGATGTCATATTAACATAGTTTTTTTTAATTGTCATTTGTTCGCTCAAAAGATGGTAAAAGTTTTATCTAAACTCCAGAAAGTGTTTATTTTAAATTTAAATTTGCCAGCAAGTACAACAGTTAGCGTATACTCACTCATATTTGCAGTGACTAGGCATTGACCTGATCACTGACTGTATACCAACCTGCTGCGCCTTTCAAGTAACCATCTGCGGTTAAGGTAAATTGCGCAACTAATGTGTTTCTACATGATTAATGCAATGTTTTGTGGTTTGACAGGCCTACTTATACGTAATATGTGTGTTTATGTCAGAGATAGACTCATTTGAAATTAATTTCATTTACTTTTTTAAAGCAGTTTTTGTGAAGTTGTCATGTTTTGTTTGCAAGGAGTGAAAATGTAAGTACCTCTGATCTGAAACAGCCTGCTTCATCCTTTTGGGGGCGCTGCCCTCCCAATTAGCAGCAGGTCTCACAACTATCTCACCAGGCTCATTGCTCACCTGCACATAGAGTAAAGAAATATACATAATACATATACAGTATTTGAATTACTTGTACTATGTATGTGAATCATCTATACATTGATAAACAATGAAACTCAGATTAGGCAGAAAATAAAGTATAAAGACTACTGGAGCGTTCAGTAAATATGACTTTATATATGAAGAAGAACATAATGTAAAACATTATTTAACGTGCATTAGGAAAGTATTCCCAGCGCTTCACTTTTTCCAGATTTTATGTTATAGCCTTATTCCAAAATGGAATAAATTAATCGTCATCAAAATTCTATAGACAATAACCTACAATGACAATGTGAAAAAGTTTTTTTGTTAATTTTCAAATTTAGTAAAAATAAAAACTTTAAAAAATGACTTGTGCATAAGTATTTACAGCCTTTGCTCAACACTTTGTTAATGCACCTTTGGCAGTAATTACAGTCTTAAAGGGTAACTGCAGTTTTTTATTTTATTTTGCCAATCGTTCACAATCATTATGAAAGACATGACGAGGGATGGATTTTTTTTTAATGCATACTAAATATTAAATGTACATTTCTGCATTCATCTTTCCCTCTATCCTGACTTTTCTCCCAGTTTTTGCTGCTGAAAAACCTCCCCACAGCATGATGCTGCCACCACCACGCTTCACTGCAGGAATGGTATTGGCCTGGTGATGATCCCATTTTGGAATAAGGCTGTAACATAACAAAATGTGGAAAAGTAAAGCACTGTGAAAACTTTCTGGATGCACTGTATTGTGTATTATATGTCTAATTGCAGGGCTCAAATTTAACCACGGCAACCACCCTCATCATTTGCCGTCATGCCATAAAATGTTTTAGCAAGATCGGCGGCAAAAACCTGCCGTGACCGCCTTTGACCTTTTACTTGGTAATGGACGAGGGATATAACAGTAAACGGTATAATGATAATTTGCGATGAAATTCCAGACCGTTAGTAACACCGTCTAATTTTTTTAATTACCGAAAAACCGTCATTTATTAATGCATTTTAGGCAACACAAAGTCAGTGGCATGCGCACTAGCGTTGTTTGGCTTGATAATCATGGCGGATACATGCAGCAGGTGATGTGTTGTCAACGTTGTCACAACTTGTTTTTAAAGTCTTAAGTTTGTTTACTTGGATAATCTTTATTTAACTGCAAACTGTATCACTGTTTAGGAATGTAACATCAGTACTCGCTAAAAGTTTTGTCATCTCATTCAATTGAACGCAGGCTGTGAAGATTGTGTATTTGATGTGAGAGGTGCCACTCTTCTTTATTTTATATGGACAAAAAGTGCAGTTACGTTTTATGGCCATCAGGTTCCATCTTTCAACATTCTCATTTAATCATTCATTCGTTCATACATGCACGCACACACACACACACACACACACACACACAAATATATACTGTATATGTATGCATGCATCCATGCTTAAGAGCCCCTGCCTTGAAAGAAAATAATGTTTGCCTTGGTGCCCACAAATATGAGCCCTTCTTTAAGGCAACACTTGCCTTGACCTTAAAAAGTTAAAATCCGAGGCCTCGTTGTTTGTGTTTTTACCATGTTCCTCTTCCTATTGGGATTGTTGCTGTTTTTTAGTGCATTGTGGTTCTCAGCAGTAGTAGAGAATGGTTCCTGGATGGACTCCGCTCTTTGGTGGTCAACTATCGGCTTTGGCTCCAGCTTCCTGTAAACATTGCCACAATTTTACAAAGAAGCAATATTACAATCCACCTACAATGGGAACAAACGTGACACCTTTATAAACTACAGTGGAACACGTTTGCGTCTGTGCCACTGTCCACAACTCATCTCATCAATAGAGAATCACCTGTGTCGAATGAGACTGTGGGAGGTTGTGTCATTGAACAAGTTACTGAGGTAAGGCTTTCTGGTGTCAATGTTGACAATATGTTAAATTGGAAGTAATTAAGCACTGTAAAAAATATATATGGTACCTAATAGGGTCATGAAAACTTTAGTAGGATAATTACCATAGTTGTGTCGCACTTAAATTATAGTTGTGTTATTTGGTCAAATACCACTTGAATGAACCTAAGGAAACCGCAGTTTGCTCAAAACAAAGCTGCTTCTGTTATCCTAAATTGCCCAATTAGGGAAAAGTGTTATACAAATTAATTCCCAGTTTGGTAAATGTTAAAGGTAGGATCAGTTATTCTGTTATTCATTTTGTCAGAAAATTTATTTTAACAAAAAAAGCCAATAATACCTTACCACAAAAGTATTTTTTTTAAATCAATATTTCATACGTCAGTCAACAGAAAGTCAATTTTGAATAAATCCTTGACGAACTGACTAAGAAGTCCGATTATGCAAAACCAACTTTTCTTACCTGTTGGTGCCTGTTTATGTGTACATGTACGGTATTTGGGATCCCATTATTTGCCAAAATGTGCATTCAAACCCAGGTGAAGTAATTCATAAAATAATTTTGCCTTCTTTCAAACTTGTTCCAAATTCAGCAATTTGGAATTTGAAATTTCAGTGAGATATTTTACCTCGGTTACATCAGTGGATATCTCCATGGTAGAGGTTTAGCCGAAGAGCTTTGTGCAATACCGCAGTTTTTATTCAGTTGTAATCTAAGGTTGCAGTCAATAAGTTCCTTCTTCTTGTTGTGGGGCAGACTGTTGTGTATAGTAGCGTATAGTTATACCTTACATATGTCAGTAGACTATTTGGAAGCCCTAAAAATGTCAACATGGCTGACGGGGTGAAGACGCAGTCGAAGTGGGCTTGGCCTGGAGGAGGGCTTCGGCACGTAAAAAATATTACCTACAAATGTCGGTAAAAGAAAATCTAAGCAAGATTTTGACAAGAAAGCCACAATTACATGCTATGTGAATCACAAGGAAGTGTACATGTAGAAACAATATCACAATATGACATCTTTAATGCATAAGATGTTGCAGTTAAAAACAATGGTTTCTTGGAGTTCACTTCCTAAATTTATGATCTGAAAATGAACGTTTTTCTAAAAGATTCAGATTTGATATAATTATACAACAATACTATATACTATACTATATAATTTTCTGTAATTTTTGGTTCCTACTGAATTGAGTGCAAATATTTTGTACTTTTTGTAAACGATTACATTTTTCTGGCTTTTCTCTGATCATATAATAGCATAACAAAAGTAAGTGGTGTTATTTTTCTTGGAAGAATGTGTGTATTCCCCCTTGCCTTAATGTTGTACACGTATCAAAGCATTTGTACATTTTTTTACACCCAAGGAAGAATCACGCCTACTAATGCAGCAGCTAAAGGGGGGCTTGATAAACAAACAAACAAACAAACAAACAAACAAACAAACAATTAAGTAAGTCCCAGTCCACTAAGAGTGCCTGCTTGAAACAACGTCAAACATCGGGACTATTTAACTGGCAGCCTGGGGGCCAAATCCGACCCAGGAATGACACCATACCGGCCCCCGAGTTTAGTTCAAAACTTTTAAGAATCCTTTTTACACCATTAAACCAAAGCTAGTGAGCATCCTGGATGATGCCAGTCACCCTTCGCAATGCGTTATCAGTAGCCAGAGGAGCCTGTTCAGTGCTAAAATGCTTTATCCCAAGTGCAGCACTAATAGACTCAAAAATTCCTTTGTCCCACACGCCATTAGACTGTACAACTTATCTGTGGGGAAGGGGTCGGGGGGTACTCGGATGACAGGGGATGCAAAACAATAACAGTGCAATATGTTTTCATAACATGGTCACTACTGCAACGTTTCTCTTGTTATATTCATATTTTACTGTTATATTTTTATTCCCATTGTTGCTTTTTAGTTGTATTTTTATTGTAATATTTTTCTATTTCGTTTCTATTATAACCCCATTATTTACTTTTTACTGTTTAATTGATCTCAACTCTGTACACTGCTGCTGGAATTTTTAATTTTCCTTAAGGACTTCTCCTGAAGGAATCAAAGTACTATCCATCTATCTATTAGAGTGCTTCTGTTGGATATAGGAACTTGGACCACTGTAAACACATTGGCAGATATCTGTGTTGACATTTTAACAGAGGCGTTCCTCAAAGCACCCTTTTGAGTATTTTCCTTTTTGCCAGTTACAATTTTTCTTCGTAATTTGAATAATGTAACTTGTTTACTTCTGATGCAGTCAGAAATTATTCATTCAACTTCTTTATTGATACTAGTGGTGTTCTTCAAGGTTCCATTTTAGGTCCTCTCTTTTTTATTGTTTGGGCTATTCAATAGGTAGACGGTGAGTTCAGTAAAGAAAAACAACTTGTGAGACACTAATTTTTGCAGCATGTTATCAAAAATAGCGTGGGGCTCCTGTAATTCTACTACTGTAGAGAACGCTGGTTCTTCGTAATATACAAAATAAGACAAATAGGGGCGGCATGGCGTAGTGGGTAGAGCGGCCGTGTCAGAAACCTGAGGGTTGCAGGTTCACTTCCCACCTATTGACATCCAATTCGCTGCCGTTGTGTCCTTGGGCAGGACACTTCACCCTTGCCCCCGGTGCCGCTCACACTGGTGAATGAATGATGAATGAATGATTGGTGGTGGTCGGAGGGGCCGTAGGCGCAAACTGGCAGCCACGCTTCCGTCAGTCTACCCCAGGGTAGCTGTGGCTACAGATGTAGCTTACCGCCATCAGGTGTGAATGAATGATGGGTACCCACTTCTCTGTGAGCGCTTTGAGTATCTAATATTAGTAAAGCGCGATATACATCTAATCCATTATTATTATTATTATCAAATAGTGAAAGGAGAAGTCTGTCTCCCCCGTCCTTATTTTTCTGGAAATGTGGTCCCCAAAACAATTAAATTGAATATGCCTGCCATACATGGTAGAAATATTTTGTTGACATAAAATGCTTAACTGAGGTTAAGTGGTTAGCAACTATGCTTAACTGAGGTTAAATGGTTAGCAACTATTCTCACTTCCACAATTACAGCTCGTAGTGCTTTTCAACATGCACTGCATATGCTAATGCTTTTATATGTTCCTTCTATTTCCACCTCTAGACTGTATTAACCAATGTTTTTCATGTTTCTTGATACTGTATGCTGAGTTTAAATGTTTACAAAATTCTTAAAACATACAATGTGCTCTCCCTGTGATGTGCAAAGGTTTATACCAGTAGATTTAAAAGGTAAGTAAGGGTTCAATGGTGTTTAGCATCCTTTCCATCCCTGGTGGTCGGGCCTTAGCAGAGCTCATCCTTCACTTAGTGTCACCAACCATTGATCTAGTCACTAATTAAGTCCCTCGTCTCATGTGTGAAGATCACCCTGTCTTCTTGTGCTTCAACAAACAACGCAGGGATGAGTGCAATCAGTTCATAATCGAGAACAAAAAGATGACCGTCGTAAGGGACAAAAATTGTATAAATAAACGTAGGATTCCAAAATGTCAGTCAAGCATTGTGCAGTGTTTGTACAATCAATAATTTAGCCATGTGTGCACACACCCGTAAGACCCATACTCCTCCCTGGTGGTGTGAGTGCTGGTGACCTCTGGTCCTCTCGGCCTGTCCTCTACTAGGTTCTCCCATACAGCTAATTACACTCCCTGGAGTTTACAGCAGTCAGCCTGCACATTTGCTCAGCCACTGGGTGGTCTGAGCACTTTGACAGCCTCCCTTCACTCCTTTCTGACAACAGGATACACTCATTAGCGGGGGCCAGGGAGGCCCTTATAGCATAGCACCCTCCTCCTCCAGGAACTGGGGAACGGGGGGCTTCTGAGGTCCTGCTGATCAATGCTCGGGCGGTCTGAGAGTAAACTATCAGTACTATTATTTTGGGCTGAAGCAAAAAGCAGCAATAAATTATTACACTGTAATTGGATGTAGCAAAAAAAAAAAAAATGTCTACATACCTAATAGTGGAGCACAAACTTTGGTACCAATCATTAAGATCTTCCTGGTTGCTTGACATAAGCAGGAGTTTGGCTCTGGAGAAAGTCAGCTGGAAATCAAAGACAACATTGAAGTTAGGACCCTGATTCCTAATGGTCGTACAAGTACCACTAATGGTACACAGGGAAACTTGAAATAAAACAAAGGAATACATATTTGAGATGTATTTGTATGAAATTGTCATACATATGTGCATGTATTCACCAAAGTTTCCCTGAAAATTAAATAACAAACTTGTTTTTAATTAACATTGTTTATCTCTTTAACTCATACGCTACAAGTCAGTTATTAGCTAAAACAAAGGTACTTGCAAAGCGAAACATTCTTGATATAGTACTACTTAAGTTTGACAACCACTGCAGTATAACATATGAAAAAGTCTATTGGATACATATTTTGGATTGGAGAACTGGCAACATTCCTAAATATCATACTATATAAAGAGCTATATTGCATACAGAGCAGGAGCAATTCAGGGGACAAAGGTTAACTTTTTTTTCTTTTCAGTAAATTTTGGCTTTATTTTTGCCCATCAATTTGTTGTGTTACTCCATTCTACATTTTTCTTCGAGGGTTTTTAATGTCAAATGAAAACACTTCTATGTCCAATACTTTTACAAGTATACGACACACTGACAATTATTTAACAAAACCCCAAAGCCAAACAGGAAATAAAAATCCTTCATTTTTCAAAGAGGATAACAACAATTTGGATGTATATAGTATATATATATATTTTTTGGTAACTTTGTTTAAATCTCTCAATCAACTTCAGTCCTAAACACAAAAAGTAATGCTTTTTAGTTGTCAATTAGTATACAATTGCATAACATTAGTTATTTCACTCATTTAAACCTATGACATTATCTTCACAAAAGTCTGTCAAAAGGGTAAAAAAAAAAAAAAAAAACATTACATGTTTGAAATTTTTGTTTAGGACTGAAGTTAAAAAAAAATACAAAACCTTCTTACGCTTATCAAAAACATAACCACTTTTATGTCCTATTTGGCTTTGAAGATAATTATAAATTAATGTCCCCAGAGGGTTAATTGAACATGTATTTTAGCATTTAATGGCTTGTTATTGCTTTCTACTATACTGTGTTTGTGAATTGTTAATATGGATGAGTGGTACAGCTCGCTACAATGCGAGTGTTTGTCTGTGTCTCTATCTCATCCACACACACACTCAGTCTCTCACTTACTCACAACTCACACACGCTCAAACACATCCCAAATATAACTGCACAGTGTCACACTATAATGACACTATAGTTGACGACACTGCGTGCACATACTGTCCATTATGCATTACGTAAAAGCTTTTTCCTATCTGCCAAACAATAGTGAAGTCACGAATTTGACCAAAAATTATCTTTTGAAGTGACAAAACGCCAAACTAAACTCGTGAGATTTAGAGGAGGTTCAGGTAGTGGAAGTCACAGCTAATAATAGCTGCTATCATTAGTCACAGCTAGAAAGGTGGGCTGTTGTATATCCCTTATTTACTTGTTTTTTGTGGCTAACTTCATTTTACATTAGTGTGACTGCCAATAATGTGAAAAATAGAGACACTTTTGATCAAGGGTGTCCAAGCTTTTCGTTTAGGGGTGTCCAAACAAGAGAATACAGAAAAAAATAAAGGATGCGGGGTGTTGAGAGCACATTGATACATTAACGATGATAAGCTTTTTGAACAAAGCATCCACATCCTTTATGTTATAGGTGACAAAGAAATGTGTCCAAGATGTAACACCATAATTCAAGAGTAAATTAATTAAACTTTTTTTTTTTTTAATGTGTCAAGGTTTAATTAAAAAACAGGCCGCGGGACAAAAATGGCCCGCAGGCCATGCCTGCTTTTGCTGCATCTAAAAAAGAACAAATGATTCAAGCAACTTAAATAATACTAGTTTTGGATGTATTTGTTGAACTGTATTTTGTCTGTAAAATGTGTTATTTCATTTTTAAGTAATATTTTAAACAATAAATTTGATTGTAATTCCTTTGAATCCAGCAAAATGCTCTGTGTTGCATGATTCAAATTTAATCACTGATATGAATGTTGTCTGTCTATCTATGTTGGTCCTGTGATGAGGAGGCGACTTGTCCAGGGTGCACCGAGCCATCCGCCCGAAAGCAGCTGGAATAGGTTCCAGCCATCCTCGCAACAGAGAGGGACAAGCGGTAGAAAATGGGTGGAACATTTTTTGAGTAATTATGTCTTTTCATAACATCAGAAGCCTGACATGGGAGTGCAATAACAACAGCCAAGCAGTAGGAGGCAGCCCATGACAGTCGATAATGCTATCCTGCCAGTTACATACTAGATAGAGTAATATCTACTTTTCTATACTAGATTATTACATTTATCCGATCATACATAAATAATGCGAACATTGTTGAACTCAGAGAAGGTGTCCAAAAGGAAAGCTATTAGACCTTCAATATCTGTAATTACTTCTTACATTTACTTAGTTTGATGATATTGATCCTTTTCGTGAGGGTTTGGATGGAAGTTTACACTGAGCTTACTGTACACCTCATACAACATAATGATTGCGATTGAGTGGGAGGAGAGTGGCCTTTATTATACATTAAAATATATTAAGGTTTTAAAAATGTACTCTCATCAAAAGTATTATCTAATTAAAGATTCGGGCTGCTGAATGGATTGGTGAGTAATATTAGGCACTGGCACTTAAGAGACGGCACTTGATTCATGCATAAATAGATTCTCTTTCTTTTGCCAGGCAGTCATAAGGGATTTGTCCGGAAATCTGACCCTCTTAGGTAGAAATTACTTTGTATAATAAGAACGACAGAGCGCCGCGCCTCATCACTGCACATAATTTAGCTTGATTATTTATACATCAAAGAGAATTTTTCGGGGATGTGGGAAAATATTCGAGGAGCGAGGGGATATTAGGAGGAGGAGACGTAGGGAGCAAAAAGCAAGTTCGAGATAGAAAATTTCAGGGTGAGCCACAAAGAAAACAATACATTTTACTAAAAGTATTTTCCCACCTAACTTTGCATATAAATTGCAGTGGCATTTACAGCTGCCAGATTTAATTTGGCTTTAATTCTTCATGGCACCGGATGAGGAGGGTCCTAGAGTGCTGACAGCCCCTTTTCTTCCTTGTGCTCAGGTAGGAACCCAGGATCAATAATGTGTCCTTATGAGAAATTACACGTAATGCTATTGAGTATGCATCCAGGCTACGGTAGGGATAAGAGGCTAATGAAATGCCATTTGTGCCATTAGACAAGGCCAGGCAGAAAGCGGCGACAAGACTTGAGGAAGATGTATTTACTGGAGGGCCGGAAGAGATGGATCTGCCCCCTAATCTGATGCAACAATTGAAAGATTATCTCCCAGCAGACTGCCGTCGCTGCATTCCTCTGCTGTTAACACACTCCAAATATTACAACTTGGAGACATTCCCACAGTATCTTTGTTATCGCTAGCAAGCAGCGTGATACTAAAACTACCCCACTCATATCCATGAAGTTTGGGGGTCGGTGGCGTATGTGCATTGAGAGAACCTAATATATGTTAGTGCACGTTGGAATGAAAATATGTGGGTAGAGGAATGAATATGGTTTCAATCACACCACGCTATCCAGCAATGATGCCTCAGTGAGTGTGTGGCACACTTACTCGCTGTATTAACACTGCACTGATACTGTGTTGGTGTTTCATAATTGTCTGTCTGTCTGTCCGGTCGGACACTGGATTAAAAAAGTCACATTTGACCTGCAAATGAAACTAATGGCTAGCAAATACAATTGGTTTATTTCTGAAACAAATAGCTGTGCGGAAAGGAATATGAAACATGCATCTCTATCAATGAGCCAAATTGTAAAGAGGAAAAGAACATTTACCTCATCTGAACTACAAAGGTGTTGTTTTTTCTTAGTTTCGAAGTCAAATATAGTACAAAACGACAGATGGAAAATACTGCTTTCATATTTTACATTCTTAGGAGCTGTTGCGGTAATTTTGTTGTGTGTCTTGACAGCAATGACAATACAACATACTTTGGCCTTTGTTCGTTAACAGTTCTACAAGATGTCTTGTAGAAATGATCGTCTTTGTGTCTCAAATGTTATGTCGAGAAAAGCTGTCGACAATGTATGTCTGTCAATCCAAGCAGACACTTTTTAGCAATAAGAACACAGTGGACTGGGACTTGATGAGTTGGTCGACATAGACAGTTGTTTCAAGGAGGGATGTTAATGCTGCGGATTTGGATCATCCAAGAGTAAGATCGGCCGATAACAATATCAATTACATGGAATAAGTTGACATTTTCCAATGTACTTACGGTGAGCGCTACAGACAGTTATATTCAATCTAGTTCCCTATTGTCTTTTATTACATGTGTCAATTGTTTGTATGTAATAAAACTTTGTTTGATCATAGCTTTGTCCAACTTGAAGTCAACTTGTGTCCAGTAAATTGTACCCAAAATATAAACATTAACAAAAAAAAAAAAAAAGATTTAGCAAAAATAAAAATATCACCGTAACCACCGATCATATACTGATACCATCATTGGTATCAACACTACCAATTTATGGATCAATCTACCCTCCTCGTGTACTAACTGTGACAATGCTGATACACCAACAGTTGTTGTATTATCCTCTCTCTACACTCCTATTATTCTGCTTGGTAATTTCCTGTTAACTGCTCACTTTCCGCTGTAAAACGCTTCCATCCACACTTCTTAAATTTTACTAAGCACTTATTTCTTGGTGTTGTTTAAAGCTATCTAAGCAGTTAGGTTAGCTATTAGAATGCCTGCTCTTGGCTTCATCCAGGTGTGTAACATGTTTAGCCTTGACCTCAATGATAATGGTACTTGATAAAGATATTTAAGATACTAAGATAAACAGTTTATTTGCCGTAATGGAGGTGATTATTTTTACCTTGGGGAGCAGTTCTACACTGTGTATGGAGATACACAATTAGCTGCCATCTTGTCAAACATGGGATTAAAAATAAATACTATGTCAGCCAGAGGAGATCAGGGTTTGTGATCGGCATTAATCGGCAAAAGCGATAAAATCCTTTTTCAGGAAAATTGTCCGATACTAATTGGTGGCCGATCAGTCGGCACATCCCAAGAGTCTAGGTCTTTTTTTATTGGGGAGGAAAAAAAAAATGTATCTTCTCCTATTGCTACGGCATAGCTTTTTCCCCCAGGTGCTCTCTTTTTTCTTACCAGAGGGCAATGACATGGCTACCACTACCGCGAACGAGAGCGAACAGTTACCCCCAAAAAATACTATCATTGGTGGTTTGAAACTGGTTTGGGTGTGCAGTAACAGATGTGGAACAAATGACTGCACGCTGCAAAGTTTGTTTAAAGCTTGTTGCAACAAAAGGCAGAAGCACAACAATCTTATTCCAGCAGCTAACACAGAGGCACCCAAGCAAGTGGGAGAAATTCCATTCTTTACAAAGAGAACAAGACTGCTTGGATGCGAAGACTGACTGAATGTAGAGGTTTTTAAGATGGTGTATTTATACGTGGCCTGCGATTGTGAGGTCGATTGAATGTACTTCCAAATTCTATGGAATGCCTTTGGAGACAACTCATGGCAGAAAAATTAACATTCAATTCACTTGCAACAGCACTGGAGGACATTTCTGCAGTCAGCATGCTTTTTGGACACACTACCTCAACACTTATGGCATTTGTGGCATTGTGTTGTGTGATAAAATTGCACATTTTGGGATGGCCTTTTATAGTGGCCAACCTAAGGTACATCTGTGCAATAACCACGGATCATCGCAATCATCTGATCAGCATTTTGATATAACACACCTGTATGGTGGAAGAATTATCTTGGAAGAGACATGTTCTTTCCATTTTTGATATTAAAAAAAAACAAAACACATTTTTTTCAAAACATACAGTATATGCCTTCGCCTTGTGTGGCCTACTTGCAAGCTCAAGTCCAGTTTGAATCGACTTGAAAAGGAATTGAAAACCACAAGCAGCTATCCAAGCGTGACATAGCTTTTATGTATTACAGCAACACAAATTAGCAACAGACCATAAAGACTCTCTTGGAGATGGAAGATCAGCGGAAATTAATATTGATACTATGCAGCTTTGGCAGTAAACAGTTGCCGCATAAACGCTTTGGTTACTTGCTCAACGACGCGTGACCAGTTCCTCTGAATGTTTCATGACAGAAACTACATCATTTAGACATAATTTGTCACCCAGCAGCTGCACTGAGACCCACTAGACCAGACTAGACTAGGAAAAAACATTAAAAGTTCGACTTTTTGGGCAAACAAGTGAGGCAGTGGGGGTAACTGATTTTCTAATTTTGCATTAAAAAAGGTCGACTGAATTTCAATTTACAACATTAAACTAATGCAGGATGTATGGAAGACAAGTCAAAATGAAAGTAGGGACTTAAATAACCCCTCTACTAGGTGTTCAATCATGTTTCTAAACATGTTTGTACACTTGCTGTAACACACTATTTCATTAAGTGTTGAACTTTTCTCAAAAATAACTTTGAAAATATATTTTCGGGGCATTTCCATCTTATCTATAGAAAGAGTCACTAAACGTTTAGGGGCCAAATATACTCAGGCAGAGCGCATGCCGAACAGAATTTGCAGAGGTCCACGCAGTTTCCAAGCAGACCCCCTCAAGATCCATGCGCGCAAATCTTATACCTCATGTTTGACAGGCTTTTGTGTCTCACAAAATACGAATCACTATGTATTTTTCACATTAATTCGCATGAAACGTGACACCGATTTACATTTTGCCACCAAAGCATATCATAAAATCAAAATCAGTCCAGTTTTTAAATGGAAGGTTTTCCGTGAGTCAACTGTGGGAAAATTTCCGACCAGTTAATGTGCCCAGTTGATAACTGGCTGCAAGACTTTGCTTGGAGCAGCCGGTAGACATTACTCTCATTTGAAGTTAGGTTTTTATTCATTCAACGATAGAAAGCTAGCTTGCTAAAGCTAACAAAAGGCTAGTGATTTTTACCCAACATAATCAAATTTAAAAAAAAAATAAAACTTAAGCAAGTCCAGTGGGGTCTTTTGACGTAGAACTGGTCAGATTGTAGCTGAGATAGGCACCAGCGCCCCCCGCGACCCTAAAGGGAATAAGCGGTAGGAAATGGATGGATGAATTAAAAAGACAATACTATTCAACCACTGCCACTCCTGTTTGACTTACAGTGGCAGCCCATGAAGTGAAAAAGTTGAAAGTAAAACAATACGTTTCTGTTGAAAGTAAAACCTAGCTTGATACTGCCATGCTTTTATTTTGAAGAATACTTTGTACTGAACAGAAAGCCATTGTGTGTGCAATGTTTTAAGTTGTGTAAGTACAAGTTAGCTATGTTGCTGTTGTCTTTTCACACAACTTAGCAATAATAATTGAGTCATCAATACCACTATACTACTACAACACATGTCCTGGGGCAGACCAATATTTCACTAAAGTGTTTCTAAGTTGACATCTACTTAAGTGGGCACGTTTTAGAAATAAGAACTCTGGGGATCCAGGACTTAATGAGTTGATCCACATAGATGAGTTGTCAATGTAAGCGTGACTGGCTTATGTAGATTCTACTTTATTTACCGTGATGCAAGACCTAATAAAAGATATCAGTATACCGTATTTCCTTGAATTGCCGCCGGGGCGCTAATTCATTTAAAACCTCTTCTCACTCCTGCGCTTACCAAAGGCATGCGGTAAAAGTAAGTGTGGAGAGACACAGCCGACGGGCCGACAACGGGCCGAAAGCAGCAGCGCGGGCCCACCTGGAGGCCAGGAGGCGGGGCATGCGGCGGAGGAGAGGCGTGTCACACGCGGAGCAACACTGGTGCGGCAATCTGAGCCAGGTGCGTATATTACACACCTGTTCACAATCTGTCTATCTGCTGCTAGAATACAAAAAGGGCGAGGGAGGAACGAGCGAGAGAGCAGCATGGAGAAGGTAACAACGGCCAGCAGACGAAGAGCGCGACGACCCACACCGAGAGAGCGATGATGCACCCCCGCAGCGGACGCAAGCCCCGGACGACGAAAGGCGTGCAGCGGCAGCAGACAGGCCGGAAGATCGCACTGAAAAGTGACGCGACCAAAGGGCCAGCTGACAAAAGATTTATTGAAATAATAAATCAAGGTCAAAACTGTTATGATGCGTCATGTGTCAGGTGACCCCGCAACCCACACGAGGACGGAAGGAAGTCCGTCACAGTAAGCATGCGCTAATTATTTTAAAACTTCTTCTCACTCCGGCACTTACCAAAGGTAGACAGTAAAAATTTGAGTGTGATGTAAACTTGGACCTTAAATCCTACTGAATAGCTCTTAATCTTCTTCCCTTTATGCGATTTCAAACTACCGGTATTGAAATCAGCCTCCTCCATTTTGAAAATGATGACAGGGGAAGTGTCACTCGTGACGTCACGAGTTTGACCAGGGGGTAATGCTAAACATGCGCTAATTATTTTGGGAAGCCAGTTTGACCCGGCAGTAATTCAAGGCAGGCGCATACTATATGCCCTACGGCAATTCAAGGAAATACGGTCTCCTTTCTGAATTACTAAATATGTATTATCTGCCGCTATAGGAAAACTCCTCGCTCAACCATTACAGGACCACATTAGACTTCCAGCCTGCAAGGTGTCCAGTTTTCTTGTGACCGTGAATCGGATAAGTGTTACAGAAAATGGTTGAATGAAAGAATGTTACACTTGACAGAAACTCACACTGAGAAGGCCCCCTTTGCTCTTGGTGTGGCCAAACACCTTTTCTACGGAGCACTCTTGTAGCGGGTAGGCATGCTGGCCTGTAAACTTGTCACTGTTGGTAGGGTCGAGCGTGCTGCATCGCTTGGCCTGCAGGAGCATGTCAGAAAACAGGAAAAACATCTTGGGTTTGACATCTGCGCCTTTGGAAGGAACCACCTTCAGCCAGCCTTCACGGATGTACCACCTCCCTGCAGAAGAGAGACAAATGAGCACATATTAAGAATTTTTAATTTATAACTAGAGCAGTGGTTCTCAAACTTTTTTCACCAAATACCACCTCAGAATACACTTGGTTCTCTATGTACAACAACAATAGCCAACATTAAACTACAGTAACTAAGTAGGCCTAAGTATTCATTAAAAACAAGACAGCAGTTTTATTTCAACTGTATATATATTTTTGGGGGGGCAATGCAATATTACACGCAATCCACAAACATCAATGATACTCCAATAGCAGTCCATATTTACACACTTCTTTGGCGTGCCACTAGCTGGAGCCCGTACAAAGTTTGAGAATAACTGCTCTTTAGAAAAATGTTATTATTTTGGACACAGTTTTAGCTGCTGGCCCACTGTGCCAAATAATGTATACAAGCTCCATACCACCTGCAGGATTTATATTTTACATGCAATGTTTTATTGATTGGGCTTATATATAGTCTGTATATATACATAAACATTATTTTTTTGTGATGGAGTGGTTGGAGCACATACTTGTTTCTCACAAAACACATTCATGAAGTCTGGTTCTTTTATGAATTTATTATGAGTCAACTGTAAATGTGACCAAATATGCTGGGTCAAAAGTATACATACAGCAATGTTAATATTTGGTTAAAAGTCCTTTGGCAAGTTCCAGTGCAAAAAGGCGCTTTTGGTAGCCATCCACAAGCTTCTGGTTGAAATTTTGACCACTCTTCTTGACAAAATTGGTGCAGTTCAGCTAAATTTGTTGGTTTTCTGACATGGACTTGCTTCTTCAGCATTGTCCACACTTATAAGTCAAGACTTTGGGAAGGCAATTCCAAAACCTTAACTTTAGCCAAATGTAGTACATATAAACATTCCCAACTCTGTTCAAATGCAGGTAAATAAACAGTAGCCTAAGGTGACTCAAGACTAGGGGTCACCAACGCGGTGCCCGCGGGCACCAGGTAGCCCGTAAGGACCAGATGAGTAGCCTGCTGGCCTGTTCTAAAAAAAGCTCAAATAGCAGCACTTACCAGTGAGCTGCCTCTATTTTTTAAATTGTATTTATTTACTAGCAAGCTGGTCTCGCTTTGCTCGATATTTTTAATTCTAAGAGAGACAAAACTCAAATAGAATTTGAAAATCCCCAAAAATATTTTAAAGACTTGTTCTTCACTTGTTTAAAGAAATTCATTCATTGCTTTACTTTGCTTCTTATAACTTTCAGAAAGATAATTTTAGAGAAAAAATAAAACCTTAAAAATTATTTTAGGATTTTGAAACACATATACCTTTTTACATTTTAAATTCCTTCCTCTTCTTACCTGACAATTTCAATCAATGTTCAAGTAAATGTATTTGTTTTATTGTAAAGAATAATAAAAATACATTTTAATTTAATTCTTCATTTTAGCTTCTGTTTTTTCGACGAACAATATTTGTGAAATATTTCTTCAAACTTATTATGATTAAAATTCAAATATATTATTCTGGCAAATCTAGAAAATCTGTAGAGTCAAATTTAAATCTTATTTCAAAGTCTTTTGAATTTCTTTTAAAATTTTTGTTCTGGAAAATCTAGAAGAAATAATGATTTGTCTTTGTTGAAAATATAGCATGGTCCAATTTGTTATATATATAAGTGCAGATTGGATTTTAACCTATTTAAAACATGTCATTAAAATTCTAAAATCAATCTTAATCAAGAAAAATTACTAATGATGTTCCATAAATATTTTTTTTTATTTTTTCAAAAAGATTCAAATTAGCTAGTTTTTTCTTTATTTTTTTCGGTTGAATTTTGAATTTTAAAGAGTCAAAATTGAAGATAAACTATGTTTCAAAATTTTTTTTTTTTTTTTTTTTGTGTTTTATCCTCTTTTAAACCATTTAATTAAATGTTTTTTTCCCCCCATAATTTATTATCTACAAAAAACCTTCCGTAAAAGGAACAAAAATGTACGACGGAATGACTGACAGACATTTTTGTTCCTTTTACGGAACGCCTCCCTAGGGATGTGTTTAGGGCACGTCCAGCTGGTAGGAGGCCACGGGGAAGACCCAGGACACGTTGGGAAGACTATGTCTCCCGGCTGGCCTGGGAACGCCTCGGGATCCCCCGGGAAGAGCTAGACTTAGTGGCTGGAGATAGGGAAGTCTGGGCTTCCCTGCTTAGGCTGCTGCCCCCGCGACCCGACCTCGGATAAGCGGAAGATGATGGATGGATGGATGGATGGATATTAAAGGTAAATTGAGTAAATTGGCTATTTCTGGCAATTTATTTAAGTGTGTATCAAACTCGTAGCCCTTCGCATTAATCAGTACCCAAGAAGTAGCTCTTGGTTTCAAAAAGGTTGGTGACCCCTGCTCTAGACCCTCGCCTGAAACTTGAAGTGCCTCTAGGACCTGTGATTGCAACCCAGCAATTAACTATAGTGATGCAAGGAAAATTTGACCACCGAAAAAAAGACTTTGACTTGAAATAAAGCACTGCCAAAACCGGATTTTGTGATGTTTGTGACATTATATGCGATGTGGACGTACTTTAATATATCGGAGATGTACCCATGGACAGCGGCGTACAAGATGTGCAAACATTAAGAGGACGGTGGCATCTTATGAGGAGAGAACATGGAACATCAGCGCAGAGCGAGTGAAAGATCAGTGAGTGTTTTGAAACATTAGAGGGTCTCTGCTGCTCTTGCTGTTCCTTGTGTACATGGAGCAAAGGAAGAGTCTCTAAACACGAGTGCAGTCTACAATAACACCAAAAAAAGATGCTAGAACTTAAAACATTCTTAACAATGCACATTGTACAATAACTACCAACAAGTGAAAATAGAGTAGAACAATATAATATAGGAAAAAATATGTTATTATCAACTGATAACACATATTTAAAAAAAAAAAAAAAAAAGGATAATTTTGTTTTGCCTATTTTAGGAAAATATATGATTCATATCAGAATATGCAAATTAAAGTATAAAAAAAAGTATAATCTAGCCGTATAATTTTAGGAAAAATACTATATCATAAAATACTGAATATTGTTATCGAGATTAATACCTCCTCACTTTACACTGGCGCATTTAGGCGAGCTGGCCTCAGTAAAAAAATCACTCAATACATTGGTAGTTGTTTGAGTAACAACAAAATTACACAAAATCTCGGTAAAAGAAAAAAATGGGAATAAAGCATGCAGTACCTGATACTAGCAAGTAGCGGCTATTATTGTACTCTGTGAGGAGCTTGTTAAGGGAGAGACCAAAAAACTGAAAAGTGGCAATTAGTGTAATCTCTTTTGCATAAAATAGCTGCGCTCGGACAACAAGACTAATTAGACTATTGCAGGTCATGCTGACATAAAAAATGTCAAAGGAGGCTGTTTGAAGAGCGCAGAAAAGATGAGAGAAAATCTAAGACAGGCACAGCATGAAAGCATGGCTCAAAGTGCTCATCTCTTTTACCGTGATTGGCAAGGCCATGACGAGACTAATAAGCAAAAGTCTGACATTTGGAAAGATGAGATGAAAATTCAACATGTGTCCAGGGTATTTTTTTGTAATTACCCTAGTTAGCAACTTGTGATTGCACCTAACCTGGATGGCCTGAGCCTTGCCTGTAGGGCTCACCGAGGACATTTCCAGCTATAGACAGGCCTGTCGAGATTAAGTGCACAGGGTCAAATTGCTTTTAAAATGCCATGGGTGTCACATAAAAAACAGTCAGGAGATTTCACTCTCATTTGCTGAAACCGTAGTTTGAAATTGCCATATCATTTTCATAGTACGATGATTCGGTGGCATAGTTAATTAGCAAAAAAAGGAAGGAAACAACCTAAAAAGTTAAACATATAATATTGTGCAGTCTTACAGCCAATGGTATGATTAAAGAATATCAGTGTGGCATGCTACAAGGTACACTTTGCATGCACGCAGGCACGCACAAAGTTCTACAAATGTGTTTTAAATTTGATTCTTCTGTTGTCATATATTTTATACTCTTAACTAACAGAGCTGTTGCAGTTTTTTGTTGTATGTCCTGACTACAATGAAAAGGCTTTCGTACATGTTTTTTAACTATTTGAAATAATAAAATAAAAAGTGGCTACATTTTGTTAGTTGCAGTGGGAGAATGCAGGTTAATACTGCAATGTAGTAGCTGAGATAGGCGCCAGCGCGCCCCGCGACCCCAAAAGGGAATAAGCGGTAGGAAATGGATGGATGGAAGGGCTGCGACTAACGATTATTTTGATAAGAGAATCGTTGACTAATGAGATAATAAAGTGTACACATATTTAATGGCTGTATTTTTTCCATGAACTTCGAAATGCAGCTTAAGTTATTTTAGGCATGTGCTTACGAACAAAGATGATGAATTCATTCATAAATATTTATACTGTAACTGTGCTGCTCATTCAGCTGTTACACAAATTTTAATGACTAATAAAAAGTCCATTTGAAGAAAAGGAAAGGCAAAGTGCTAAAACAAAACAATTAAGTGAGGAAAGGCAAAGTACTGAAAAAAATAAATTAACCGTATTTATGTATTAAAAAACAGTTAAAATAGCAGCAATGAAAACAAACGAAACACAAAATCTCAAATTCCTCAAAAAGAAAATCATTGAGTGATGTTTAAAAAGCTGCACACAAATATATTGACTATTGATTAACTCTTGGCAGTTTTAGCACTCTAATGGACTCAATGTGTAGAATTCTATATTTGATTAATTCTTAAAATGTTGGCTATTTAATAAATTGTATGTTTAATTGGTTGGCTACTTATTAGATTGTATGTTTAATATTATGAAACCTCCACATTGGTGCCTGTCAGTCTCTCTCTCTGTGTGTGTGTGTGTGTGTGTGTGTGTGTGTGTGTGTGTGTAAACATACTTGAATTGATGCAGACAAAGTTAAGCTGGCTGACTTTGGCAAAAATGCTAGTTAGTTATTTTTCACACAGCTTTGTCTCACTCTTGTTAACCAGCCTGGAAGGTAGAAGCTATTACTCTTACCGAGGTTGAGACCGCATCCTCCCTCCAAATGTTCGACATCATGTCTTTGCTTTAAATGCTTGCGTAACAAGGATGTACTGCCATAAAAACAAGGTCCGCTTTGCAAAATGGGCAAGGTATTCATGTTTTAAACAAGAAAAAGAGGAAATATCCTTATATTTTAAATGTTATCACTGGTGTTGATTTTCCACTTTCGCACGGAAAAACACGAGTGATGACTATTGCCAGCAAATTTTATAGTCGACTAATCATTGCAGCCCTATTACCATGCTTTTATTTCAGAACTTACTTTCTACTGGAATGGAAAACACAGTACACATTTTCATGCGGTGTTACTCAACAGCAGTTGGGTTGCAGTTGTTGTTTCATAACAATTAAAATATTAATACTACAATACATGTTAATCCCATTTTTCATAGAAATGTTGTCAACCATGTGTGTTGACGTCATTTTAAGCAGACAAGTTTTGGTACTAAGCTTATAGCTTATAAATGGCACGAGTACATTAACTGTTACAATTGGGGACTGTGACAATATTTTGTAGATTGATTTTGGGGAAAAACACTGATCAATTTGTTGTTAATTTTCAAATATTTTCAAGGAACATTCTAAACTCCTCTCAATCTTAGCTTCCCACAGATGTTACTAGGCACTTCTTTGGCCTGCAAACTCACCGAGACTCAACACAACCACCCCTAATAAAAACAGAATCCAAAAATACAACTTTTATAAAAAAAAAATAGTTTTTCTTTTTTTTTTTATAAAAGTGCCAAGCTGAACAAAACTGCACTACACTTCATTTCCATTGCTTATTGGGCAGAAAGAATATACAGATTATCCCGCAAATTGCAACTGATGAGTTGAGAATGAGTGCTATCAAATGCATCTCATATCAAATTATTCTGGACTGTGGCAGTTTGAAAATTAATTTGCGATTTTGACGGACATTTTTTCTTTTGTAAAAAGATGAAACAGCTGGTGAGTCTTTGGATTAGTTTTCTTTATAAATCAAGTTGATGCATGATAACAGAACAACAGAACATGCCATCACTTTTAAGTCATGCTTGAGCAGTAATGTGTTGCGTGTTCGCTCAAGCATCGGAAAGCTGCTGTTGTCCACTCTCTTGAAACGGATGCATTACACACGTCAAGGTAAAGTATGTGTATTAACAGACAAGATAAAAAGTGACACATTTGTTTACTATAGTGGAACCCACTTCAGTCGACAACCTACCTATGTCGACCAATTCATCAAGTTCTGGTATACCGTGCTCTTCTTAATACTTAAGTACTAAAGAGCCTGCTTTAGGTCGATATACAGCACATAGTTGACTGCTTTTGTTGACATAAAATTGAGATCCAAAGGAATTATTTATATCAAAAATGGATTTGTGTTGACATTTAAGGTATTGTAACATTATCTTTGTTACTAAGCAGCGTGGAACGACAACAGCGACATAACTATTGTCGAGATACACAGTGCAGATACCAAATCACAGTAACTTCCTCGTCAACCTTCAAATAAATGCATGTCAGTCATAACGTGGATTCTACCACAGTAACTAACAAAATGCACCAATTCCATTTTTTTTTAGATTGTTTACGCCTGAAAGACCGATTTGTACTTCTTAAGTGCAATGACTAAAAAGTGCTAGCGTATCCTCCCATCCTACTAATAAAATATTTTTTGTAGGGGTCTCCAACCCGTCACTCGTCTTTCTGAGCAGCTCACTGGAGGGTTCTATAAATGGGGGAGGGAGAGGGGGTGTCAAATATACACAACCATAACATTTAATAAAATAGCTAAATAATATGCAAAGCAAAACAACTGCTATACGCTGGCTGGCTGATCAAATATTTCAAATGGCTCTTTTTCTGAAGAATGAGCATTAATTATCAGAATAGTACACGATAGTAATTGGGAATCAGTTCTCAAGGTTCACTTAAAGCCAATCAAAGTTGTTCGTGAACATCCATCGCTCAACCACATTGAAAAAACAATGGTCAGCGGGAGCAATATATGGAGTTCCAACCAGCATTTTCAAAATGTAAGTAAGTAGTTACAAAGTCTTACTTTAACATCATTGATGTAAATTCAAAGAACATACATGTGAAATGTATGTTATGCCAATCCAATCCCAATTAATGAATGAATTACAATCTCCAAAACCTGTTTGTGTGTGTGTGTGTGCATGTGTGTGTGTGTGCGTGCTATAGAACCTACAGGGTCTTCCCTCGAAAATGACGCCTTATTGTTGGTTGTATATAATAACATGTGTTTAAATACTAAATATACCAGTTTATCCTTATTCCCTTCAGTTTGGTTTCAAATATATATGCGCGTTTAAATCAAAATGATGGCAAGTGAAAAAAAAAGGTCAAATTCAACACATATAAACAGAAGCCTTTCAATATTCAAAGGGAATATGTTTATGTGAACAAACCGCTTATGTGAACGTCCGTCCACAAGTCCGAGAGGTGTCGACATACACAAGATTGAGTGAGTTACAAAACCCAAAACCAGTGAAGTTGGTGCGTTGTGTAAATGGGAAATAAAAAACCTAATATAATTGAACTTATATTCAATTGGATAGACTGCAAAGACAAGCTATTTTAAGGTTGAACTCAGAAACTTAATTATTTTTTGCTAATAATTAACGTTGAATTAAATGGTAGCAACACATTGCAAAAACGTTGGCACAGGGGCAATTTTACCACTGTGTTACATGGTCATTCCTTTGAACAACACTCAGTAAACGTTTGCGAACTGAGGAGACCAAATTTTCTTTCCCATTCTTGCTTGATGTACAGCTTAAGTTGTTTAACAGTCCGGGGTCTCCGTTGTGGTATTTTAGGCTTCATAATGCGCCACACATTTTCAATGGCAGACAGGTCTGGACTACAGGCAGGCCAGTCTAGTACCCACACTCTTTTACTACAAAGCCACACTGTTGTAACGTGCTGAATGTGGCTTGGCATTGTCATGCTAAAATAAGCAGTGGGGTTAATGAAAAATACTTCGCTTGGATGGCAACATATGTTGCTCCAAAACCTGTATGTACTTTTCAGTATTAATAATGCCTTCCAGATGCGTAAGCTACCCATGCCTTGGGCACTAATATACCTCCATACCATCACAGAACACTTTTCATCAGTCCATCTTAGATGAGCTCAGGCCCAGTGAAACCTGCAGCGTTTCTAGGTGTTGTTAATAAATGGCTTTGGATAGTGGAGTTTTAACATGCACTTACAGATGTAGCGACAAACTGTAGTTTTAATTTCCCCTCGAAGATTATTAATAAAGTATTTCTTATTCCTATTCTTATTACTGACAGTGATTTTCTGAAGTGTTCTTGAGCCCATGTGGTGATATCCTTTATACACTGACGTAGGTTTTTGATGCATTGCCCCCTGAGGGATCGAAGGTCCGAAATCCAGTGATTTCTCCAGACTCTCTGAAACTTTTGATGATGTTATGGACCGTGGATGGTGAAATCCCTAGATTCCTTGCAATAGCTCGTTGAGAAATGTTGTTCTTTAAGTGTTGGACAATTTGCTCACGCATGTGTTCACAAAGTGGTGACCCTTGCCCCATCCTTGCTTGTGAATGACAGAGCATTTCATGGAAGCTGCTTGTATACCCAATCATGGCACCCACCTGTTCCCAATTAGCCCGTTCACGATGCTCAAACTAAGTGTTTGATGAGCATTCCTCACCTATCTCAGTATTTTTTGCCACTTGTGCCAGCTTTTTTTAAAACCTGTTGCAGGCATCAAATTCCAAATGAGCTAATATTTGCAAAAAATTAAGTTTTCCAGTTTTAACGTTAAATATCTTGTCTTTGCAGTCTATTAAATTGAATATAAGTTGAAAAGGATTTAAAAATCATTGTATTCTGTTTTTATTTACGATTTGCACAATGTGCCAACTTCACTGGTTTTGGGTTTTGTATTAATATCGTTTTTTATCAGCTGTACCTTGACAGAATTTGTTCAGAGTCTGAGAAGTTTGATACAGAAAGTGAAGAGGACTCTTTGTCCAAGAGCTTTTCCCAGACTCCCTGCTAGCATTTGACCATCCGCTGGGCTTTGAGGCAACAGAGCATTCAAAGAGCAGGAGGTGCCAAGCACTCCTCTCCATGTAAAGGTTTTTCAGTTCTCCTTGTCAAAGAGCACCTCAGCTCACACTACAAAGTCTTTGGGGCAAGTCCAGGTGGGGGGTTGAGGAAAGGTGGGGCAGGAAATAAAAGGTTGATCTACAAAGGGTCCTGTTCCTCTGTACTGTAGAGCAATAACAAGAGGCACAGAGATGTGACAGAATGAGGACAGGCCAGATGTGGCATGTATTTAAGTAAGTTGGTTTACAGTATTCAGCTCCAACAAGCTAATTTCCCCCCTTAAAACATTGTGTTCTTTCACAGAATGTAGTAAAAACCTTTAAAACAAGACGAACATCTGTAACTGCTGACAGTTAAACAAAGTTAACTTTCATGACTGACAAAGCGGAGTTTGACGGCAGATGCACCTTGAGTAATGAAGTGAAGTGAATTATATTTATATAGCGCTTTTCTCTAGTGACTCAAAGCACTTTACATAGTGACACCCAATATCTAAGTTACATTTAAACCAGTGTGGGTGGCACTGGGAGCAGGTGGGTAAAGTGTTTTGCCCAAGGACACAACAGCAGTGACAAGGATGGCGGAAGCGGGAATTGAACCGGCAACCCACAGGTTGCTGGCACGTCCACTCTACCAACCGAGCTATACCGCCCGGAGTATGTCACTATTATTTCAACACTATTATCTCAACATTCTTATATGATTGCAAGAAGATGTAATCAAATGGTAAACATGAAACACTATGTTGCCACCTACCATAACTACCACTGCTCTGAACGTAAACACGCTTATGAATTCAAGTTGGCTGTATTTACTTTTAAAGGGGATATTATCTGTAAAGTCAAGCACTTTCATTGTCTGCAAAAATGTAACCAGCAAGTATGTATATTTGTCAGACATGAGCTTACTTATCTGGAGTCTGAAAATATTTAGGGCTATGTGTTCGCTGCCTCACATTTTACAATAAGTTGATATCGTGCTTGCAGGGCTTTAGTGAAAATACCTTTTTATTTTTCTTTAAATTAAATCAATAAACTTTGTTGCTAGCCTCTGCTATCGAGCGCTGACACGTAATGTATATTGTGTATCAACGAAGAAGAAAAGTGTGGTATTTTTTATTTTTATTTTTCAAAATTAACGCTGTTACCGGTAATTAATCCACTATAATCATCATTCGGATCAAAATGTTCAACTCAATTCCCATTTACAGTGCAAATAAAAATCCCTGAAATGTTGTGCTTGCGCTAATGTCCAGTTGATCCGGTGGTGACACAATGCAGAAACAAAGAAGTAAAAAACTGAAGCTCTCTTGATACAACCTTTTTGTATAAAAACATAGCCATGGCAGAACTATAAAAAAACTAAGAATCAAAGGAAGGTGTTTTCTTTTTACCAAAGCACATCCATCTTGAAAATCCACGTCAATAACACAACAGGATAAACAGTTTTAAATTAATATGTCCAGGTTCTACCCCACCTTCCGCCTGAATGCAGCTGAGATAGGATCCAGCACTCGACCCAAAAAGGGACAACCGGTAAAAAATGGATGGATGGATAAATGTTTGTAAACAAACATTGTCGATAAAAACAAACATTTATCCATATTAATTTAGACCTTGATATCTCATACTCAAATTACACTGTTTTTTTTAACATAGAAATTATGTTAAGGTGTTTACTAAGCATGTTATTATATCCAAATATATTCCCTTCCTCTGGTGCAAAATGAAACACGATTAAGGCTGCAGCTATTGATTATTTAGTAATCAATAAATATATCGATTAGTTTGTTCGATTAATCAAGTATTTGGGTAAAACACACTTTATAGCGGGCAGCACGGTGGACAGGGCACGTGCCTCACAATACGAAGGTCCTGAGTAGTCCTGGGTTCAATCCTGGGCTCGGGATCTTTCTGTGTGGAGATTGAATGTTCTCCCCGTGACTGTGTGGGTTCCCTCCGGTGAATGTGAGTATGAATGTTGTCTGTCAATCTGTGTTGGACCTGCAATGAGGTGGCGACTTGTCCAGGGTGTATGTACCCTGCCTTCTGGCCGAACGCAACTGAGATAGGCTACAGCACCCCCCGCGGCCCCAAAAGGACAAGCGATAATAATTAGATGGATGGATGCACACTTCATACCCTCATTGTGTATTTTAGGGAAGACCCAAAGGGACAAGCGGTAGGAAATGGATGGATGGATGGATAGTTAAAATAAATATTTTTCAGATTGCTATAACGGTCGTTCTTCTTTTCTAATAAATACACGTCATCAACATTGAAATTGAACAGGGACTTCCGGCTGAGCATGGCTGATGTGACCTTTTTTTGTGTTTTGTTGGCACTTTTTCTAACTAAAGCCATAGGGACAATGTGTCTCTATGTTTACATCCTTGAATGGGTTGCAGTTTTCTTGCTTCCCTCCTCCCTGGAAGTTTATTCTTGATCATTAATCACGCATCTCACCTAGACAAAAGAAGTCTGAGTATGTACTGTCAAAGTTGGTACACTTTGACAGCCTATTAGGACCCGAAAATGGCCAGAACGAGATCTTTCCGTGTGGAGTTTGCATGTTCTCCCCGTGACTGCGTGGGTTCCTTCCGGGTACTCCGGCTTTCTCCCAACTCCAAAGACATGCACCTGGGGATAGGTTGATTGGCAACAGTTTAGTGTCTCTAGTGTGTGAATGTGAGTGTGAAAGTTGTCCGTCTATCTGTGTTGGTCCTGCGATGTGGTGGCGACTTGTCCGCCTCCCGCCCGAATGCAGACGAGATACCCCTCGCAACCCCGAAAGGGACAAGCGGTAGAAGATGGATGGATAAAGCATTTAATCCCAATGGACAAATCCAATGGCAAAAACCTCATTCAGAATTTGGGTTCAGTTCAAGCGCTATTTTGGTTTACAGACTATATTCTTAGTCTTGCACCCATCATCAAGCTAATCATGCTTTCCTTCCCTCTTTTGATAATAATGCCTTTTTAAGATGGTCAAGTCTGGGGATCAACAACATTTAAGATATACACTTTTGCCTCTTTCCAGCAACGTTGTGATGAATTTTCAGTCTTTAAGCAACACTTTTTTAGATATCTGCACATCTGTGGACTATTAGGCGGAGCACCTCAGTCATCCACACTTAGCACTTTCAAAAAGAATCGTGTAGCATTCACTACTTTGTCAGCTAAAAGATTAATTGTCTTAAACTGGAAGGCAACAGCGCCTCCTTGCCATACCTGCTGGATTAAAGATATTCTGTATTTTCTCAAACTGGAGAAAATTAGGCTGATATTGAACAGTTGTTCTGTGAAGATTCAGGAAGTAAGGGGTAGTTTCCTAAAATATGTAAAAAAAAGACTGACCTCAATTTTAACCCTGATCGAAAAGTATTTCAAAGATAGCTAATTGATGAGCTCTTTGCCTGCTTTTGTGTATTACTGCAGCGTGTCGGGGACATTCAGGAGTGCAGTTGTCTGTGTCTTCATGTCAACATTCGCCTGTACTTATTTGACTGATGCAAATATATTTTTTTCTAATCCAAAATTGTTTCCTTATTTATTATTTTTATTTTATATATCATTTCTCTGGGTTACTTGATTAAGGGAGAAAAAAAACACATTTGTTTTGTTTAATTGTATTTCAAGACTCTATATGTTAAAAATCCAATAAAGAAAAATGTTTAATAAAAATCAATTGAAATTGCATTTTCAACATGTGTGCATTAATGAAAAAAAACAAACAAAGAAAACAAAACTACAACTATCCGCGGTTTGCTGCCACATAGATCACTGTACCCACACTCATACCGCTCATGTGCGCTTTTGTGCAAGAGCAATGCAGAAACTATGTTTAAGGTCGAGGCACTGCATGTGGTATGTTTTTTATACATTTGTAATAAATACTCTCATTAAACAATTAATCAAAGCAATAGAATACAAATCTAATATTTCTTGTAATCAAATGAATAGATCAAACTTTGTGAATGAAGCCCTACACGTTACAGTATTACTATGATCAAAAATAAAAGATATTTAGTTGTGATTAATCTGATTAAAGATTTTAATCATTCAACAGCACTAATTTTAATCTATTATCTAATCTGTAACTAACAGAGATTAACGTTTTCTAAACTTCTTCTCATCTCATGTTTTTCACTGATCAGTATGTGGATTGCCTTCAGAGAACAAGCTAGGTAAAAGAGTCAACAGCAACTCTGCCACTCCATCAATTGGCCAAAGGCAATAACTCTTACACAATTGACAGAAGTGTAATTCATTGAAAAAACGATTATTATGTCTGATCAGCAACCATATTTTGATCTTTCTCACTATCAATTGGCCTTCCTTTAAATCCTTGTGTGGTAGTGATGCTACTATGGCATTATTATATTGAGCATACAATATTTTCTCAAGAGGCACCTGAAATATGCCAAAATGTGCAATATCTTTGTTTTAAATTTAAGGAGCCATCTGTATTCTCCTCCGGAAGCATGGCCTCTGTCTGCTGTATCGATGTCCCATTGATTCAAGCTTTATGTCTCACAGTAGCCCCCCGCCCCTCTCAATCTCCTACAGAGCTACTTAATACAGCTGAGGAGCCTGACGCGTCTCATCTGTAAATGGCAGAGGTTTTGCTTTTCCCCTACATTAGATGGTGATGCTAGTGGGGTGGAAGCGAAATAGATCGGTGTGAGGCTGCTGCCGCTCTGAAGTCTGCCTAGTGGGACTGGGGGTTTATTGGCTGGAAAGGCAGCAGAGGGGCCTGAGAACTTGAATGAAAGGCGCTTTTGAAAACTTCCCACATCAGCATTAGAGATGCGTCGCTATTTGCCGCTTTGCTCTGAGCCTACACACACACACACACACACACACACACACACACACACATACACACACACACACACACACACACACACACACACACACACAAAAAGCTTGCATATCCCACTAAACAAACACTCCTGTAGCTTGGCACACACACATGCATTACCCATATGTAAAAAACACACACACTTTGGCTGCCTTTTTATCTGCAGGTCCACGAGATGAGACTGAGCCCTAATTGGTCCCGGGGGAGATTGACAGGGCGAGCGGAGCAACGAGGAGGCCAAAGTCCCCGGGGATCAACAACAGGAGGGGGAGTGGCGGGGAGAAAAGGGCCACCGCTCCACAAGTAGAAAGACAACAGAAGGGCGGAAATAATTGTACAAGAGGAAAGTTAAGGGAAAGGAAGAATCATTGTTTGTATTGTTTTCAGGTGGACAACAGGTTGCACTGAATAGTATAAAAAAGTATTCAAATAACCTAGATAATTCCTCTATAATTAGAGAACGTTCTTTTGTGTGTCTACACTTGGCTTGCAACTCCTTCACGAATCCCACAGGACACAACAACAGATACAGAGGGGTGGTTTGAGGTGCTCCTTGAATGAGATGAAAAGAATAAGTGATCAGAGGCTCTAACCTGCAGCAAACACCTTCGTCTTTCGCCCCTTCAGCAGTTTCTGCACCCGGCAAAGCTGCAGGTGGTTCTCATGGCACCGAGTGTTGTTCTGGATGCGCTGGTGCAGCAGTTCCACTGCAGCCACCGCCCCTGTGGCAAACACACACACCATGGTATTTGTTAAATCAACCATGTATTTGCCAATTACAGTAGTTGTCGATAAGAGTTAGTAATGGAACACACTTGACCATTGCTTGAAGTTGGGATGTCAGAGAAAAATAACATCCAAAGAACTGCACATTATTCACAATAGAATAAAATGTAACCACAAATTAATATTTGAAAAATATCTAACATCTTTAAAGGCCTACTGAAATGAGATTTTCTTATTTAAACGGGAATAGCAGGTCCATTCTATGTGTCATACTTAATCATTTCGCGATATTACCATAGTTTTGCTGGGAGGATTTAGTAGAGAAAATCGACGATAAAGTTCGCCCATTTTGGTGCTTCCTGAAAAAGTCTCGCCTTTACCGGAAGTCGCAGACGATGACGTCACATGTTGATGGCTCCTCATATATTCACATTGATTTTCATGGGAGTCTCCAACAAAAACAGTTATTCGGACCGAGAAAACGACAATTTCTCGATTAATTTGAGCGAGGATGAAAAATTTGTGTTTGAGGATATTGATAGCGACGGACTAGAAAAAAATAAAAAAAATAAATA
This sequence comes from Nerophis ophidion, assembly GCF_033978795.1. Classification (NCBI taxonomy): domain Eukaryota; kingdom Metazoa; phylum Chordata; class Actinopteri; order Syngnathiformes; family Syngnathidae; genus Nerophis; species Nerophis ophidion. The sequence continues at coordinate 27,060,153 of NC_084620.1, read as the reverse complement.
AAAGTTAAAAAAAAACAAAAAACGATAGCATTGGGACGTATTCCGATGTTTTTAAAGACATTTACTAGGATAATTCTGGGAAATCCCTTATCCTTCTATTGGATTGCTAGTGTTTTAGTGAGTTAAATAGTACCTGATAGTCGGAAGGGTGTGTCCACGGCCGGGTGTTGACCCCAATGTCTCAGGAAAGTCGACGGCAGCTACGGACGGCACAAGCTCAGCTTTTATCCGGTAAGAACTGACTTTTAAACCACAATTTTCTCACCGAAACCTGCTGGTTGACATTTGGTCTGGATCCATGTCTGTTTGACCGCGCTGTGATCCATAGTAAATTTTCACCTCCGGGAATTTTAAACAAGGAAACACCGTGTGTTTGTGTGGCTAAAGGCTAAAGCTTCCCAACTCCATCTTTCTACTGTGACTTCTCCAATATTAATTGAACAAATTGCAAAAGATTTAGCAACACAGATGTCCGTTAAAGCAGACGACTTTTACCTGTGTGTGTGCGTAGCGCTCACACTTCCTAAAACCCTGTGACGTCACGCGTACACATCATCATTACACAACATTTTCAAGACGAAACTCCCGGGAAATTTAAAATTGTAATTTAGTATACTAAAAAAGCCGTATTGGCATGTGTTGCAATGCTAATATTTCATCACTGATGTATAAACTATCAGACTGCGTAGTGGGTAGTAGTGGGTTTCAGTAGGCCTTTAAATAATTATAAAAAATAAGTATAGAATGTTTAAAAACTATTTAAAAGTACAAAATATTAAATAACATCCATAATAAAGTATTTTTTAATTTCCACTTGAATTGTATTGTTTATTATTTATCAAATTTTCCAGACATCCACCAATAATAATAAGGGAAACATGGAATGGTCCGCTAAACCTAGAGCTCCGAGGTAAACATTGTTACTTTTAAATGCACAGGACAACTATAGCAACATGAACACCAGCTGACTGATTCTTGTTGACCAATATCGATAAATTGTAGTTCAAACATGTGCACCTCAAACATATCAAACAATGTGTTGCTGTATTAAAAATCTATTTAGAATGGAAATTAAATGATAAGTCATCAGGTTATTCTAAGGCCACTAAGAAGTACAAATACATTTTTCTTAAGTTCTTCTTCTTCTTATTATTATTATTATTAATGAGCATTATTATATATTTTTTTTTAATTATTAACCATATTCAAGTATGTTTTATAAAGTTTCAATAGAGTTCTATATGTTCCTTGTGATTGATTGGCGACCAGTCCAGGGTGTAGTCCGGTGGTAAGGAATCTTGCTCACCTGCTTAAGTTGTTCGTGCTTATGTTGACAACCTGCCTCCTGTGCCATGGACCCACTCATTTAGTTCTGGTCCACTGAGTTATTTGTATTAATAACAAGGTAGCCACTGAAGTCAACGTGAAAATACAGTACATGGTTGATCGCTTTTGTCGACATACGGTTTCCTTTTTATGAAAAATGTGTCCGTTCATGTCGACATGTGTTGTATAACTGTTAGCATCATTATCGCGAAAAAGCATGAAATGATAACAGCGACAGACAGAACTACTGTCCAGTTGCAAAGTTTTAAAATGTGAGCATGGTGACTTCCTGTTCAGTGTAAAATAAGTTTCAAAATAAAAGCTTAGCAGTATTAACCTGAATTCTGCCACAGAAAATCCACTAGAATTAAGAGTTAAATATGTACGAAAGCTTCATGTGAACAAAAAAGTTAATGGGATTTTTTATTTTCTACACAATTTCACTCACTTTATTCCTAACAAATGAGTGAAAAGACAACCAAAATAAATCTTCAATTAATAACTTAAATTCCATTGTCCTTTTAACATTGTGGTGATTTTTTCACTTTATTTTTTTTTACAATTACTACTACAAAGCAAAATCTGACAATCTCACCCTGTCATGAAAATTGGCTTCAACTCTTAAAGTTGCATCATAAACACATTTGAAGTAACTACTGAACGAGTTAAACTGAATTACAATTATAAGCACAATATTCACTTTTGTTCTGAGGAACAAAACACTGGATGCCTCCCGGCGACTTGTCTCACTCTCTACTAAAATAATCACAGCCTAATTGGCTCGCTTAACTTCACAACAATTACAATGTAAAGCAAACAAGGCATGCATGTAGACTTTTCCCCTTTTGTTGTGCGTGCTTGGAATATTTTACATTAGCTACCCCACAAAAACAACAACTTCTAATTACCGTATTCTTCACAGGAGATCTGACCGAGGCATTAATAATACATCCAGCCCATTAGACACGCTGAAAAAATCTTCCAATTGTTGAAGCATTTTATTTACTGTATAGTGTTTCACCACAGCACAAGCACTGCAACAACTTTCAGCGTTTCAAAGGCTGAGCTTCATTTCTCGAGCTATAACTTGTTACTGCATCAGAGTTATGCTTCAGTCAAATTGTAAGCAGGACAGTAAAAAGTCCCAAAGTGCTGCAATTATAACAATTAAAATTGAGCAAGAATGCAAGCAACGTGAAACGAGAAGCTTCAGGGGGGAAAACAACAGAGCAGCACAAGAGAAAACAACAACAAAGTCTTTTTAGGATGTACTTTTTCCCTTAATTAGATTCATTGTGATTCATCTGGAATATATATATATATATATATATATATATATATATATATATATATATATATATATATATATATATATATATATAATTTTCTTTAATTTTTTTTTTAACCATTCCCTTTACAATACCATCAGGCTGACGATCTACTCCCCCCACCCTTACAAACACACACACAAATACACTCAGCCCTCATATGAAGGAGCAGAGTTTAAAAACAGACCACTAATGAGAAGAGGAAGAGGCGATGGTGGAGCACTTTTAGATATGTACCTTCATCTTAGAGTCAGGGGCTGTTTTAATTTGTAAGCAAAGGCAGCACATCAGCGATGAGATTTTAATTGATACACATAAATAATTCCTTGTGTACATCCGCACTTCAGTCAGCTTCACTGTTTATTTGACGACTGAAATGAGTCATTATCGGGACTTGTGTTGATGTTGGAGGGTTTTATTTATTAATATGGCGCTGGCTTAATATCCTCTGATCCATTCCCAATTAATTATATCAAAATCAACATTAAACTAAAAGTTGCACTTACAGTGAGCTTTGCCTCACTTTAATTTCTCAACTAGCCAAAGCACTGTTGTGACAATAACAACGAATGGGGAATGAAAGGATAGGTGAACAATATCTTTGCCCCTTCAATCCATTTTCTACTGCTTGTCCCTATCAGGGTTGCGCAGGGGTGCTGGAGCCTATCTCAGTTGCATTTGGGCAGAAGGCGGGGTACACCCTGGACAAGTCGCCACCTCATCACAGTGCCAACACAGACAGACATCATTCACACTTACATTCACACACTAGGGCCAATTTAGTGTGGCCAATCAACCTATTCCCAGGTGCATGTCTTTGAAGGTGGGAGGAAGCCGGAGTGCCCAGAGGGAACCCACGCATTCACAGGGAGAACATACAAACTCAGCACAGAAAGACCCTGACCCCGGGATCAAACTAAGGACCTTCGAGTTTTGAGGCACATGCACTAACCCTTGTGTCACCGTGCTGCCCTTTGCTCTTTGCCCCTTAACTCAGGTTTTTCAAAACTGACTGGTGACTGACTGGTACAGTAAAAGTTTGGGGGGTTGTCATTTTTTGTACTTTAAGGTGTATTCACACTTTTAAACATTTGGCCCGGTAAAAAGCAACTCTGGTTGGTTAATTTGATCAAGTGTGAAGGCAATCTACCAAACCCAGGAACGGATCGTAATAGCTGTGAGATAGGTCTGGTGCAGTGCATTGGCCTTGAACAATAAAACCATTTTTTCAAAGATATATTGCCGCACAAATTATTGCTGATAAACGATGTCATTGCCAGCATTATTTTAAGACCAAATTAAAGGCCTACTGAAATGAGATTTTCTTATTCAAACGGGGATAGCAGGTCCATTCTATGTGTCATTCTTGATCATTTCGCGATATTGCCATATTTTTGCTGAAAGGATTTAGTATAGAACATCGACGATGAAGTTTGCAACTTTTGATCGCTAATAAAAAAGCCTTGCCTTTACCGGAAGTAGCAGACGATGTGCGCGTGACGTCACCGATGTGAGAGCTCCTCACATCCTCACATTGTTTATAATCATAGCCACCAGCAGCAGGAGCAATTCGGACCGATAAATTAACACTTTCCCCATTAATTGGAGCGAGGATGAAAGATTTGTGGATGAGGAAATTTAGAGTGAAGGTCTAGAGCGTCGTTCAAAAAAGCTTTTATCAATTATGCCAAATAGCGAAAGTGAAACCGCTTCTGTCAGCACATGATCTTGAGAAATTAATTCACGCCTTTATCTCGAATCGTTTAGACTACTGCAGTGCCCTGTATGTAGGCATTAGCCAGGCCTCCCTCGCCCCCCTGCAGCTCGTGCAGAACTCTGCTGCTCGTCTGCTAACACAGACCCGCTAACGTGAGCACATCACCCCTATATTAGCGTCCCTTCACTGGCTCCCTGTGCGTTATCGAATCAATTTTAAACTCCTTCTATTTGCTTTTAAATGTCTAAACAACCTCGCGCGAACATATCTCTCCGACCTCCTTCAGCTTTACTGCCCCACTCGATCCCTAAGATCAGCCGATCAGCTGCTACTGACGGTCCCTGACACAAGGTTGAAGCTTAGAGGTGACAGAGCTTTCGCCGCTGCTGCTCCCAAGCTCTGGAACGACCTACCTCTGAGTGTTAGACAAGCCTCCTCTCTTCCTGTTTTTAAATCTCTCTTAAAAACATACTTTTATTCTTTGGCTTTTAACACTAAGTGATATCCATCCTGCAATGGTGCCCCATTATACACCTGCTGTGAATCTGTTTTTATGTTTTTTATGTTTTATGTATTTATTTTTTATCATGTTCTGTTTGTGTTGTGTTGTTTGCTCAGTCCTTGTATTATATTTTAACCTGTCCATTGTACAGCACTTTGGCTACCCCTGTGGTAAATTTTAAATGTGCTTTATAAATAAAGTTGACTTGATTAGAGAGAAAAAAAAAAAAAGTAAAAATAAAAATAAAAAAGGCGATTGCAGTGGGAGCGATTGAGATGTTTTTAGAAACATTTACAAGGATAATTCTGGGAAATCCCTTATCTGCCTATTGTGTTGCTAGTGTTTTAGTGAGTTAAATAGTACCTGAAAGTCGGAGGGGTGTGGCCACGGTAGTGTTGACGCCAGTCTCTGAGGGAAGTCACGAAGCTGCAGCAGGACAGAAGCTCTGCTGATCTCCGGTAAGAGGCGACTTATTATCACAATTTTCTCAACGAAAACTGCCGGTTGACATGTAGTCGGGATCCATGTTCGACTGACCGCTATGATCCATAGTAAAGTTTCACCTCCGGGAATTTTAAACAAGGAAACACCGTGTGTTTGTGTGGTTAAAGGCTAAAAGCTTCCCACCTCCATCTTTCTACTATGACTTCTCCATTATTAATTGAACAAATTGCAAAAGATTCAGCAACACAGATGTCCAGAATACTGTTAAATTATGCGATTAAAGCAGACTACTTATAGCTTGGATCGGGCTGGAAAATAATGTCCGCTATAACCCGAGACGTCAAATGCACGCCTCATCATACGAGTCATCATACCGTGACGTTTTCAATACGACACTTTGCGGTAAATTTAAAATTACAATTTAGTAAACTAAAAAGGCCGTATTGGCATGTGTTGTAATGTTATTATTTCATCATTGATATATAAACTATCAGACTGCGTGGTCGGCAGTAGTGGGTTTCAGTAGGCCGGTAAGCAATAATGTGGGAACATTTCAATATATGAAAACTTTAGCTTGTATTTGTATCATTGTATTAGAAGTTCTAGCACTTTTAACTATTTTAAATAAGTAAACAGACAATACAAATAAAATTGACTTTCAATCTCTGTTAACAAAGATTGTTAAATACAAAAAAAAAAAATCATGAGGAAAATTGGGGGGGAAAAATTAAGAACTGCCACGCTAACCTGAAATAAAATGTAAAACATGAAGACTATATTTCCTGCAGTTGGGTGCATTTATGTACTTTTACTATATTTTAAATATTTGTCCTGGTTGATTGGCCCATGCTGCCCATTCAGTTTGAAGTCGAAATATTCCTACACAGGACATTTGGCTTGCAGTCATGTTTTTTACTCATAATTTTTGCTAAATTGCAGTGCTTCTCACTAGCGATTTTGCAATGAGCAAAAATATGTCTGTGCATCCTGTATGTGTGTAAGCTCGTTCAATTAATTCTGCTCTTGAATAAAAATGCTAAGGTGCAGAGAGCGATGCACAGAGTCAATCTTATTGTGCCCTGTTTAAAAGTGAGAGAAGAAGAAAACTAACACGCACAAAGATCGCAATCTATAGATGACGGCAATCAAGTTCATTTTCATTTATCGTTTGATGAATTCATGTATTGACTGTCGTCCCAGGCATAACCGTGCAGAACACTTGAGCAGAAGTGTTAACGCCAACTGCATTAACGCACAAAAACATTGGATAAATTTGTATTTCTTCCATTTAAAAATTATTGAAAAAAAAGTGGTCTCTTTTTCACTGAGCTTCTTGGTGATTGTCTTGTACTCCATTCCAATATTGTGCAGGCCTACAAACTTACCCCTCATGTCCTTGAACAGTTATGTGGTCTTGCCTATGGTAACAGAGAAACTTTTCTTTTATCCACAAAACAAGTTAAGATTGGAGGTACTGTCCTAAAAGAAACAACACTAAGAGTGTAATGATTAATAGATATATCTATTTGTACTGGGGTCAGAATGGTGCAGCAACCGTGCCAGCAATTCGAGGGTTTTAGGTTCAATTTCAGCTTCCGCCATCCTCGTCACAGCCAGTGTTTTTACCCTTGCTCCTGATATGTCGTGGTTACCGCCTTGCGTGGCAGCTTCCGCCATCAGTGTGCGAATGTGTATATGAAGTGGTGAATGTGATGTATAGTGTGAAGCGCTTTGGGTATCATTCCAGGTATAATAAAAAACACTATAAAAATACAGACCATTTATATTCCTTAGAACTACTGCTAAAAAGTTACTGAATCGATTTCAACTCACTGAATCTTTTCGGATCATATTGTTCAAAAAAATTAATATCATCCCCGAATCTTGTCAGCAAACACAAATTCCGAATTTACTGGTTGTTAAAACAAAATGTTGCACCCCTACAAAATAATAATGTGTGTGCTTCATGAAGACATAATTGGTATGTGGCAGTCAGAATGTTTCAATAGTTGGTCGGGAATCTCTCTAGATCTCTTTCTAATGAAGGGTGGAATGTACATTTCTCGACAAAATATTGCACTTCAATAAGAAATAAGCACTTACGTGAAAGCTGTTGGAACTCTGGGTTATCTGGACATGTATTGGCAGTCATCTCTTGCAGCAAACGCCTATACCTAAGAAGAAATAAAATAATTGCTGCATTTGCTGGAATTTTTACATTGAGATGGTAAATTGAAAAATCGCTCAATTATTGTGACTTTGTTATCTATGTATAATGTATGACACAGAATGTTGGGAAATATATTCTTATATATAAGAATAGAGCATGTGAATCTTAACTTAGAACATCAATAGTTCAACATCAATATTTTTTGTTTACTGAACTGGTATAGCTCATACTCAAATTACACAAATAAATACAAAAAAGTGAGTAAATTTCGACAGAGACATACACACATAATATATATATAGAGATAATATATATATATATATATATTATTTTTTTTTTTTTATAACTGAAGCATATTATAGTTTAGATTTTTTTTTTAAATAGACATTTAGGCTTTTTCCAATATGTATGAATTTTGCAGAAAAAATTGTCATATAACCCTCACGAAAAGAGAGATCTAATGTACCTCCTTTTGGCAATTACCAATGCTAAAATGTTACCCAAAACATTATCTCAACCAAAAACTGTACACGGTGTTTAAACATTCAACCAATAAAATTACTTATGGATCACTTTAAGTATCTTACAGACCATAGTGCATGAGCAGCACCTTAAAATAAACACAAAAAACGGTTTTGTTGATTATCTATCCAACATCCCAATCTGCACTCATTGGGAGGAACTGAAGGACGAACACAACTGTTTATAAAACTTGCACAAACACCTTAAACGCATTAATTCATAATGTCTTATGAGTAGGCACTTACACTGGTGAGTCTGTAGGTGGAGGGGGCTGTTGGACATGGAAGAGGGCATTGTGCGCGTAGTCAATTAGTAATTAGGAATGAAACAAATGCCTAACAAGCTCCAATTAGTCCTACATCAATTAAGGGACACTTAAAAAGAGAAATAACTCTAGTTTCTTCTCTTCTTGTATCGTCTTGTAGGAACAAATGCATTACAGGCATTATTAGCAGCGGATGCCCTCATTTCTTTTTTTCAAGGCGTTGAGACGAAATTCTAATTACAGCACTCGCATAACAAAGAAAACAGTCTAACGAGCATCATTACAGCAGATTTCAAATAATGTAAATCACAGTAACGTATTAAGCCGCCCTGTCTTACTTATTAGTACCAAAGCAAAGAAAGATAATTAGACGATAACATAATCGGAAGTATATTCCCAAAAGCTCGGATATTTTTGATAGAGAGCACGAGACAATAGTTTGATGCATCCACAGACTCTTCATCTTTATAATATGGATTATGGATGCCCACATTAATTTCACAACATGATTATTGTCATAATTAGTTGGCTATCCAGTAATTTGTAAACAAGAATAGAAGCCAAATGTCCAGGTGTTAAAGCAGGGGGGTATCCTCATTGGGTTGAGTTTTTTCTTGCCCTGATGAGGGATCAGAGCAGATGATGTTGTGGTTTGTGCAGCCCTCTGAGGCATTTGTGATTTAGGGCTGTACAAATAAACTTTGATTGATTAACTGATAATTGATTCTGGTTGTACAAACTTTTGGAAATTACCATTAATATAACAAGACTAACACAAACAAGAATCGGGCGAGGTTTACATTTGAAAACCCAGGGCTCCGTGTGTGACTTCATGTTTTGTATACATCACGGAGGTATTTAGTTCACATTAGACATACAGTACATTTGCACATTTTTTGGGTAATATGAATGATTACATAAAAAGCTCGGATTTAACAAAAAACCCAAATTGTGCATCATACCCTGCAGAGTGAATGAAGCCTAAGCTTATCAATATACA
>NC_084620.1:27035879-27043379 GCF_033978795.1 Nerophis ophidion | reverse complement strand
ATATTACAATAAGAATAAAAATAAAAAAGCAACATAAGAATAAAAATATAACAATAAAAATAACAATATAACAAGAAAAACTAGGCAGCAGTGACCATGATATGAAAACATGTGCCTTTTACATCAGAAATTATTAATAAAAATCAACTAATTATGTATTGAGTTACATATAAATGTTGCTACTATGTACGTTTTAGAAAGAAACAAGCCAGTATTAGCGACTTCGTACAAAGGAAGGTGTGCACACCAAAGCAAGCGGCTGCATTGACTGATGCTAACCTGAATATGTTGCTAACTGACATGAGGCGACTATCAATGGTGGAGGTTGACGGTTTCAGTAAAACTATTTACGTCCTCAAACCTGGTTACACTCTTCCCTCGAGGACCCATTTTACGAAACTGATGGAGAGGAAGTATGAGCAGACATTTCAAGCTGTGTAAACTGACATTAAAGCCACCCAGAGCAAAATTGTTCTGACCACTGATGTGTGGACAAGTGTAGCCACGGAAGCTTACCTCGGCAATACATGCCACTACATTGGAGACAAATGGAAAATGAAGTCAATCTGCCTTACGACCATGCCAGTAGAGGAAAGACATTCAGCATTCAACATTGCAGAATGGTTGGAATAGGTAGTAGGCAGTTTTGAAATTCCCCGAAGCAAAATTTTTGCTATTGTGCATGACAATTGTGCACTTTAAAAAAAAAAACATTTTTCTAACAATTGCCTTGTTATTGTTATGTTTGGGAAATCGAAAGGACATCGTGCCAGTATGCATTATTTTTTTAATCAAAGTATTGGAAAGGATAGAAATGTAGTTTGTCTTTTTAATCCGATTATTCATAATTGACAGATTAATCGATTATCAAATTAATCGTTAGTTGCAGCCCTAGTTACCAAATTCGCACCTTCTCTCTCAAATTACCACTCGCACATCACAGCAAACTTAACCCATGACACTACCTCTCTGCTCCGCGAAAGTGCATGACGTTGTACGTGAGACAGTATGTGACGTAGGAAAGAAGGTGCACTTTTTGTCTCTGTGAGAAGGGGAGACAAGAAGAAGTGAGAAATGTATGTAGTGTAATGCCCACGGCTAAAAGCAACTAGGTGAGAACGTATACTCGAATATCATGATACAGTCATTTTCATGGGTCCTAACTGGACTCATGCAATGTATCGTATTGTACAAACTCCGTTTCCATATGAGTTGGGAAATTGTGTTAGACGTAAATATAAACGGAATACATCCATCTATCCATCCATTTTCTACCGCTTATTCCCTTTTGGGGTCGCGGGAGGCGCTGGCGCCTATCTCAGCTGCAATCGGGCGTCTATATGTGTTGGCCCTGCCATGAGGTGGCGACCTGTTCAGGGATGACCCCGCCTTCCGCCCGATTGCAGCTAAACGAAATACAATGATTTGCAAATCCTTTTTAACCCATATTCAATTGAATGCACTACAAAGAAAAGATATTTGATGTTCAAACTCATAAACATAATTTTTTTTTTTTTTGCAAATAATGATCAATTTAGGATTTCATGGCTGCAACACGTGTTAAAGTAGTTGGGAAAGGGCATGTTCACCACTGTGTTACATCACCTTTTCTTTTAACAACACTCAATAAACGTTTGGGAACTGAGGAAACTAATTGTTGAAGCTTTGAAAGTGGAATTCTTTCCCATTCTTGTTTTATGTAGAGCAGGGGTGCCCACACTTTTTCTGCAGGCGAGCTACTTTTCAATTGACCAACTCGAGGGGATCTACCTCATTTATATATATATCATTTATATTTATTTATTTATGAAAGAGACATTTTTGTAAACAAGTTAAATGTGTTTAATGATAATACAAGCATGTGTAACACATATAGATGTCTTTCTTTCACAAAGACAAGAATATAAGTTGGTGTATTACCTGATTCTGATGACTTGCATTGATTGGAATCAGACAGTAATGATGATAACGCCCACATTTTCAAATGGAGGAGAAAAAAAGTTGTCCTTTCTGTACAATACCACATGAAAGTGGTTGGTTTTTGGCATCTAATTCATCCAGCTTCCATACACTTTACAAGAAAAACATTGGCGGCAAATTCCGTAGCTTGCTTGATTGACATTCACGGCACCCGAAGGTCTTGTGAGATGACGCTGGCTGCTGCCAGTTCATTATTATAAAAAAATTACAGAGAGAAAGGCGAGAAACACTTTTTATTTCAACAGACTTTCGCGGCGTCCCTGCACATTTCCTATCTTCACAATAAAAGCCCTGCTTCATGCTGCCTGCGCTAACAAAATAAGAGTCTCGGAAAGCTGGCGTGCACAAGTGATGTGCACGCCAGCTTTCTGAGGGATCGCTTGTGCACGCCAGTTTTCCGAGACTCTGTATTTAGTTAGCGGCGGCAGCATGAAGCAGGGCTTTTATTGTGAAGATAGGAAATGTGCAGTCGGCCTTTAGAGTTTTGACGGAAGGTACGGCGCGAGAGTCTGTTGAAATAAAAAGTGTTTCTCGCCTTCCTCTCGGTCATATTTTCATAATAATGATCTTGCAGCAGCCAGCGTCATCTCACAAGACCCTCCGGTACCGTGAATGTCATTTAAGTGACGTCTTGGTGAAGATTGATGATCACTAATTTTTAGGTCTATTTTTTTTTAAAAACCTGGCTGGAGATCGACTGACACACCCCCCGCGGTCGACTGGTAGCTCGCGATCGACGTAATGGGCACCCCTGTTGTAGAGTTTCAGTCGTTCAACAGTCCGGGGTCTCCGCTGTCGTCTTTTACGCTTCATAATGCACCACACATTTTCGATGGGAGACATGTCTGGACTACAGGCGGGCCAGGAAAGTACCCGCACTCTTTTACTACGAAGCCACGCTGTTGTAACACGTGGCTTGGCATTGTCTTGCTGAAATAAACAGGGGCGTCCATGATAACGTTGCTTGGATGACAACATATGTTGCTCCAAAACCTGTATGGACCATTCAGCATTAATGGTGCCTTCACACATGTGTAAGTTACCCATGGCTTGGGCACTAATACACCCCCATACCATCACAGATGCTGGCTTTCGAACTTTGCGCCTAGAACAGTCCGGATGGTTATTTTCCTTTTTGTTCCGGAGGACACCACGTCCACAGTTTCCAAATATAATTTGAAATGTGGACTCGTCAGACCACAGAACACTTTTCCACTTTGCATCAGTCCATCATAGATGATCTCGGGTTCAGCCAAGCCGGCGGTGTTTCTGGGTATTGTTGATAAATGGGTTTTGCTTTGCAAAGTAGAGTTTTAACTTGCACTTACAGATGTAGCGACCAACTGTAGTTACTGACAGTGGTTTTATGAAGTGTTCCTGAGCCCATGTGGTGATATCCTTTACACACTGATGTCGGGTTTTTGAGGCTTTACCGCCTGAGGGATCAAAGGTCCGTAATATCATCGCTTACGTGCAGTGATTTCTCCAGATTCTCTGAACCTTTTGATGATTTTACAGACCGTAAATGGTAATATCCCTAAAATCCTTGCAATAACTCCTTGAGAAATGTTGTTCTAAAGCTGTTCGACATTTGCTTACAGAGTGGTGACCCTCGCCCCATCCTTGTTTGTGTATTACTTAGCATTTCATGGAAGCGGTTTTTATACCCAATCATGGCACCCACCTTTTCCCAATTAGCCTGCACACCTGTGGGATGTTCCAAATAAGTGATGAGCATTCCTCAACTTTATCAGTAATTATTGCTACTTTTACCAACTTCTTTGTCACGTGCTGCTGGCATCAAATTCTAAAGTTAATGATTATTTGCAAACAATAAAATGTTTATCAGTTTGAACATCAATATGTTGTTGTCTTTTTAGCATATTCAACTGAATATGGGTTAGAAATTATTTGCAAATCATTGTATTCTGTTTATATTTACATCCATCACAATTTCCCAACCCAAATGGAAACGGGGTTTGTAATTGTATGCATACAACCATAACAATAAAGCACACCCTGTTTAATTGAAGACCCCCAGACTGCCTAAAGAATGTCAACATAAGTGGTAATAGTTGACTGAAATTTTAACCTATGACACGTGACACTGAAAAGAATAAGTGTTAAAAAATGAGTAAAGAAATTATGTTGTTTGGTCAGATTTTGTGTGCGAGTGCAAAAACATGCAAAACCAACATTTTGTTGCAAAGTGTGGCCCAAACCACCAAAGCTATATTCAAATCCATGCAGTCAAAGTATCACTATATATGTACCGTAATTATATGAATATTTGCGGTATCTTATCAGAAATGAAATTCTCTAATGTATGCATTTCTGGTATTTTCTTGAGACATAAATACAAACGTTTGTATAAGGATTATGAAGCAAACAATTGTAAGTAAATAAGAGTAAGTACACTCTCATATTTGAGGGTTTAGCTGGATAGATCTAGCATGTCGAAGGTTTGATAGTACATCTGGAAAGATGATGAGCGCAGAATAAGCAAATAGATGGGGGGGAAGAACTAATTAAGATGCAAACAAGCAGCTTGATAAACCAATGTCACAGAATCTGCTGCATTGGAAAGCTCATTTGAGATGATTTCTCTTCTTGTTCCTCTAATTAACAAGCAAGATCAGGACCGCATGTAATTACAGCTAACACAAACCAATACTTAACAAAATAAATTTTGACAGTTAGTGGACAGACTGAGTACATCCACAGCGACACATCAAACAATAATAATTATACCTGCCAACACAGATGATGGATTCTGAAATGCAGCAAATGACTGGTGATAGAACAACAACCAATCAAACAAAAGCAAATCAAGTACAGTATAGTGCAACCCGCTTAAGTAGGCCCCCTTTATGTCACCAAATTAATCAAGATTCAGTCCACCATCTTATTCCTATTACTTAAACGTGTCACAGTAATACATACACGGTCGACTAATTTTGTTAACATAAACTTTGAAACACAAAGTAGTATTAACCTGGTTTATTTATTTATATGTACGTTTTTTGATTTACAGAAGCTTTATATGTATTGCAAGCCAAGGCATTAAAACAGAATCACCACAGCAGCTCTGTTGATAAGACTATAAAATATAATATGAAAACATAAAAATCTAAATATGCTCTAAAAGAAAAAAAACATGATAAACAACAGTAGGTTCAAAATCTTTTATCACCCATTTTCCTTTTTCCTTGTAAAATAATGCGGAAGCAATTCACGGTTGTTTTTGATTTTGGTTATAAAACAAACACTTAACAGCTAGTCCGAGGAGCGTCAATATAAACAGGCTCCACTAGTGACTAACAAAATATTGCCCTATTGTTTTGTCCTATAGGAATAAGTTACTTGTACATATACAAACATGTACCAGCCATTTTTTTTTTATTAATGGAAGGAAAACAGCTAAAATTTCAAAATATTTTACTAACACCTAATCAACATGTCTCCGTACTAAATAAAAGTGCAAAAAATGGCTAGTTTTGATAATGTCAACATACGCTTACTTTGCCTACACTAGCGAGCTTCATGGAATTACGTTTGTGACTTATCTAAACCTTAACGGTGTAACACCATTATAACATATTCATATTGGTTTTGTTTATCTACAATACATTTTAGAGAACAGTGCAATGAAACACGTGATAAAAAAGTTACACCGCTGTTTACTGTAAAAATAACGTGTTTCTGATGCACTGTTTATTGAAAGTGCACTGGGACAATAATACATTTCTGAAAAAAATATTTTTTGCACTGGTGAATTGCAACTTGATTCTAAGGGGAACATCAACATGCAACAAGAAGAAACAGGTGCATGGTAGTTGAGCTGGGTATGAGTGTTCATAATATTTCGTCACAATACAATGGAATGTTGTGACATGGTGATATATTGCAATAGTTTACATTGTTCACTAATACATTTAAAGTGGAGCTTAAATTAAAACTTGTACCTATGTAGTCAAGATGACAGTAACAATTCATTGGACAAAAAAGTGTCAAAATCAATACAGTTCCATATTTCAATTTCCACTTATTGCAAATGTACAGAAAGTAGATCACTTACCCTGCATAATGAGGTAGCGGTGACAGCGACACTTTGCAGAGCGGAAATGCAAAATTGTCCTATAAATATATTATATCTATATATATATATATATATATATATATACATACACACACACACACATACAGACACACACACACACACACATCCATCCATCCATCCATTTTCTACCGCTTATTCCCTTTTTTGGGGTCACGGGGGGCGCTGGCGCCTATATATATATATATATATATATATATATATATATATATATATATATATATATATATATATATGTCTTGATTGGATTATCCAGAGAATAGTGCTCGATACCGTGGTAGAGCGCAATATGTAGGTGTGGGAAAAATCACAAGACTGCTTCATCTCTACAGAACTGTTTCATGAGGGGTTCCCTCAATCTCCTGATGATTGAAGGAACCCCTCATGAAACAGTTCTGTAGAGATGAAGTAGTCTTGTGATTTTTCCCACACCTACATATACATATATATATATATATATATATATATATATATATATATATATATATATATATATACACACACAAACACATTATATATATATAATGTGTATATATATATATATATATATATATATATATATATGTGTGTGTATATATATATACACACTATATATATATATATATATATATATACCGTATTTTCCGCACTTAAAGGCGTACCTAAAAACCTCAAATTTCTCAAAAGCTGAAAGTGCGCCTTATAATCCAGGGCGCCTTATATAAGGACCAATATTGAGCCACAATAAGTGGTAGAAATGGATGGATGGATGGATGGATGGAGGTCTCGCAACTATGGTAAGCAGCCGCCAACTTAATTTTCCCCCGTAGAAGAAGAAGTGCGCTTCTTCTTCTACGCTTCTTCTTCTTCTACAGCTGCAGACCTTATTTTCCCTCGTAGAAGAAGTACGCGGTGCATGCTGGGATTTATGACTGCAAAGTTTTTCAATAGGCCATTCATTGAAGGTGCGCATTATAATCCGGTGCGCCTTATAATGCGGAAAATACGGTATATTATATATATATATATTTATTTTCACTTTATATATATATATATATATATATATATATACAGTGAAAAAAAAAAAATATATATATATACATATATATATATATATATTATATATATTTATATATTAGAGGTGGGCAAATTAATGCGTTAATTACGAGTTAACTCATCAATCTATTAACGGCGATAATTATTTTATCGCACATTTGCGTATGTTGTTTACATGCTTTTATTTTGTTAAAGCTTTTTCTTAGCAAGATGGCGACGCCCGGAAGGGCTTCGGCATTGAGGGGCTCTTGGTAAAGATGGAACATTTGGCAAAAATACCAGACAATTCTGCAAATTTCCTGGCTGGCTTACAGCGTGGTCACTCCGGGATCACTTACGACCGCCAGACAATTCTGGATGTGGATAGA
>NC_084620.1:26875879-27030879 GCF_033978795.1 Nerophis ophidion | reverse complement strand
TGCGGGTACTTTCCTGGCCCGCCTGCAGTCCAGACCTGTCTCCCATCGAAAATGTGTGGCACATTATGAAGCGTAAAATACGACAGCGGAGACCCCGGACTGTTGAACGACTGAAGCTCTACATAAAACAAGAATGGGAAAGAATTCCACTTTCAAAGCTTCAACAATTAGTTTCCTTAGTTCCCAAACGTTTATTGAGTGTTGTTAAAAGAAAAGGTGATGTAACACAGTGGTGAACATGCCCTTTCCTAACTACTTTGGCACGTGTTGCAGCCATAAAATTGTAAGCTAATTATTATTTGCAAAAAAAAAATAGAGTTTATGAGTTTGAACATCAAATATCTTGTTTTTGTAGTGCATTTAATTGAATATGGGTTGAAAAGGATTTGCAAATCATTGTATTCTGTTTATATTTACATTTAACACAATTTCCCAACTCATATGGAAACGGGGTTTGTGTATATACATATACATATATATATATATATATATATATATATATATACATACATACAGTATATATATACTGTTTATATATGAATGAAGGATGTCGAGTGATTATTTTTTTAAATTAGATGAATTACACTGTAAACCTGTGATTAATCACGGTTATTATTTGTTTGCATAAATATTTGCGGAAGAAAATATCTCAATATTTGTCTACAAATGCAATTTAGTATTCAAAATGTCATACAGGAACGTTTTTTTAAATGTTTTACTGAACTGCAATTCATTGATTTGTTTGAAACATGGTGAAAATAAGTAAAAAGTAGAAATTAAGTGCACATTTTGAAAGTCTTTGTAATTTTCAAAAGTCTTGCAAAAAAGTTACAGTTACTAATAGATAATGTAACCTTAACACACTCATAAACAACTTGACAGGGCACCATTTACTCTTTTTTAGTTAAAACAGTTGTTTAAACAAGTTTGTTTACCTTTTTCAGATGACAATTCTGGTGTCAAATAAGATGGTATTTTAAACTTGATGTGTTCAGTTGATAAAAACGTGTGTCGCTGCAATACCAACAAGTTACCGTAGTTTTATCCAAAGTTTGTTATATATTTTTTAAATATTTAAAACAAAATATTGATATTATACGCTATCACTATAACGTGATATGTCATATCGCAATACAATGCTAGTGATATTATTCCCACTCCATAATATAAAAAATTGACTGAAATGTATTCAAAATGGTAGCACCATGGAACAGGGGTTAGTCCATGTGCCTCACAATACAAAAGTCCTGAGTGTCCTGGGTTCAATCCCAGGCTCGGGATCTTTCTGTACTATGGTTTCCTCCCACAGCCAAAACCATGCACCTGGGGATAGGTTGATTGGCAACACTAAATGGTCCCTAGTGTGTGAATGTTGTCTGTCTATCTGTGTTGGCCCTGCGATGAGGTGGTGACTTGTCCAGGGTGTACAACGGCTTCCGCCCGAATGAAGCTGAGATAGGCTCCAGCAACCACCCGCAACCCCGAATGGGACTAGCAGTAGAAAATGGATGGATGGATGGATGTATTCAAAACTGCATGTAAATGCAAACAGCTGATTAAATGTTTAAAGATTATCAGCTTCAAAATCTGCACTAAAATATTGCTTGCATGTAATTTTTAGTCAGACATTCACACTGTCCTGATTTACTCTGCTCTTTTCATTCTAAGTTGTACATCAGTGTGTATGATTATGCAAGATTGTCATAATTTAGGGCAGCACGGTGGAACAGGGCTTTGTGTATGTGCCTCACAATACGAAGGCCCTGAGTTCAATCCCAGGCTTGGGATCTTTCTGTGTGAAGTTTGCATGTTCTCCCTGTGACTGCGTGGGTTCCCTCCGGGTACTCCGGCTTCCTCCCACCTCCAAAGACATGCACCTGGGGATAGGTTGATTGGCAACACTAAATTGGCCCTTGTGTGTGAATGTTGTCTGTCTATCAGTGTTGGCCCTGCGATGAGGTGGCGACTTGTCCACGGTGTATCCCGACTTTCGCCTGATTGTGGTTGAGATAGGCTCAGCGCTCCCCGCAACCCCAAAGGGAATAAGCGGTAGGAAATGGATGGATAAATGTCATTATTAATTGGCAGGTGGATGGCATCAAATATATGTCATGTACAGTATAATTTATATTGTACATTCATGCATAAACAAGTCCAACAATTTCAACTGTGTGGTAAAAAACAATAATGTTTCAGTAAAAATACAGTTTTAGGTTATATACATAGCTTATTCAGTGATTATGGATTCGGAAAACTTACTGATCAATCCGCTCGATGGGAAGGTGAAGCAGGACCTCTAACTTTTGGCTGTTGAACTCTGGCCGGGCTTCCTGAAGTTTCTTAAAGCCCCGGAAGGCCTTATTTTTCTTCAGTTGGAGCTGAGAAAAATATTTTAAATGTAAAACATCCAATTTGACAATAAAGCAAATAGTCAATTGTTTTCAAGGTTGTTTAGGACAATGGAAACCATAGGGTCACTTTATGATTTTCTCTACATTTCTTTGTGGTCTACATAAGTGTTTCCTCACCATAACAGCAACCACAAAAGTATCTGTTTCTCAGCTGTGGTCTGTATGTGCCGCAGTGGTGCTCAATTGCAATTCACTTTTTCACCACTTGTAGCAGTAAAGACCATTTCAAACAGTCTGGAGCATAAGTCATAAACCAGTTTAACTTACATTTTATCAACAGTTTATTTAAGAAACGTATGTATTATTCCCTGCGATGAGGTGGCGACTTGTCCTTCTGCCCGAATGCAGTCGAGATAGGCTCTAGCACCACCCGCGACCCCAAAAGGGACAAACGGTAGCAAATGGATGGATGGATGTATTATTCCATCCATGCATCCAGTTTCTATCGCTTGCTTTATTATTTATTATTAGTTTAGTCAGAATTTATTTTAGCACTGCGTAATTGTATGTAAAAAAAAATATCAGTTTGTAGAGTCCCAATTGTAGCAGTATATTTATTTAGTATTTATTTTTGTAATCAGCCTGATCTAAGCCTTGAATATAGTATTTGTGATTAACAAATGGTTTAGTATCATTTGACAAGGTAAATCCTATTAAAGTCGGTTAGATTTAAATATCAAATACGATTAAAATCAAGAGTAAGATTATTAATTTAGTGTTAATATTTAAGTGGGCCCCGGGCCCCTCTGTAGTGAAAAAGTTGGGCCCTGAGGTCAAAAAGGTTAATATAACATGTAATGGTGGTTGCATAGATTTAGTCTTTGAAAACCATCTTCTAGCCGCTTTCTGACCGTTTTTTTTTTTTTTAGAATGCGCTGTTTTGTAGGCTGTATATTTACATACCAAAGTGCTCCTGCAGGCCAAACCCCCTTCTAGCGTGTCTCCACCCACCAGCCATATTTTTGTTTTTAGCACTTTCATATTGAGTCTACCGACGGAGTATAACTTTAGGCTACTCTTTTTGTTTTTATTAGAAATGGCAGTAGTTGAGGATTTGATCATGCATTTGCATGCACAAGCTGGTCCGCCCCACAAGAGGATATAAAAAAATAAGGATCTTATTGTTGACAACTGAATAAAAATGGCGGACTCGCGCAAAGCTCTACAGGTAAACCCTTACCATATGTGGAGATATCCGCTGGCGTAACTATTACAAAATACATCACAATTGTCCCAAATTCTAAACGGCTCGTTTGGAAAGAGGCAAAAGTGTTTTATTAATATCCCCGCCATGCCACAATGGTTTAGATTAAAATTTTTGGAATTTATGGGTATTCAAAATACACAAAAACACGGGCCAAAGGTATGAAAAGTTGGTTTCGTATGATATACCTGCTTAATGTCGACCACTTGATCATGTCCTGGTCTATAGTGCCTGCTTAAGTCAATGTCCACAAACATGGTTGACCGCTTTTTTTGCCATAACATTTCATTAAGAAGAATGTGCAACCTATTAATAGTTTCAGTTGCAGTGTCGGTCACGTCGAAAACCGCCTACGCTGACATCAATCAGTTAGTCCGAGGGGTGTCAACCACATGGGTTCCACTGTATTACGTACATTAAAAAATTCAGCCCAATTTAGTCAATTGTCAAATCGCCTTCCCAAAAATAGCACAAATATTATAGACAATCTCTAAATATATGTAAGACTGCATGTAAAAGTGCATCCAAACAATGCCTTACATAATTCCTACATTTTTATATACAACACACAACTAGCCTTTAATAAAATGATTAAAAAATAAAACTATATCCACTGTTACATATTTGTTATGGAAGTCTAATTAGGATCTTATACATAAAAAATATCATGAAACTGCTAATAATATCTGCATTCAGGTTGTAGACCCAATAAGGGACATAACAAAGACAACCCCGAATCTCCCATGATTTTTTAGATGCATGTTTCCACTGACAAACTCAAAGATCCTCCTCTTGAGACGTTTTATGCCAGGCTGCCGCGACGCAGAAATTGTAGGGAGGTTGGAGACGTCATTAAATATGATTCTGTACATCATGTAAGCATGAGAATGTGTCAAAATGTGGGTGACATAAAGCCCTTAACTTGTCACTCATGTCAATTATGAACAAACTCAGCAACTATATTTAAAGACACCCAAGGAACGCTCGACTGAGTTTTCAAAATTGTAACATTTTAACAAACAGGCTCTTTACACGATTAATTGAAAATCAATTCAACAGTAGAATTATTTGTTTTTGTGTTTTCATATTGAGGTCCAGTTCCCGAGCGTATACATGGCCAGTCTTACCTCAAGAACTTTTACGGCATTGTAAAAGTTGTCCACAAAGATGTTGTAGTGGTGAAATTGAGGACAAAACTGGTCAAAGCCTTGTCCAAAGTAGCCATTTTCCATGTGGACCAGCAAAGATCTACAAAAGACAGAATAAAACACAGATTATGACGACTAACATCATGATGAACATTATGTAAGAATTCAGACAGTGTATAAAACAAAGTCAAAAAGAGGGTTGCCTATCGTGGCAAAATTATTTAAAAAAGGCACCTAATGTTGGTGTTAACAACTTTAACATCTAATCAGTGTGGTTTAAAATATAATTCAAACAATCAGGTGAATAAACAATTTGAAGCAGGTTTTCCCAGACTGTTTAAGACCCAATTAAGAGACGGGGTGCCCAGCAGATATACTGTACACTGACAATTGACAACCCACAAAATCTGGCAAGGCACCTGTTTTTATATCACTACCTCAAGTTTGGGCATGGCGGATTCAGAGAATGGATGTGATTTTTCAAAATTAATTTCAGAATCTGTTTAATTGAATGGAATGAATCTGTTGGACAAATTGACTAAAGTATAACCTGTTTCAGTCGACATCTTAAGGTGGCTGACTCACACAGACCAAACTGGTTGTCGACATAGCAGAAAGAAATAGCCTTGCTAGCAAATTTACTAGCGGCATTCGTCAGACATAAAGAGAATGGACAATTATAAAAATGTTTAACTTACGTACCTTGTGAACATAAAAATATTTTTCTTCCGGTGGCTAACAGTCGTAAAGAATAAGGAAAAAGTGCATATTGCTAGTTGCGGAAAAGAGAAGTTTATTGTGAAATAATAAAGCATGTTTGGTCTGATGCTTAAGCTTTGAAGGTAAGTGACAGTTCCATTTTGACAGAACCACACCTATGCTTTGGCAGGAACACAAACGATACATGTCAATATAAACCAATACATTTTTCCCAGAAATAAAATTTTACATTGACTAAAGCCATCTATGAATAAACACGTAGGTGGATGTTAGTTTAAGCGGGCACTTTACATCAGGGTTTGCCCTACATATAAATGACTGTGGTGCAGAGCTATTGCAAGATAATGCCGCTACACATTCAAACTTGATTTTTCTTTTACATTCACACTTTTTTTTATGTAACCAAATTAAAGTAATTTATTGTATGAATGGATATACTGTATATAGTCTATTAATTACGTACTGTTGGCCATCCATCCATCTTCTTCCGCTTATCCGAGGTTGGGTAGCGGGGGCAGCAGCCTAAGCAGGGAAATCCAGACTTCCCTCTCCCCAGCCACTTCGTCTAGCTCTTCCCGGGGGATCCCGAGGCGTTCCCAGGCCAGCCGGGAGTCATAGTCTTCCCAACGTGTCCTGAGTCTTCCCCGTGGCCTCCTACCGGTTGGACATGCCCAAAACACCTCCCTAGGGAGGCGTTCGGGTGGCATCCTGACCAGATGCCCGAACCACCTCATCTGGCTCCTCTCAATGTGGAGGAGCAGCGGCTTTACTTTGAGCTCCTCCCGGATGACAGAGCTTCTCCCCCTATCTCTAAGGGAGAGCCCCGCCACATGGCGGAGGAAACTTATTTTGGCCGCTCTTACCTGTGATCTTATCCTTCCGGTCATGACCCAAAGCTCATGACCATAGGTGAGGATGGGAATGTAGATCGACCGGTAAATTGAGAGCTTTGCCTTCCGGCTCAGCTCCTTCTTCACCACAACGGATCGGTACAACGTCCGCATTACTGAAGACACCGCACCGATCCGCCTGTCGATCTCACGATCCACTCTTCTGTGGCCACTGTAGGCCATAATAACTTTTTAAAAAATCCTCAATATCATAAAAATGTTTGTTTATGCTTAACCCATCCATCAATACATTTTCTACCACTTGTCCCTCTTTTTGAAAAAATAAATTGTGCATCTAAACCACCTGTCAAGAGTGATAGAGCTAGTCACGTACCTAAACAGACTTGACACACGACACAAGTAAGGAGAGAAAGTTGAAGAGAAAGGTATTTCAAGTTAATTAATCCATTTCTTGTTCAAAAAAGCTGTGTAAACTAGTCTAAATATTTTGCTATTTCTACCGACAATAACGTCTGTTTTTTTGCCATGTGAACCTCCGTTTGGACGTGCTAGTGACTTTTTTCCCCAGGTACTCTGGCCTCCTCCCACATTCCAAAAATAAGCATTTTAGGTTCATTTGAGACTGTAAATTGTCCACAGGTATGAATGTTGGTGTGAATGATTCTTTGTCTAAATAGTGACCTCTGATCGGCCATGCTAAATTTGGTTAGTTTGTTAAAGTTGTCCATTGTAAATTAGCATTACACTAGCGGCAATGTAGTTGCACTTTCATCCTGCAAAACTGCATTGCTTTTTTAAATTTATTCCAAACTAAATGATACATTTTCAAATAATGTAATTAACATTTTCAACAGAACGGAAAATGATTTTTAAAAAAATATTTAATTCTAATCAATCCATCCATCACAACCAAGACAACGCAGTTTACCGGGATAGTATCACATTTTTAAACTACAAAAGCACTCAGAGAGAACAGACCTCCACCAGGACCCTACATCCAGCAAATTTCTGCCCATAACCTTTTGAGCTATTGTGAAAATTGGATATTTTTAAGTGTTTTTTTTTTTACTCCACAGTCATTTTTAAAGCAGCAAGTATTTTCCCAGATTGTGTGTATTCTCGCGATCTCCTTGCTTTAATCTTATATCCGCTAGTAAAAGGCGTGGCGCAGTGGCCGTGCGCAACCCGAGGGTCCCTGGTTCAATCCCCACCTAGTACCAACCTCGTCACGTTTGTTGTGTCCCGAGCAAGACACTTCACCCTTGCTCCTGATGGGTGCTGGTTAGTTTCTTGCATGGCAGCTCCCTCCATCAGTGTGTGAATGTTTGTGTGAATGGGTAAATGTGGAAGTAGTGTCAAAGCGCTTTGAGTACCTTGAAGGTAGAAAAGCGGTATACAAGTACAACCCATTTATCATTTAAGTTTTGTCTTAAGGGCTCCTGTTTGTCGGCTCACAGAGCTGTTTTAGCCAATTTTTTATCTGTTTTGCAGAAGCAGCTGTGCTCCTTTCTGGACGAGAGGGGCTGTTTTTGCTGTACATAAGCTGACTGTTTTTGTTTGGGTTTAGATCTCCCTTGTTGATGCTATGGTTGCATTGTAAGGGCTGGTCTCCTAAAGCTTTAGTAAAACTTGGACAAGTACCATTCTCTCTGGGGTCATTTTTACTTAACATATATGTCATCCGAACGAACTTGGGATTGACCAATGTGTTTTATTCCCCGAGAGGAAGGCTGGTCACGTGCAACACTAGCTATAGCAAAATGAAAGAAAGTGAGTGACCCCACTTGTCCGTCTCAACTATCTTTAACACTGCGGAGCCACTAACATACGCACACACAAAAAAATAATAACTTCAGCAATAACAACGGATTAGACTTATATAGCGCTTTTCCAGACACTCAAAGCGCTTTACAGGGAGAACTGGAAACCTGTCATTCATTAACACTGGTAAGCCACATTTTTAGCCACAGCTGCCCAGGGTAGACCAACAAAAACATGGCTGCCAATTTGCACCTACAGCCTTTAAGACCACCACCAAACATTAATTTACATTCATACACCAGTCAACTGCAATAACTAGGATAACAGGAACTGGATTTATACTAGAACCCTCAAGTTTACAGACGGCCGCTGTACTCTCTGAGCCATGTTGCCTTGAGACGCTTGTAATGTAAGCATAAGGTAATGTAGTAAAAACGATCAGGATCAGGTCCAAAATCTAAGCAAATGTTCTTTAGGATATTTCCTATAACTTTTTGATTTATTAAGCAAACTAACAGACAGACAAACCAATGGCAACAATTACATAAACTCCTAGAGGAGGAAAAAAAAAATGCATTAAAAAAAATGATGTCATTACTGCATGACAATATACTCATCTTTAACACAGGGCATGGTAAAGGTAACTCATATTTTATGCTTTATATTTTATGCTTTATATTTTATGCGCATCAAAGACCTTTGACATATTCATTTTCAAGCACTCTCCCGGTGCACATTTAGCCTCTGATCAAGCCGCATTGGATTTTGAGTGAGTGCACATTACAGCCTAAAAAATACTGCTGTTCTGCATTAGTGTGGTATCAATCAAGGCCCAATCACATTTGAAGTATCACTTTGCAGCAAAAAGTACACATTAGGTGTGTAACAATTTGTTTTAACAAAGATTCGATACGATTCAATATTTGTAGTTGCTGATACAATTTGGGATTTTTTTATATTTTTTTTAGAACAATACAGAACGATAGTGAGTTAGAAATGAATTCAGTACGTTTTTAGCAAAACAAATCAACCAGTGTGACTGTGGAAATAAATAGTGGATACTGGACACTTTAGGTGAAGTTTTCTGTATTGCTTTTATTTTTTGTAAAGGAATTATGTATGAATGAATTATGGGTACAAGCAAGCAAGTAAACAACAATGCATTCACATCTTATATAAGAAAAGTGCAACCACCAGTATACTAGGTTGAATTAACAGGAAACCCTTTCTGCTCACATTTTAAATATCCAAGCAATTTTCTATAAAAGTACAGTAATATTTTAACAGTAGATTTACCAGCTAAAAAAAGTTCTCTGACATGTCCATAGAGTAGCTGTTTTCTACCCTCGCATTGCCAATGACGGACATCGTCCCAGGTGTGTGGATGCGGAGGCACAGCACTGTTGATGGCGTTTTTCCTTTGCTTAATATTTTCATAGCTCACATCATTCATGTATTTATTTCTAATCCAATTACTTATTAATATTGTTCAGGGAGTCAGTGTGTCATGGAACTTGCAGCGCCGTTATTTCCATTGTGTCGGTCACATTTTCTGTAATTCAAAGTTGTGCTGCGACCTCATCATTGTGTTGTGTCGTATTTGTTGTGGCTTTTGCAATTGTGCTGTACCTGAAAGTTATGATATTGTTGAAATGTGGAGAAGGAAAGACAGTCGGAGATACACTCCGTCTCATACGCATTCTTGACAAGCGGTAAAAAACTTAAGAGTCAAAACACACATAAATTACATACACAAGCTGCTCTTCGCCACAATTCACGTTGTAACACTCAGCACATAAACACCCAACCTCTCAAGGGACCCGAACACGTCACAAAAACCAGCACCATCTCTTAAAGGCACACAGACACACATGTCAGAGATATTACACTTTTGTTTGCGTCTGTTATGACCTTTCTCGTCCACCGTAGATAACTGCCATTTTAGTTTTGATGACACTACAGACGGGTAAATAGACTTAATATATAAAACCATTATTATTACTTGAGCTAAACTTCATATAAAGTATAGCATTGTTAAATCCATCCATCCATTTCCTACCGCAATGTTTTCCTTTTTCGCGTATCGATAAACCTAATCGATTCTTTTTTAAAACAATCTTGGATTGATACCTATCCATTGGAAGGCAATCTTGATAGATATCTCGATACACTTGAAAATTAGGAAAAATAAATCCATATTTTGATGTATCAATCAATCGTCACACTCCTAATACACATGTTTAGAGAAAGTGTGAAGGTTGAGCAAAGTTTAGAGGGATGCTTCCTCGCATTAATGAGGGTTTAGCAGACGTTGCTCTGTAGTGCCATTTCCAGGCCTCTTCCACACACTTGGTGTATTTACTGGGGCCCAGACGGTAAGTCTACCTTAAGGGCAGCCGAGTCCACTTTGTAGTGAGAACATGCCTGCTGAACTCAGGAACAAAACAAGTGGATCAAGGCAAAGGCAAAACAGTTGTCAAGCCTGTCAGGAATATTATAGCAACATGGATGCAATTGGTTGGGGGTGTTGACACTAGTGAAGGAGCTTATTATCCAAACTCAGAGGAAGTACCACACACACGTTCCCACTCTAATGATGTTCCCAGAGACTTCTGTTTGCACACGCTAGAAGGAGCAGTTGAAGTTGATTTAAATAGATTTTAATGAAGTTGCACACCAAGGTAGCCTCTGCTCATAATCTGTAGATGCAGGAGCTGCAGAGAGCGTTCTAACGAGGGCAAAGAGCAGGAAACGTAATGTTTGCTTTTTTTCCCCCCTCCCATCACTGCCAGAGGCTATTATGATGAAAATGACGTGAACAATTGTTTTAGATTTATTTATTTTTACGTCAATCAAATTCTGTGGAAATTAGCATCATTAGTATTCTGCATGCTGTGTTAATCTGCATTAATTCCATGCAGTTGTGATATCTGGGATTCATATGACCTCAAACAATTCACACTGAGTCGCCTTCATTTGGGCTTGCATATTAATTGTTAAGGCATTGTTAAGGCACTATAACAAGATCCTCTGTACATGGCTAATAAATAAATACACAGTAATTTACTCTGATAGGACAAACACCTAAATCCAACACCAACACACTATGTTCCAAGGGACTACTTAACAAGAAGACCAATATAATGCCAATATTAATAGTTATAACAAATGTTCTATTTATTTTAACAGCAAAATGTTGTATGAAAATAAACCATTCATAGTGATCACTGTCACAGAAACATGGATTGATGAAAAAAAGGAATTGATCATGATCTGAAAAGATATGAACTACTGTAAATTACATCAACAAAACCAAGAAAAAACGGAGGAGTAGCTGTGTATGTGATGAAGCACCTGAACTATAAAGTGGTAAAAAAACATGTAATTTGCTATTAATAAAATCTTAGAATGCATAACCGCCACATGACACCACAGCTCATTGAAACAGCAAAGAACAAACTCCAAAAATAATTGCGTTCCACAACACGTTAAATGCCTTAGTCCGCGCATGACGTTCTACTGGCAGCAAAATCACCAACATCTTGAAACAAATAATGGGCTCCATCAATTTTGCCAAAGTCTCAACTGTGGTCGAAATATCGGCAAACCAGAATCTAAGTCGCCCAACCCATCTAGGAGTGCGTTGAAAGCACACATCAATCGCATCCTCGCCCACATGGAATAGGAGTTTCCAATGCAACCTGATTTGAATGCTTTCTTCCGCAAAGTCAGGTCGAGATTGTTGAAGAATATTACTGCTAACTTGAAAAGGTCTGCGCTGCTAATTGTGGTCTTCAACGGCCCAAAGATTGGGGTTCTCATGTGGGCTACTTCGAAGGAACTACGCCCACTGCTCTCGTCAATGGCCTACGCCCTTCACTTAAGGCGGTGGTCGAGTAGTCGATTTTGGGCGGTTGGAATCAAGCCCGTCTAGACAATTGTCACAAGTACGCTATGCCTTGCTGAGAAGAAAAAAAAGGAAAACAAGAGCAAGAGTATCAAGAAAGACAGCAACCTTACTCTGGCTGCGTTTGAACAATGGACCACAGCGCTCATCTTGATGTGACACAAAGTGTGCCCACGAAATACTGACCACCGCCCTTTGCTCCACTAACAGCAATGGCAACGCCGCAATGAAACGAGTTTGGCGAAGCCACGGGCGAGGCAATTTCTACCGACACGATCCAGACCGGCGCAACAACAAAGACTCTTACCAACCACATGATGACCACAACGGGCGAGGAGGACCTGGAGTCTCGAGCTAAAACACGTATGATGCTGATATGCACCTACACAAAACACCCACGCACACTATTATTATCACTGATTCGTACAACCTGTTGTATAGTAATGCCCCCCTAATGTTCGCTACTGTTACAGCGGCCCAACTGTTGGTTTGATTTAATAATTGAGATCCTGTTGTAATCACACCAAAATCTGACTACAGACCAGCCAGAAGACAATATCCGCTTTGCCTTGATGCTGGACAGAGCATCAAATACTGCACATGTTCATTTTAGACCTTGCAATAGTCCTGACTTTGACCTTACCAAGAACTCCCCCACCTACATAGATGCCATAGGTGTTCCCTATAAGTATTAAATAGCTAATCAGATAGTAGCTGGCTTTGAAAACCATCTCATTCTAAGTGCCTTCTTTCTAGTGACCCCAAGCAAAAATGTGGACCGCATCAATAATGTCCACTGCAATGTCCAACGCTGAGCCAACCTTACTCGCGATGCTGTTGGCGGACTGTCCGATCAATTAGCGGCCGCCTCGCTTCCGACCGTACAGAGTAGGATGGCTCTCGACATTCTTTTGGCAGAGAAAGGGGGAGTGTGTGCCATGTTTGGTGATGTGTTCTGTACATTCGTCCCTAACAACACTGCGCCTGATGGCTCTGTCACCTGAGCATTGGAGGGCCTTAGGACACTCTCAGAGCAGCAACTACCTGAGGATTCCGAAGTGTCCAATCCGCTGGAAGATTGGTTTACTTCAACTTTCGGTAAATATAGACAACTTGCTTTTCCCTTCTCATTTCTATCACAAAATTTGCTGCCATCCTCACTGGTTGCAGATGTTGTATCATCCCTTGCATCTGAGCCCTTGTCAACAGACTTATAGTTCCAGCTTTATCCAAAGAAAGCGATAATGTCGGCCAAATGCCCTACATTAACGTTAACCCCGTAGGAACTCCAGAAATGAGGCCCGTTTATGAAAAGCCAGACTCCATGGCTGCGAACTCCTATGCCATGTCTGGCCTTACCCCAGAAACCTGTATAACAATGAGGATGACATGATGCACCCTGGTTACAATAATCTTGACCCCACCGCTGTTACTGCCTATGCAATGGCTGCCATTGCCCCCGTAGAACTGTACTACAATGATGTTGATATCCCTCCTGAAATGCCTTTTTAGGGTCGTGATAGGGGGATCATTTGATTTTACTTTTAAAAACTTGCATATTACATTTATTAATGTTTGATTTCACTTTTAAAGCTTGCATATTACATTGCTTGATTTACTTTAATGCCAACATTAGTTATCACGCTTCTTGACATTGATTGGATTTTTGCTCTGATATATTACATGATTTATTTTTGCTATATCACAGATTATTATGCTATTTACCATTTTTAAGATTGCTTCACTACATGTCAGGATTTGTGTTGGTTGTGACGTACTTTGTACGTCAACAGGGGGATTGTTGTGACTTAGACCATTTTTGATGTTATAATGTATCCCATTTTTGATTCACTCTGCTCTTAAAATAGCTCATACCTTTTGAACAGCTCATTAACTATTCACATTACCATGAATTGATTAACATGGACCCCGAATAAGTTTTTCAACTTATTCGGGTTTTACCATTTACTGGTCAATTGTACGGAATATGTACTGTACTGTGCAATCCACTAATAAAAGTTTCAATCAATCAATCAAAACATAAATATTAGCTTAGAATAAATAATAAATAAATGATAAATGGGTTGTACTTGTATAGCGCTTTTCTACCTTCAAGGTACTCAAAGCGCTTTGACACTACTTCCACATTTACCCATTCACACACACATTCACACACTGATGGAGGGAGCTGCCATGCAAGGCGCCAACCAGCACCCATCAGGAGCAAGGGTGAAGTGTCTTGCTCAGGACACAACGGACGTGATGACGTTGGTACTAGGTGGGATTTGAACCAGGGACCCTCGGGTTGCGCACGGCCACTCTCCCACTGCGCCACGCCGAATGCTTAATAATCATGCCTAAGATTAGAACCTTAGAACACCTTTTGTATGATAATGCCTTTTTGAACAATAACGCTTCAGTAGATCAGAGTGAAATGTATTGTGCATCATTGAAGCTCATGATTTGCTGGTTTTAGCAGGTGTCTAATAAGTCCTGTTCTATTTCAATCAAAAATTCTATCAAAGAGCAAATCAAAGTATGAAAAGAAAGAACACAGGAGCCCACGTGTATGGCCCCTCTCCAAAGGACTTCCTCTCGTAAGAGCTTAAAAAGTGAATGACTGAGTAATGGGACTCTTGCCTTCACGTAATCCAACAAGCTTGGTGATCGTGTTGCCAACAGTCCAGAGTGCCTCCAAGTATATTTCTATTGTTGATGCAAATAAATGTAACTGATTGAGCATTGAAATACTTGACTCAAACCTTCATTTTCCCTCTGATTAAATAACGAACTCGTGGCGAGGAATGTCTTATTGTGGCAGTCCGCTCCCTGTATGATCAGTGTCAGAGCTTGGTCCGCATTGCTGGCAGTAAGTCGGACACGTTTCCAGTGAAGGTTGGACTCCGCCAAGGCTGTCCTTTGTCACCGATTCTGTTCATAACTTTTATGGACAGAATTTCTAGGCGCAGTCAAGGCGTTGAGGGGTTCCGGTTTGGTGGCCACGGGATTAGGTCTCTGCTTTTTGCAGATGATGTAGTCCTGATGGCATCGAGAGGAGCCAGATGAGGTGGTTCGGGCATCTGGTCAGGATGCCACCCGAACGCCTCCCTAGGGATGTGTTTAGGGCACGTCCAGCTGGTAGGAGGCCACGGGGAAGACCCAGGACACGTTGGAAAGACTATGTCTCCCGGCTGGCCTGGGAACGCCTCGGGATCCCCCGGGAAGAGCTAGACGAAGTGGCTGGAGATAGGGAAGTCTGGGCTTCCCTGCTTAGGCTGCTGCCCCCGCGACCCGACCTCGGATAAGCGGAAGATGATGGATGGATGGATGGACTCGTGGCGAGGTGGGACAGAGTAGAGTTCTTTGAGAGTTCCCCGGCAACACACCTTAAAACATTCTCATGCATTTCAATCCATCCATCCATTCCCTACCGCTCGAGTTCAGGCCTGGGTATGGCTCCAGCTACCTGCAAGGCTTAAGCCAACCACAGCTCCACATGTCAAGAGGTACAGTAAATGCTCCACCATTCAATCAAATATTCAACTTGATAGTTTATGAAGATAAAAGCCTTTTGAAAATGAGATGTTAAAAAGGAAAAAAAAATAAGTATTGTACATTTCAAGATGAAATGACAAATGAATTTGCCTTTGTGCCAAGATGGGGTTGTGCTGTGTATGCTTTTCCTCAATGAAACGGTCAAATGTGAAGTTGCACTGTGACACATGTTGCAATAAAGGTATGAGGATTTGTGTTAGTATGACAGAGCTATAATGAGTACACTGAAAATGTTTATACTGTAAAATTGGTTCTCTTAAAATTGATTTAATTTAGTTGTATTTAGTTTTAAAAATATATGGTTTCATGAATATACATTTTAAAATATTTGGATTTCATGGCTCCAAGTCAAAGATTCCCAACCCCTCCTCTATGGTTAAGTGGAACAAAAAAAACAACAGGAATACATTTTTTCTACAAGGTTTACTAGCAGTAGATGAATCTACAGAAATAATGTATCCCTCTCAATAGTGTGTATGATGCCTAAACAAGCTATGTAACTGATTTCTTTATTTCCTCATGCAACACTGCCTACAAGTTTTTAATCAAGGGTTTTAATGGAACAAACTATTTCCTGGACTTGAAATTGTCCCAAAACAGTCCATGTAAAAATAATCAGAAGACAGAGAATGGAGAGGGAACAGGAATGTCAATGGGGATGGGAATCTTTTACATTTATACCGATACTAGTACTAGTACAGAAACGGTGCCGAACTGGTACTAAAAAATGTAAACATACACATTTTCCTCTTAGGAATTTTATGGCATTTGAGTTGAACTGCATTCCAAGTTTGATTCCTTTAAATAATTTCAATAATATGGACTACACAACACATCATTTTTCATAACAGTTACAGAAAAACCAAAATATTTACAGAACACAGCAAATTTGCAAAAAACATGCTTATACAAGCTATTTTAGTGACACCCTCAATTTGTCTGACAGGATTTTAACGTGCAGCACTTTTACTGTGAAGGTTTGAAGTACACTGTTGGTCTTCAGGGCTCTTCACAACTGCCGTGTTTTGAAGAGCAACAAGGTTGTGTTCAGATAAAAATACCTGTTAATTTCCTGCCTGCCGTCCTTTCTTCACATCGACTGTGCTCAACGTCATTATCATTGTCTTGCAATACCTTCAGTCACACTTGTGCTGCATTGTTGAAGTTCCGAATTTGGAGATTTGTTATTACAGTGGTATCGTTGAATGTGCTCAAAAAGTACTTCTACACACACTGAAATATTTTGACCAAGGTTTAGGAAAAAAACCCAACTACAATAAATACACATTTTTAGAAAACCCATTATTTTGCATGTTTAGTGTTTTCATGCTTTATGAGTGTTTTAGTCTTAGTATTTTATATGTTTTAATGGCTAAACATAATCATTTTAAATATTGGTTCGAACTGTAGCACTTGAGTGTTTATTCAAATAAAAAGTGTGTAACAAATAAACCTTATAATTAGTATTTAGTATTTCAGGCAATAGCTGAAGGCACCTCTGTCTCTTAATCCTGAGAATTGAACATCACTCTGTTCTAAGAGAGCACAGCCTTTAGGTTCAATGTGTACAATTGAATATTTTACTTGCTCGGACAGCAATGAAACGGCAGGCTATCTTTTTCTAATGGGTTTATTACATTCTTCGCAAGCTGGTAATGTTTGCTGTGGTCTGAAACAACATGGCACGCAATTACCAGAAATGCAGACAATATTACATAAAAATATAAATTAAATACACAGAGGACATAAGAAAAGGAAATTAAATGAGCTCAAATATACCTACAAACGAGTCATAATGATGCAATCTGTACAGACAGATAGCCTAAATAGCATGTTAGCATCGAATTGCTTGCAGTCACGCAGTGACCAAATATGACCAATTAGCACTCCAACAAGTCAATAACATCAACAAAACTCACTGTTGTGCATTTAAGCACAGCATAATAATTTTAGTAGACAAAATGAGACAAAGGAGTGGCATAAACCACGTCTTTCTGTGGCTGCGTCAGAGAAAGTTAAAGGACTGGCAAAATTAGTAGGACAAAATGGCACATACCAAATACCCTCATCAGTGAAGCATTTTTGATATAAACTGTGGAATTTCTAACAATTAGGAAGGTTTGTGTCATGTTTTTCCTCCCACAGAAAACATATTAAAACGAAATATATTTTTTTCAGGTTCATACTTTTTTAAAAAAGCTCCAGGGAGCCACTAGGTCAGTGCCAAAGATGTGGCTCTATAGGTTGCTGACCCCAGTGTTAGGACTAAGCATGCACGTAAGGCTTGAATATGTACCATACTTCCCAAAATACACTTGTTGGATGTTTATCATAAAAATGATAGAACCTCAAGCACAATCTGATGCTGATGCATCCATTAGCAAGCTTGTGATGGGTGCACTTTTTTGATTAGTTAACTGGGATTGTTGTCTCAAAGTGGTAAATCTAGAATACACACTACGTACTGCAAAGACAAACAGCCATTCACTCTCATATTCACACTGATGGGCAATTTAGTCTCCAATTAGCCAAACATACGTGTTTTTGGAATGTGGGAGGAAGCCAGGGCACCCGGAGAAAACCCACACACGCACGGGAGAGCAGACATGCACCACAATGAGATGCTTCAACAGAGATACAAAGCCAAATCTCCAGACTGTGATGCAGACGTGCGCACTGCTAGCCCACCATGCGACCCGTGGGAGAACATAATATTGGAAAATCTAATCTATCACTTTGCAGTGATAAATCTGTCCAACACACTATCTCTCAATGGACTGTTTTTAAATGGAGTACTTACTACTTGCCATTGCTTTTCAACCACTAATTCAATAAAGGGGTCCATAATGAAGATGTATGGGAGGCACAGAACCATTTATCCAATACATCACAAAGTGTAATTCATACTTCAGTCTTCATTGTAGCACCCTAAACATGTCTCACACTAGACTACTTTCTTTATATTTTACTTTTATTTGAACAAAACGTGACAGATGAATCGATCGGTGACCCCGGTCGCATGTCTCCAGTATACAGTATTGGGGTAGGTTTTACATTTTTTTTTAAAATCTAAATAAATTTTAAAAAAAAAGCAATAGGCATGTTAATCAAATAATAATTTGGTCAATTATGTGAAATGCATTGTTAATTATTCATGTGGAGCAAAATAAAGTACATTACTTTAGTGTGACCAGGAGAGACGCTGTTGATTTGATCCCATCGTAAATACACACACTCCTTGGACGGAATCAATACAACACTAGCGCAAAACATTAAGAAAACGTTTTTACATTTTTAAATAATTGGGGAAAAAACTAATTGAATAATAATTAACAATAAAAAAGTTAAAAGTACCAATGATTGTCACACACACTAAGTGTGATGAGATTATCCTCTGCATTTGACCCATCATCCTCAACCCCTGGGGGGTGAGGGGAGCAGTGAGCAGCAGTGGTGGACGCGCCCTGGAATCATATGCCCGGTAAACATGTGCACATTGCTAATGTTTTTTACAATATTTTTTTCTGTTAAAGTAATTTTGAGTAAAATTGCAGTGGTGGTTTGACTTAATTTCGTTGATGGTATACAACAGTGTTCTCCAACCTATTTTCTACTAAGAGCTATGTTTACAAAATAATGGCCAAGAGCTACAAAATTTTTGGGGAACATTTATTTTCATAGCAATTCAAATCAAAACAAAGGCAATAAGCTTGTTTTGCTGGAGCTTTGACAAAATGTTGGTATCCACAATTCACATTGGGTCTAACTTGCTGAGATCCAAATACTTGCACTAAACAGTGTGTGCAATCTATAAAATTGCGTGTACTATTAGTGGCCATATTGCGTGTGATCTACTAACACTGCGTGTGCAACTGAGAAGTGGAGAAGATCACTTTTTTTAAATGAGGATTTTGAATGTATTATACAGGGCATCACCACAGAGACACTCATTTTCTTCACATTCATGTTATAATTTTTTCTACTGTGGTGTTTTGCTTTGTTTTCAAACAAGCAAGAAGGAGACATGTACCACTTTTTGGGGATTTTAGAAGCAATCATGCAGTGCCTCTACATTGACGACATTTTTAATTTTTTTTGGCTGAATGTGCATGGGAGGGAGGCTGCACTATTGTGCTCAAGACACAAACAATGCATACTTTGAGAGTTGTTTATCATATGGGTCATACTGTATGTTAGTAATATATATTTTATGTGAAAATAAATCATAAAAAAATATAAAATGACACCAAAACAGATCATTTGAATTAATTTGAATCAGCCTCTTAAGCCATCCAGTAGCTATACAATTATAAAAGAATGTTGCTGAATAGACGATGTGTTTAATATTTGTTATTGTTGACCGTCCAAATATGCTGAAACGTACGCGTAGGACAGAATATTCTAAGTCAATCGTGTATCTTTGCAGCAAGCACTCCTCTCTAAGAGCCGTGTGTGGCACCGTCAGTTTGTTCATCCTTTTCAAAAGGTGCAAAATAAAACGCAAAATTATGCTCACAAAACGGTGAGGAGTGTTGATAAATCACATTGTGCATGCTGTATAATTACAGTTTCTCTTCCCAGCATTGTGGACATTTTGATGATCAGCATATATTTTGAATACTAATAAATACAGACGCAAAAATGGATTGCACGCCTTATTCTGATCACTTAACATGACACAATCCATTTTGCACATGTTTAGTAGAGCAGCTGTGAGTTTGCTATCAAGTGTGCATGTGTTTTAGTACAGTGGTTCTCAAATTAGGGTACGTGTACCCCTGGACGTATTTGAAAGTATGCCAAGGGGTACGTGAGATTTTTTTTTAAATATTCTAAAAATAGCAACAAATCAAAATTCCTTTATAAATATATTTATTGAATAATACTTCAACAAAATATGAATGAAAGTTCATAAACTGTGAACAAAAATACAACATTGCAATATTAAGTGTTGACGGATAGATTTTTTGTGGACATGTTCCATAAATATTGATGTTAAAGATTTCTTTTTTTGTGAAGAAATGTTTAGAATTAAGTTAAT
This sequence comes from Nerophis ophidion, assembly GCF_033978795.1. Lineage (NCBI taxonomy): Eukaryota > Metazoa > Chordata > Actinopteri > Syngnathiformes > Syngnathidae > Nerophis > Nerophis ophidion. The sequence goes on along the minus strand of NC_084620.1, from coordinate 27,010,281 downwards.
GAATCCAGATGGATCTCTATTACAATCTCCAAAGAGGGCACTTTAAGTTGATGATTACTTCTATGTGTAGAAATCTTTACTTATAATTGAATCACTTGTTTATTTTTCAACAAGTTTTTAGTTATTTTTATATCTTTTTTTCCAAATAGTTCAAGAAAGACCACTACAAATGAGCAATATTTTGCAGTGTTATACATTTTAATAAATCAGAAACTGATGACATAGTGCTGTATTTTACTTCTTTAACTCTTTTTTTCAACCAAAAATGCTTTGCTCTGATTAGTGGGTACTTGAATTAAAAAAATGTTCACAGGGGGTACATCACTGAAAAAAAGGTTGAGAACCACTGTTTTAGTATATGCACACCTTTAGTAAATCAGGCCCATTGTGTATGATTTTTTTTTGCATTCAATACGGTATTCCAGTTCACATTTATTTCTAGAGCAGGTTCCATTTAAAACATGATTTGGGTTACTTTGACAAAAATAAAAAAGTGTGTGTTTTATATGACTGGCAACATTCAAATTGTACTTGTTTTATCTTTACTCAAACCATGTGGTCATTGTTTTTATACTAATTAGTGGTAATTTGTCATTAAATAGAGGCATCCTGTCTGAAATAAACAGTTATAAAAAAAATACTGAGAATTTAAGCAAATATTTCCATACCCTTTGGTGAGGTACATCAAATCACAGCGACTGGTTGGAGACCCTGGACTACAGGGATTTATTTTAAATTAATTAAACAAATTAATTATCCACAGCAATTAGTATTTTTAATTAGATGGCAGTGTTCTAGAGTTCTATTTTGAAACCAGAACCCACAACAAATAATGTTTGTTAAATCCGGTACATTTGTGCAGTGTATGTCAATAACAGTATGCATTGCATGTGTGCAACTCTTATATAAAATTGTACAAATAGTATAGTACTTTTTTCAAACCTTGCACATTCACACAATTGCACATATAAAGTTATCAATAAAACATTTTAAAATGTTCCTCTCTTTTTACTATTCTTATTTTTAGTGTATTGTATTCTAATTTGGACCCTAATGTCGAACAATGTGGTTGCTGTACCAAAATATTAATAAAGTCTATTGATCCAGTATTGTATTGAACAGAATTAGGATCTCTTCTTGGAAGTACCTCAACTTCTCATGTGACAGTCTCAATTTCACGTATCTGTTATAACAACCTTTTATCAATCCTGGCTTTATCTCTTGAAATTATAATACGAACACTAATGTACCCAAGAGGGAGAAATAGAAATAGAACATATATGACCTAATTATTGACTTCTTTTAATGGTAAAGATAAGAAATATGTTTTATTAAACCGAGAGTTTATCATGAGTGCATTCTTACACAAGGGACCAACTGCTTATCCCCATCACTTTACACAGTCTCCTACTGCCCTGAAAGCGCTGATATTCGTAAATTATGAAAGAGGATACTTACTGGTTTACTGAGTGAATGGCTTTAATTGAACTGAAGATACTTTTTCTAATGTCCTGCTTCAGGGTTCCTTTGGCCTTCAAGATCTCCACAAAATACTGTAAGAAACAAGTTACACCAATATTGCGCAGCGTTAGAAACTTTTAATGAATTGCAGTTTCACTTTATTTATAAAAGTGGTACACTTATAATACCCACACATGGCTTTTAACCGCTCAAGATCTTCCCACTAAAGATTGAGGTTGTTGTGAAAAACACATACAGAAAAATGTTGCCCCAATGAAGTGACAGCTGCGTTGGTCTCAAGTCATTTGCGGAGGAAATGGGATTAGCAAATTGAATGAGCACAAGGCTTGAAATGACTCCTAATTGGAGGGCAGAAGGAGAGTAATTGAGTAGAAATTAGGCTACACTGGTGGGTCGTAAAGTCTGTTGTCCCTGCAAAAAGTACAATGACTGCTACCTTTAGTTTGTTACTACAGTACAGTGTTTCCCCTAGGTTTACAGCATGTAGGCCAACTAAAATGTGATCGCTCCGCTACAGTCACATTTTCATTTAAGAAACTGTCATAATTCAAAGCAATACAAAGATTTCAGAATAATCCACAAAATCAAATTTAGGCCTGACCATATGGAGCTGTGGTGTCCAAAGTGTGGCCATTTGTGGCTCGCAGCGTATATATGTTTGTTTTTATATATATATATATATTTTAACAAAATACAATATCAAAATGTAACAAAATACAATATCAAAATGGCAAAATGTTACTTTTCAGTATGCAGCCCTTGGTGTAAAAGTATTGCCACCCCTGACATAGCGACAGAAACGGCATGTAAATAAGATAGAGCTATTTATAACATGTTGCATATGAAAATAACCTTAAATTATTTTTTTGTAATCTGTTGCTGTATAAAAAATAAAAGCTGGTAGGAAAAGTAACTTGACCTTCGTTATCTGCCTGCCGAATATAATGGTAGGGGGAACTCTGCAACATGCATTATGCATTAACACCAGTACTTCTCCCTTCACTATTACAGTATACTTATTTAGAGAACCGTTTATTTTTTTTAGCCATTATTTTTTTGCCAGTAACAGATTTCAGAAAAAAATAGCCCAGTTATATACAGTAAAACACAAGTGTCTAGAGCAGTGGACAGAGACCTTTGAGGGGTAAAAGTTTCAATGCAAAGACCTGCCATATCTTAAATATTTGGCAAAAAAAAAGTAATTAAAGAGTATCTACATGACTCTACTCTTGCGTGTTTTGGAATTTTTTGTAAAAATAGTCCCTTCTAAGTTTGGAACTGAACTCAGGAACCGGTCTGGTGTCGTTCACCGGGCCGCCAGTTAAATAGCCCTGTAGTATGACTTAGTTTTATTGGGGAAAAAAACTATTTGCTGATTACTACATACACTGACACTGCCAAAGAGGTCATATCATTCGAAATGTTATGTTTATGAGTTGTTGTTGTTTTTAATTTAAGTAAAAAAAAATGGTCAAAGTATTAATTTGGGAAGTTTTGCTTTTTGTGTCTGTCATTATTGTAATGTAAATCTTGCCAAACTCAGTAAAGCACCAAATGTTGGTAAAATTCCAAATGTGTGTTTCTGTATGTGTAGACTCATGCAGGTAAAACTCATGTTCATGCTCCTGGCACCACTTACAGTGGTCACGAGCTCCAGCTGTTGGCAGTAACGCTGTTCAGTTTGCACCAGCTCTCTGGCTACTACGCTCCGTTTTCTCTCCCAGCGGTCCCTCTGGTGCTGGATGCTGTTGCCTGTGAGGGCATCAGGTGGACATGGACAGAAACTCATGGTCACAGCAACAAGGGTTATCCTGCAAAACACATTAAGAAAAAAAGTCGTAGTCCTTTTTTTAGCTATTTAAGTTTCGTACAATCTGCTGTATATGCATGCATCCCATTTTTTAAGGATTACTTTCAATATCTGGCGGTACTGCATGCTGCAAGTGTTATGATGTCCCAGGGCAGGGGTTTCAAACAGCTCAGGCATGTGAACAGGTTTAACCGGCCCGCGAGACGAGTTTGCTATGCAGAAAAATGAGCTAAATTGTTTTAATAAAAGAAACTGCTCTTCTAAATGTGTCCACTAGATGTCACAATAGCAATTATTTCTATCCTCTGCTGAGCAAGATCATGCATGTGTGGAACTATGTGTGTTAATATAGGAGAATTGCTTGTACTCCATCCATCCATCCATCCATCCATTTTCTACCGCTTATTCCCTTTTGGGGTAGCGGGGGGCGCTGGCGCCTATCTCAGCTACAATCGGGTGGAAGGCGGTGTACACCCTGGACAAGTCGCCACCTCATCGCAGGGCCAAAACAGATAGACAGACAACATTCACACTCACATTCACACACTAGGACCAATTTTTAGTGTTGCCAATCAACCTATCCCCAGGTGCATGTCTTTGGAGGTGGGAGGAAGCCGGAGTACCTGGAGAGAACCCACGCATTCACGAGGAGAACATGCAAACTCCACACAGAAAGATCCCGAGCCTGGATTTGAACCCAGGACTGCAGGAACTTCGTATTGTGAGGCAGACGCACTGTATTACATGACATGATTTATTCCCAGAAGTGAAAATAAAAATGGTAGTCAACCAAGCCAAGAAGGGTGTTGTGCAGCGAGCTGCGTGCGACCTATCTGAGTAGGCAGGAGGCCTAGATCATCCTGCAAAAAGCAGATATGAGCAAAAAATATAACTCTGCAATGGAATTGATCCCTATACTTTATCAAAAGAAGATTTGTCGAGTGATAAAGGATTATCCATCGGTAGCATTCCCAGACATGTCGAACTATCTGGTGCTCCAATGTCATTCTACACGGCAAAAGTGATGAAAAGGCAGAAAAGCATGGAGGCCTACAACTTCTTTGTGCGTGGCTGGGTCAAGGAAATCGGTATCAAGACTATCCCGGATAAGTTAGGTTGCATTCTATGATTTATCTTCGCGTCTATCGCCATGTTTGTTGGTGCTGTTACACAAGCTATTCACGAGTACGCATGTTTTTCTCGTCTTTATCAAAATATATCTATAGATGTAGGGCTGGGCGATATATCGATATAAACGATATATATCGCAGGTTTGTCTCTGTGCGATATAGAAAATGACTATATCGTAATATTCAGTTATATGTTCTCCCACAGTTGCTTTTAGCTGCGTGCATTACATTACTGGCGTTTCTCACTCCTTGTGTCTCCTTCTCAAAGAGACATAAAACAAGCCCGCCTTGTACGTCACATAATGTCGTGCATGTAGCGTCACACGCTCTTGCCGAGAGATAACGTTAGCATGGCTAACGTTAGCTGAGGCAGGTCGAGTTGCTTTTAGCTGCGTGCATTACACAACAGGCGTTTCTCACTCATTCTCGTCTCCTTCTCACGGAGACGGAAAACAAGCCCGCCTTCTTACATAAGTCACATACTCTCGCGAGTGTGGCGTCATACGCTCTCGCCGACCAGAGAGGTAGCAGCATGGCTAACGTTAGCTGAGGCAGGTCGAGCGGAGCGTAGCTTGTGACATTACAAGAGAGAGATGGTGTGAAACTGATCACGAATGGAGGAAGAACAATAAATGCCCAAAATAAAGAGCAGGGGGTCCATCATCTGGCAAAGTATGCAGCAGAAGTGTTACTACAAAAGTTGGCAGCACTACTAATTTGTTCTTTCATTTTAAAAGTAATGCGCCAGAGAATGAAGAGTATTTAATAAATACACTTTTGGTTAGTTGTGATTTCCCTCTCTGCATGAAAGTTTAAAAGTAGCATATATTAATGCAGTATGAAGAAGAATGTTTTAATGTTGAGATATATAATCATCATACTGCTGCGATTATATGCATCAAGTGGGAGGAGACCCTGCCCCAAGTGGAGGAGTTCAAGTACCTAAGAGTCTTGTTCACGAGTGGGGGAAGAGTGGATGGGAGATCGACAGGCGGATCAGTGCGGCGTCTTCAGTAATGCGGACGTTGTATCGATCCGTTGTGGTGAAGAAGGAGCTGAGCCGGAAGGCAAAGCTCTCAATTTACCGGTCGATCTACGTTCCCATCCTCACCTATGGTCATGAGCTTTGGGTCATGACCGAAAGGATAAGATCACGGGTACAAGCGGCCGAAATGAGTTTCCTCCGCCGGGTGGCGGGGCTCTCCCTTAGAGATAGGGTGAGAAGCTCTGCCATCCGGGAGGAGCTCAAAGTAAAGCCGCTGCTCCTTCACATCGAGAGGAGCCAGATGAAGTGGTTCGGGCATCTGGTCAGGATGCCACCCGAACGCCTCCCTAGGGATGTGTTTAGGGCACGTCCAGCTGGTGGAGGCCACGGGGAAGACCCAGGACACGTTGGGAAGACTATGTCTCCCGGCTGGCCTGGGAACGCCTCGGGATCCCCCGGGAAGAGCTAGACGAAGTGGCTGGAGATAGGGAAGTCTGGGCTTCCCTGCTTAGGCTGCTGCCCCCGCGACCCGACCTCGGATAAGCGGAAGATGATGGATGGATGGAAGTGTTCATTCAAGGCCAAGGCAAAATATCGTAATATATATCGTATATTGCAATATGGCATAAAAATGTTGCAATATTAATAAAAGCCAATATCGCCCAGCCCTATATGCATGTCAACATTGTGTATGAGCTTAAAGCTTTATTTCTGCCTTTGGTAACAGCTTAACTTTCTTAGGTTTCACTCAAATTTACTTTCTTTTATTTAGACTTGCCGAGTTGGCGCTTTTCAAAACACTTTCAAAGAAATAGAAATTATACCAATATAATAATTCAATGGGAAATAATAAATGTTGAAAGTATATCAGACAAACATTTAACAAAGTGATCATTGCAAAATTGTGCATTCTTTGACTCTCGGGCTGCAGTGCGTGCTACTTTTTTCGTCGTCGTAGCTACACTTAGGTTATTACGTACAAGTGTAATTGAAAAACCTTGTTTTCTTTTTAAATACTGGATGAATGCTTGCAAATATCATTTCATGTACTAAATTACTCATCTGCACAGGACTAGATCTATATATAATTACAACACATATTGTCACAAATAGCTCAATACTGCATATTAGACATGGTTTACTCAATACTAATTTTCAAAACTATCAATACCATTGTTATCTCTACGACAGTTGACCAATAGTTATTATTTCAAATAATGCAAAGCGGAGCTCCTGATTGGCTTTTCTTCAAATTGATGGACAATTATTGTGTAATTATCTCTAGCCTTACAGGCTCACTTGAGCATGAATTGTTTGTCCTGCCTACCAAAGTAGAGTAGTTTATCCATCCATCCATCCATTTCCTACCGCATGTCCCTTTTGGGGTCGCTGGTGCCTATCTCAGCTACAATCGGGCTGTAGGTGGCGTACACCCTGGACAAGTCGCCACTTCATCACAGGGCCAACACAGATAGACAACATTCACACACTAGGGCCAATTTAGTGTTGCTAATCAACCTATCTCCAGGTGCATGTCTTTGGAAGTAAGAGTAAGCCAGAGTACCCGGAGGGAACCCATGCAGTCACGGGGAGAACACGCAAACTCCACACAAAAAGATCCCGAGCCCGGAATTGAACCCAGGACTACTCGGGACCTTCTTATTGTGAGACAGACGCACTAACCCCTGTATCACCGTGCTGTCCTAGAGTAGTATAGTACATTTAAAATGAGTAGGAAACAATCCACTTATTAATCCAAGGGTTTAGAATACAACACCAAAATAGGTAATTGGCATGGGTGGGCGGTGTATGTTTTGGTCATTTCATGTTTGTTTCATGAATGGAAGTTGAAAAAGCGAAAATCGAAATACAAAACATTTTTCTTTTTTAGTATAAAAGAGCAATAACATCCTAAAAAAACAGTTTCCTTTTCATTTTATATTTCATATAACAAACATTTCAATCCCTGATAGACAGAAACTGAAAAACAGACTAAAACGGAATTGTTTTCATATTTTGATACCAGAAGTTTTTATTTTCAAAGTAAAGGCGGGGATACTAGAGTCCCTGGGTACCTGGCTAAAATGTTTTTGGAGCCCCTAACAGAAATAATTTTTATCGAGGACTGATATGTACATAAATCTCGACACACATATCACAAGAAAGTGGGGGCAAAAAAAAAGGATTTGAGAACACATTATACGACACTACAATGGAGTATTTTTTTGGGCGTTTGGTTTTGGCGTCGGAATATAAAAAAAACATCTGTTTTGGTTTTTCAATTTCTGTTGATTTGTGCATAGAGATTTCTGTAGAAGTCAGTCCTTGTTGTGCCATGTCTAAAAGCATTTCTGTGTAGGGTTTATAATACTTTTTAGCCAAACTCCCAGGCACACGGGTATCATAGTAATTATACTCGCTTTTATTTTTGAATAAAACTCCAGGTGTCTGCAAATTAAAAAAATAAAACACCTGTTTTGTTTCTTTTTACCGGTAATTTAAATGTTTATTGCATGATGTCTATCAGTGTTGGCCCGGTGATGAGATGGCGACTTGTCCAGGGTGCATCCCGCCTTCCGCCCGAATGCAGCTGAGATAGACTCCAGAGCCCCCCGCGACCCCAAAAGGGACAAGCGGTAGGAACATGGATGGATGGATGGATGAAGTATAAATGAAAAGCAAAACGCTTTTTTATATGTAGTTTTTGCTATTCGGCACTAAAAAAGACCAGTACTTCTTTGTTGTTTTAATTTTCTTTTTTTGATAAAAAAAAAAAATTAAAAATCATATAAAGTACTATCGTTTTCTTTTTCAAATTTACTCCCGCGACTCCGAAAGTGACAAGCGGTAGAAAATGGATGGATGGATGGATGGAAATTCCATTGATGAATAGAAAATCCAATGACCAAAACATACACGGACTGTGGACTTTCATTGAACCGGTAACTACTGTAGTTTCCTTTTTTTTTTTCTTGCACATGTAAGATGTACAGCAGTGGTTCTCAAATGGGGGTACATGTACACCTGGGGGTACTTGAAGGTATGCCAATGAGTATGTGAGATTTTTTTTTTATATTCTAAAAATAGCAACAATTCAAAAATCCTTTATAAATATATTTATTGAATAATACGTCAAGAAAAGATGAATGTAAGTTCATAAACTGTGAAAAGAAATGCAACAATGCAATATTCAGTGTTGACAGCTAGATTGTTTTGTGGACATGTTCCATAAATATTGAAGAAATATTTAGAAATAAGTTCATCAATCCAGATGGATCTCTATTACAATCCCCAAAGAGGGCACTTTAAGTTGATGATTACTTCTATGTGTAGAAATCTTTATTTATAATTGAATCATTTGTTTATGTTTCAACAAGTTTTTAGTTATTTGTATATCTTTTTTTCCAAATTTTTCAAGAAAGACCACTACAAATGAGTAATGTTTTGCACTGTTATACAATTTAATAAATCAAAAACTGATGACATAGTGCTGTATTTTACTTATGTATCTCTTTTTTTCAACCAAAAATGCTTTGCTCTGATTAGGGGGTACTTGAATTAAAAACAATTTCACAGGGGGTACATCACTGAAAAAAGGTTGAAACCACTGATGTACAGAATAAGTGTCAGGCAGAAGACATTCATTCATCTATCTATTTTCTACCACTTATTCCATTTTGGGATCGCTGGTGCCTATCTCAGCTACAAACGGGCGGAAGGCGCGGTACACCCTGGACAAGTCGCCACCTCATCGCAGGGCCAACACAGATAGACAGACAACATTCACACTCACATTCATACACTAGGGCCAATTTAGTTTTGCCAATCAACCTATTACCAGGTGCATGTCTTTGGAAGTGGGAGGAAGCCGGAGTACCCGGAGGGAACCCACGCAGTCACGGGGAGAACATGCAAACTCCACACAGAAAGATCCCGGGGTCGGGATTGAACCTAGGAATACTCAGGACCTTTGTATTGTAAGGCAGACGCACTAACCATTATACCACCGTGCTGCCTGGCAGAAGACATGATTGATTGACTGATTGATTGATTCATTGAAACTTTTATTAGTAGATTGCAGAGTACAGTATATATTCCGTACAATTGACCACTAAATGGTAACACCCGAATAAGTTTTTCAACTTGTTTAAGTCGGGGTCCACGTTAATCAATTCATGGTTCAAATAAATACTATCAGCATAATACAGTCATCACACAAATCATCAGAGTATATACATTGAATTATTGACATTATTTACAATCCAGGGGGCGGGGGAATTAGGTTTGGTTGCTTTCAGCACTTCAGTCATCAACAATTATATCATCTGAGAAATGAACATTGTAACAGTGTAGGTCTGACTTGGTAGGATATGTACAGCAAGCGGTGAACATAGTGAGCTCAGAAGGCATAAGAACAAGTATATACATTTGATTATTTACAATCCGGGGAGGTGGGATGTGGTTGGGGGAGGGTGTTAGTCTAGGGTTGAAGCTGCCTGGAGGTGTTCTTTTAGTGCAGTTTTGAAGGAGGGTAAAGATGCACTTTCTTTTACACCTGTTGGGAGTGCATTCCATATTGATGTGGCATAGAAGGAGAATGAGTTAAGACCTTTGTTAGATCGGAATATGGGTTTAATGTGGTTTGTTGACGGGCTATGCCCCTTACCTGTTATCTGTATATATTTATTTACGATTGTTGTCAACTTGATATCAGCATACTGTGTTTCACAAGTAGTGTACAACAGTATTACATAATTGGTGTGCTGCTAACTTTGACGTCATCGTGTCCTAGCCATGACAGTTGCATTTCCTCTTTTCCAAATATTCCTCTCGCGACTTAGCCCGAATGCAGCTGAGTTAGGCTCCAGCAACCCCCCGCGGCCACGGAAGGGACAAGCGGTAGTAAAAATGGATGGATGGACTTAGCAAAGGAAAGCTGATACATCTGTACTCATGTTATAAAGTTCTAGTGGACTGGTGTTTAAATGTAATGATTGTAACTGCAAGATTATAGATGTGATTAAGAATAATTTCGCCACATCTAGTATGTGTGAGACAATGATTGGTACTTTAACTTTAAATGACACAAGCTAGCAACACACTGTTTACATCAGGGGTCTCAAACTAAATTTACCTGGGGGCCACTGGATGCAGAGTCTGGGTGAGGATGGGCCGCAAGAAAATATTTCTTAAATAAAAATTGGTATACTCCTCAGCATGTCTATTTGTATAATGACATTTCAAATTGTATACCTTGCTTGCAACATTCTCTGTGCAAATAAGACACGTCGGGGTGCCCCTGTGCTCAACAAAGAAATATTTCATCGCCCACTGTTCCTGGAATGGTCTTTGCTAATCACTAACCTTTCTCTTCACTGCAGGCTTGGAAAAAGACATGTTTGGGTTTATGGAATATGTTAGTATTTAGCCGACGCACGGAGAATAATGTTATTTGCGCAATGTGTGTCGTTCCGCTTTTACTCCCTAGAGCAACCCGGCAGTCGGCAGATGCAAAAAGTGACGGCTCCTAGAGGGTTATCCGGCGTCATGTAGAAATATATTGTGTGAGGCAATGCAAATTAAACAATAAAAAAAACAAATAACGGTTTTAATAGGTCCAGGTTATCGGGGACTGTTATTACTGACGGACAGGTGTCGCGGTGTGACTGCAGCAAGGCACATAAGAAAACCCTCGTCTCCATGACAACGTCTCTGTCACTTTCACTCATTTGCCGCTTTTCCACTAATGCAGGGGTAGGCAACCCAGATTATTGAAAGAGCCATTTTGGACCCACATAACACAACGCTGTCAAGCGTCATTCATATAAAATGTGCGGGCCGCACTAACATTAAACTTTCATATTAAGGTGGCGGCCGCAAAATAAAGTCTTGAAGGCCACAATTGGCCCGCGGGCCGTGTGTCTGAGACCCCTGGTTTACATGTTTAACAGACTTTCCGAGTATTCAGCATCGATTGATTGATTGACTGAAACTTTTATTAGTAGATGACCAAAACATATATACGGACAGTGGGCTTTCATTGAACCGGTAACTACTGTAGTTTTTTTTTTTTCTTCTTGCACATGTATGATGTACAGAATGAGTGCAAGGCAGAAGACATGATTGATTGATTGATTGATTGAAGTTTGTATTAGTAGATTGCACAGTACAGTACATATTCCGTACAATTGACCACTAAATGGTAACACCCGAATTGTTTTTACAACTTGTTTAAGTCGGGGTTCACGTTAATCAATTCTTGGTAAACGATTCATGAGAGAACAGAAAAACGTGTCTCTCTCCACCATGGCACGCTTTACTTTACTTGTAAAATGGTTCTTTCACACGGTAAATGCTATTAAATCAACTTGTTGTGAGAATTTGGAAGTATTAGAAAGTTTACCTTGCGTTAACGTCTCCAGATTCAATCCAGGCGCTCTTTTTCAGTTCGGCTTCCTTTTTCCGGTTTCGACAGCTTCGGCAGTTCTAATTGGCTGCTTCAACTTCCTTTTTTTTTCATTATTTATTTTCAAAATAAACTTCCTTTCTGTTACGTAAAATAACATGGCGGTTTTTTTATATTTAAAATGTTCAAATGCGTTGTAAGTATTTTGGTTTATTTATTGGAGCAATTCAATTGAAATATATGACTTGGACTTAGACTTCCTTTTATTGTCATTCAAATTTTAACTTTACAGTACAGATAAGAACAAAATTTCGTTGCATTGGCTAGTTGTAATGCAGGATAAAAAAGCAGTAAGGTGCATATATAAATAAATACATTACTGTACATATACATACATTGCACTTTTGCATATGCATCCGTGTTTATGGATGTATGTTATATTGTCTTTGTATTCAAGCGAGTTAATCCGTTTTGGGGGAATTGTTGTGATTATTATGATGCGTTCAAGAGTCTAAAGCCTGAGGGAAGAAGTTGTTACAGAACCCGGAGGTTCTGCTACGGCAGTAATTCTCAAATGGGGATACGCGTCCCAGGGGCGTCAGTAGGCCTATGTTGTAGGGGGGCTCAAGCCCCCCTAAAATATTCTAAGACCCCCTAAATAATTTGGCGTTATATTTTATTTTACTTTTATTTATTATCTTTTTTATACAAACACATGCCGAAATATTCAGTTTAAAGTGGCCCGAATAAGAGTTTTAGATAAATAGTCATATAACCTGTCATTATTCACTCAGTTTCCCCTCACTTCATAGCGTAAGGAGCGCTACTGCCTACTGGCGCTGACGAGACGCGCGGCCGCCATCTTGGAGTGGTGATCCACTCCACTGTGCAATTCTTTTGGCAGGAGCAATGAACTGTCAGCGCATTTTATCTCTCTAAATACCACTGATTTTCACGTGCATTTTTGTCATATGTGTAACAATGATAAAGGACACATGTTTTGGCGTGTTCAAAGTTTGCTTAACAGTAATAGAATATTCTTATATGCTATAAATTACCAGACGTCCAAGATCAAAACTGGGAATAATAATCTTAGAGAAGGGGGAGAAAACGGTCAGCTATTTTTAAATTGAAGAAACAATATGATTAGGTTATATATACATGTGCATATACGTAAATAATGTATGAATATATTAGATATCTACATATCTTACGGACCAATAGACTGTATCTCTGTTGCTGCAACATCAGAGAGTTTATTCTGTCTTGACACTTTGTATTGATATGTACTATTACATTCTTCCCGTAAACGTTCATGTTTACAGTGATTGTTTTATATTTATTTTTCATGTATTTTGCTTTGGATAAAAGTGTCTGCCAAATACTTAAACATATATAGTGAATTTGAATTTGTATTTATATAGCGCTTTTCTCTAGTGACTCAAAGCGCTTTACATAGTGAAACCCAATATCTAAGTTACATTTAAACCAGTGTGGGTGGCACTGGGAGCAGGTGGGCAAAGTGTCTTGCCCAAGGACACAACGGCAGTGACTAGGATGGCGAAAGCGGGTATCGAACCTGCAACCCTCAAGTTGCTGGCACGGTCGCTCTACCAACCGAGCTATGTCGCCCCTGAAACACCTGAACGACTTTACAATCTGCTAAAACCACCAATCTGTTTCACTGGAATCAGAATAAAACCAAAGTCTGTCCTACCCAACAAAGTTAGTATTTGAATATTGTTACTTGAAGACTTATTCCTGGTTACAGTTATACTGTTAAGAGATATTGTCTTATGTTTTGCCTAAAATGAGAATGCATCATAATCAGGGGCGGCTGGTGAATTTTGTTTTAGGTGGGGCTGAAAGTTTATAAACCAAATACCTGTAGGGGCGTCATTCTCCCCCAGAAGATTTCTTTGTGATTTTCACATACATATTTTGAAGATCTTTGCTCATTCTCAATTTTGTGGTCAAGCTGCACAAAACCTTGTGTCTGCAATTATAAATAATTTAGTTTTGTGTTTCTGGTAGAATCTATATAAAGTAATATACATTAGCCTATTGTTAAAATAATGAAAAAAACATCATTAAAAATATATTTGTTTTATTGCATTGATTTGTTACATTAATAGCTTTTGTATTATTACAGGATGGCTTGTTAAACATTTCATAGGATTATCAAAGGGAGGAAAATCTAAGACATTTAATATAAAATGTATCCATCCATCCATTTTCTACTGCTTATTCCCTTTGGGGTTGTGGGGGGCACTGGTGCCTATCTCAGCTACAATCGGTCAGAAGGCGGGGTACAACCTGGAAGTCGCCACCTCATCGCAGGGCCAACACTGATAGACAGACAACATTCACACACTAGGGCCAATTTAGTGTTGCCAATCAACCTATCCCCAGGTGCATGTCTTTGGAAGTGGGAGGAAGCCGGGGTACCCAGAGGGAACCCACGCAGTCACGGGGAGGACATGCAGACTCCACACAGAAAGATACCGAGCCCAGGATTGAACCCTGACAACTCAGGACCTTCGTATTGTGAGGCAGACGCACTAAACGCTCTGCCACCGTGAAGCCCATATAAAATGTAAAATGAATAAATACATAAAGAGAAAAATAATTTCTTTTTTTAAAACGTGCATTTTTTTTGCCGTCCCTGGGACAACGGGACATCATTAATGTCAATCCCTGGAAGTTACAGTTTATTGTTTGCATTATTTGTTTCAGCATTGCATTTTGAAGATGGTCCCTAAGCTCTTTGACAGCTTTGGCTCTTTTTCAGATCAGCAGACGGACTCTACGTCTTTCTTACAGTATACATAAACGTTTCTCACTTCTATTCAGACGTCCATATATGTATATATGTAATTTCCTTAACCAACTGAAATAATAAAAATAACAAAGAATAATTTCTAAATCTTTGTTAGCTGTTTGTGAAATTTTGTACTCGTGCGCTACGTTCGCTCACATCCTGTTCATCTCCTGGGGACTAAGCCCCCCCTGTCCTTAAAAGCTAGTGATGCCCCTGCGCGCACCCCTGGAGGTACTTGAAGGTACGCCAAGGGGTGCGTGAATTTTTTTTTAAAATATTCTAAAAATAGCAACAATTCAAAAAGCCTTTATAAATATATTTATTGAATAAAACAGTACTTCAACAAAATATGAATGTAAGTTCATAAACTGTGAAAAGAAATGCAACAATGCAATATTCAGTGTTGAAAGCTGGATTTTTTTGTGGACATGTTTCATAAATATTAATGTTAAAGATTTCTTTTTTGTGAAGAAACGTTTAGAATTAAGTTCATGAATTCAGGTGGATCTCCAATACAATCCCCAAAGAGGGCACTTTAAGTTGATGATTACTTCTATGTTTAGAACTCTTTATTTATAATTTAATCACTTGTTTATTTTTCAACAAGTTTTTAGTTATTTTTATATATATTTTTTTCAAAATAGTTAAAGAAAGACTACTACAAATGAGCAATATTTTGCACTTTTATACAATGTATCAAATCAGAAACTGATGACATAGTGCTGTATTTTACTTCTTTATCTTTTTGTTTTCAACCAAAAATGCTTTGCCCTGATTAGGGGGTACTTGAATTAAAAACATGTTCACAGGGGGTACATCACTGAAAAAAGGTTGAGAACCACTGTGCTACGGAACCTCGTTCTAGAGTCCAGCAGTGATAATTAATAGCAATGTATTAATATACAATTTGTATATAATCATGTTGTGGATATTTGGGTCATTGTATTATTTTTTTTTAGTAATATAAGATTCAAATACAACATATTTGTATAATTCACCAATTTACATACCAATGACCATCCCTGCAACTCAAAGGCCAGCTAAAAACATGTAGAATTCATCCTAACAGGAAACCCAGGATCAGGCAATATATTATGCAAATGAAAAACAATACAATATCGTATAGGCCTAGTTGTAGCAGACGTTTTTTGAAGGGCTCTAGGTACGGAAACAACCGGATACATTTGTGTGCAGCTTTTCCCAGGGTGCATTTCTTACTACATCCAGGTGCACAGTGCAGCGAGAACACTGACATCTAGTGTTGATAGGAGCCAGACCTCCTGCAAGCTTGACATCCATTCATGAGGATGACGATATGAGTTATACATTAGGATTCTATAGCAGGGTTGTCCAAACGTTTTTTTTTTTTTTTTACATACAGACACATTAAAGTTAAAGAGTGGCCATGTGATTTATTTTCTTTGACTAAACACTCTATAATAACAAATGTAGGTAACGTAGGTTAAAATGTTAAGCTGTTAAATGTATTTTAATCAGAATTATTATATCTTTCTAAAATATTAAAAAATCATGTTTTTCTCTTTTCAATGTGGTCATAATCCAACTTTATTCCTTTTTATATTTGTGTTTTGTATGTAGAATATTCGCTTCAGGACAATACAAATCGAGCTGCGGCACATTATGTCCCCAGGGGCACTTTGGACACCCTTGCTGTAAAGCAGGGGTCACCAACCTTTTTGAAACCAAGAGCTACTTCTTGGGTACTGATTAATGCCAAGGGCTACCAGTTTGATACACACTTAAATAAATTGCCAGAAATAGCCAATCTGCTCAATTTACCTTTAGCTCTATGTTATTATTAATAATTAATTATATTTGTCTTTGTGGAAACACTGATCATCTTAATGATTTCTCACAAAAAATATATACAGAAACAGATAAATATTTAAAAAAAAGGGTATTTCTGTCTGTCATTCCGTCGTACATTTTTTTTCCTTTTACGGAAGGTTTTTTGTCGAGAATAAATGATGAAAAAAACACTTAATTGAACGGTTTAAAAGAGGAGAAAACACGAAAAAACTGAAAATGAAATTCTGAAACATAGTTTATCTTCAATTTCAACTCTTTAAAGTTCAAAATTCAGCCGAAAAAAATGAATTGGAAAACTAGCTAATTCGAATCTTTTTGAAAAAAATAAAAGAAAGAATTTATGGAACATCATTAGTAAATTTTCCTCATTAAGATTAATTCTAGAATTTTGATGAAATGTTTTAGATACGTTAAAATCCAATCTGCACTTTGTTAGAATATATAACAAATTGGACCAAGCTATATGTCTAACAAAGACAAATCATTATTTCTTCTAGATTTTCCAGAACAAAAATTTTAAAGTAAATTCAAAAGTGTCATGACACGGAGTCGAACCCGCGTTTCCTCGGCGGCTGGAGCTGCGGCCGCCTCTGCTGACAGCGCGCCAAGATGCGCCTCCTTTGACAGCGCACTCAGACTTGTCCCCACTCGTGCTGAGGGCAGCACGCCTGCGCAGCAACAAGCCTGTGGTCAATCAACAATCGACACACCTGAACTTGATGAAAGGGAGCGGCATAAAGACCAGCAGACCCAAGGAACCTTTGCCAGAACGTCGCTAACCTTCCCGTAAGCTTCACGTCTGGCATCCCCTTCCCCGTGATTTCCTCACCTTTGCTTTGCTCTCTCTCTGTGTATCCCTGGTTCATGTCTCTTTGTGTGTTCACAGTGACTCCCCTGCCTTCCGTGATCAAGCCTTGTCCTTCGACATCCAACCGGATTCCTGACTGCCCTCCTCGATCCACGACCTCCCTGCTCGGACCCAGACTACACTGCCTCGCTCCTCCCCACGACCCATTGCCTGTCCACGAACTGCCTCTTCGTCTTGCCCCACGTGATTCGACGAAAGATTACAACCAACACTCACAGACAACAACCCTGGGTAACATTTACATTATTAATATTACACATAGTCACACTCATTCACTTAGAGTAGCATACACATGTCATATATTTATCAAAGGTTTAAAATAAACCTTGAAAGAACCGCAGTTCTGTCCTGGTTGTCGCCTCCTTCCCTTTGAACATAACAGTACGTTCTGGCCAACAACATGTCGGAACCAGGTGACAACGGTAAGCCCCAGCCCCGGACATCCAGATCCTCCGACCTGGCAATCCTTAGCTCCGTGGTTAGCGAACATCAGGTTCGTTTTTCTGCCCTTGAGGACAAATTAGAGAGAGACTTTACCCGACTACATTCCAGACTGGACAACATGTGCCCTGGGGCCAGTCCAGGACCTGTGGAACCCCCACATGCTTCTCCAGTCAGAAGACCTGAACACAGTATTCTGGAACGAGAGCCCAGAATTGCCAGCCCTAGACCCTTTGAGGGGGACTTTGAACTATGTCGAGGGTTTTTGGTACAATGTGACCTCATCTTTCGTCACCAGCCCTCCCGCTATTCCTCCGATGGTGCCAAGATTGCATTTATATTTTCTTTGCTTTCCGGCCCGGCTCTCAAGTGGGCTACTGCCGCAGTCGACAGGACCATGGGGCTCAACTCCGACTATTCTGCATTCCGTGTGGAATTTCAGGCTGTTTTTGATCACCCCAAGGATGGGGGAGACGCGGCCGGACGTCTGCACTCCATCTCACAGGGCTCACGTTCCGTGGCAGCCTATACCCTGGAATTCCGGACCCTGGCGGCGGACAGCGGTTGGGGGGACAGGGCACTCCAAAGCGCATTCCGTCGCGGCCTCTCTGAAGAGATTAAAGATGGTCTGCTGAGAGACAGACCTCTTTCCTGCAAAGACCTCATTGAACTGGCCCTCCAATTTGACTTAAGACTTTGTGAGCGAGCAGCAGAGCGAGACCAGAGAGCTGCCTCCAGGAGCCAAACTCTGCCTACCTTCAAGGCAGAAGTGGAACCAGACCGTTCCTCTAATACCACTACTATCCAGGTGAACCATACCTTATTCCCCCGTAATGAAGAAAATCCAGACATACTGCTCCCCACTATTCTGGCCTGGGACAAGAGGAGCATTCAAGTACAGGCATTTGTGGACTCTGGAGCTGACGAAAGTCTTTTGGACTACAAGTTCGCCCGGCAGATGGGCATTCCCTTGATCTTCCTGGACAAGACGCTGCCAGCACAGGCCCTGGATGGACGGCCATTGGGCCCCATCAAATACCGCACGGAGCCCCTTTCCATGACCATTTCTGGTAACCATAAGGAGACCATCAGCCTATGGGTGCTGGAGGCTCCAGTAGCCCCACTTGTGCTTGGAAGGTCTTGGCTTCGTCACCACAATCCCCATATTTCCTGGACTTCCGGCAGAATCCTAGCTTGGGGCACACCATGCATGGCCAACTGTCTTGGGTCGGCATCCCCACCGGTCCGCCAATCCACTACCCCGACTCCCAAGGCTGATCTATCCCTGGTTCCTGCTTGCTATCACGACCTAGCTGAGGTCTTCAGTAAGGTACGTGCTCTGGGACTACCCCCTCATAGGCCCTATGACTGTGCCATTGAATTACTCCCTAACGCTACCCTGCCGTCTAGTCGCCTTTACAGTTTGTCTCTTCCAGAGAAGGAGGCCATGAGGAAGTATATTTCGGAGGGTCTTGCCACGGGCATAATTACCCCGTCCAAGTCTCCACTGGCGGCGGGATTCTTTTTTGTGGCCAAGAAGGACGGGTCACTTCGGCCCTGCATTGATTACCGTCACCTCAACAACATTACCATCAAAAACAAGTACCCTCTTCCGCTACTCAACTCTTCCTTTGAGTCCTTGGCACCTTCAACCATATTCACCAAACTGGATCTTCGGAACGCCTATCACCTGGTACGTATCAGAAAGGGAGACGAGTGGAAAACTGCCTTCAACACCCATATGGGGCATTATGAGTATCGGGTAATGCCCTTTGGACTTACTAACGCACCTGCAGTTTTTCAAACACTAGTTAACGACATCCTCCGTGACATGCTGGATCAATTCGTGGTTGTGTACCTTGACGATATTCTGATTTTCTCCCGTAACCTCTCTGATCACCAGCAACATGTCCGACGTGTCCTGCAACGCCTCTTGGAAAATTGTCTATTTGTTAAGGCAGAAAAATGCTGCTTCCACTCCTCTTCGGTTGAATTCCTGGGATTTGTGGTCGAAAGGGGTCATATAAGACCCGACCCGAAGAAGGTGGAGGCCGTGGTGAAGTGGCCGCAACCAACCACAAGGACGGAACTTCGGAGGTTCCTCGGCTTTGCCAGCTTCTACCGACGATTCATCCAGAACTTCAGTAGGGTTGCGGCACCGCTCCACGCTCTCACGTCTACAAACGTGCCTTTCGTGTGGACTCTTTTGGCTAGGAAGGCCTTTGAGGAACTAAAGGAGCGTTTTGTTTCCGCCCCCATTCTAGTCCACCCCGACTTGGACACTGCCTTCTTGGTTGAGGTGGACGCCTCAGACTCGGGGATTGGGGCTATTCTCTCTCAAAGATCCAAGAGTGACAATTTGATTCACCCTGTTGCCTTCTTCTCTAGACGTCTGACTCAGGCCGAACAGAACTATGATGCTGGGAATAGAGAGTTATTGGTGGTCCACGAGGCCCTGGTGGAATGGAGACACTGGCTGGAAGGAGCTAGACACCAGTTCCAGATACTGACCGACCACAGCAACCTTCTGCACATCCGAGCTGCAAAAAGAATCAACAATCGCCAGGCAAGGTGGCAGCAATTTTTCTCCCGCTTCAATTACGTGCTCTCTTTCAGACCAGGTTCCAAGAACACTAAGGCTGACGCTCTATCCCGGTTATTTGTAAGAGAGTCCACCTGTCCGTCAGAGGCGGAACCCATCCTTCCTCCCACTCGTATTGTGGGGATGGTAACCTGGAAGGTGGAGGACCTGGTAAAATCTGCGCTGCGTTCCAGTCCAGGACCAGGAGGTGGACCACCCAACAAGCTGTTTGTCCATCAGGAGCTACGACCCAGAATCCTGGATTGGGGGCATTCCAGCCTGTTTTCTTGCCATCCAGGTTTTCAACGAACCCTATCACTGCTGCGAAGACGTTTTTGGTGGCCATCCATGGCCAAGGACACTCGTGAGTTCATCGCTGCTTGTGCTACTTGTGCCCGTAGCAAGACGTCACACAGGCCTCCTGCTGGTCTCCTTCACCCTCTCTCCATTCCTGCCCGTCCTTGGTCACACATTGCTCTGGATTTCGTCACGGGATTTCCAGCATCTAGAGGTAACACCACCATCTTAACTATTGTTGACCGTTTTTCCAAAGCAGCCCACTTCATTCCGCTCCGCAAGTTACCTTCTGCCTCAGAAACGTCTGAGCTTCTCACACAACACATCGTCAAGCAACATGGTATCCCGGTGGATATCGTCTCTGACCGAGGCCCTCAGT
The DNA here is from genome assembly GCF_033978795.1 of Nerophis ophidion. Taxonomy (NCBI): domain Eukaryota; kingdom Metazoa; phylum Chordata; class Actinopteri; order Syngnathiformes; family Syngnathidae; genus Nerophis; species Nerophis ophidion. Next base: position 26,989,251 of record NC_084620.1, on the reverse strand, counting down.
TTACATCACAAATATGGAGAGCCTTCTGCAAGGGAATCGGGGCCTCGGTCAGCCTCACATCGGGATACCATCCCCAGAGCAACGGGCAGGCTGAGAGGGCGAACCAAAGCTTGGAGACCATGCTACGCTGTGTCGCCAGTCATCAACCTACGTCCTGGAGCAAATATTTGCCTTGGGTGGAGTTTTCCTATAACTCCTTGAAGAGCTCCGCTACCGGCATGTCTCCATTTGAGTGCTCGTTGGGTTATCAACCCCCCTTGTTTCCCCAACAGGAACTGGAAATCGCTGTGCCCTCGACTAGGGCTCATATTAGGCGGTGTCAGAGGGTGTGGAGAGCCGCTCGTGCGGCCTTAAAGAGGGCCTCTGAGAAGATGTGCCGCAACGCCAACCGTCATCGCATTCCAGCACCGTCGTATCAGCCAGGACAACAAGTTATGCTACTCACAAAGGACCTCAGCCTCCAGGTACCATCTAGAAAATTGGCGCCACGTTACGTTGGTCCTTTTGCCATCTTGTCCATCATAAATCCTGTGTCTGTCAAATTGGCTCTTCCACCCTCTGTCAAGCGGCACTCAGTGGTCCATGTGTCCCAGATTAAGCCGGTAGCGGAGAGTTCTCTGTCCCCTGCTACCCCTGCCCCTCCACCCTCGAGGTTCTTGCCGAATGGAGATCAGGTTTGGACGGTCAAGGAAATACTCAGGGTCCGTCGACAAGGTAGGGGGCTCGTTTATCTGGTAGACTGGGATGGATATGGGCCGGAAGACAGATCTTGGGTGCCTGCCTCCTATCTTGCCGACCCCTCTCTTCTGGAGGATTTCTACCGTGCCAATCCTGATGCTCCCCGGCGCTCGTCGGGGGCCTCGCATAAGGGGGGAGGTACTGTCATGACACGGAGTCGAACCCGCGTTTCCTCGGCGGCTGGAGCTGCGGCCGCCTCTGCTGACAGCGCGCCAAGATGCGCCTCCTTTGACAGCGCACTCAGACTTGTCCCCACTCGTGCTGAGGGCAGCACGCCTGCGCAGCAACAAGCCTGTGGTCAATCAACAATCGACACACCTGAACTTGATGAAAGGGAGCGGCATAAAGACCAGCAGACCCAAGGAACCTTTGCCAGAACGTCGCTAACCTTCCCGTAAGCTTCACGTCTGGCATCCCCTTCCCCGTGATTTCCTCACCTTTGCTTTGCTCTCTCTCTGTGTATCCCTGGTTCATGTCTCTTTGTGTGTTCACAGTGACTCCCCTGCCTTCCGTGATCAAGCCTTGTCCTTCGACATCCAACCGGATTCCTGACTGCCCTCCTCGATCCACGACCTCCCTGCTCGGACCCAGACTACACTGCCTCGCTCCTCCCCACGACCCATTGCCTGTCCACGAACTGCCTCTTCGTCTTGCCCCACGTGATTCGACGAAAGATTACAACCAACACTCACAGACAACAACCCTGGGTAACATTTACATTATTAATATTACACATAGTCACACTCATTCACTTAGAGTAGCATACACATGTCATATATTTATCAAAGGTTTAAAATAAACCTTGAAAGAACCGCAGTTCTGTCCTGGTTGTCGCCTCCTTCCCTTTGAACATAACAAAAAGACTTTGAAATAAGATTTAAATTTGATTCTACAGATTTTCTAGATTTGCCAGAATATTTTTTTTGAATTTTAATCATAATAAATTTGAAGAAATATTTCACAAATAAACTTCGTCGAAAAAACAGAAGCTAAAATGAAGAATTGAATTAAAATTTATTTATTATTCTTTAAAATAAAATAAAAAAATACTTGAACATTAATTTAAATTGTCAGGAAAGAGGAAGGAATTTAAAAGGTATATGTGTTTAAAAATCATTTTTAAGGTTGTCATTTTTTCTCCAAAATTGTCTTTCTGAAAGTTACAATAAGCAAAGTAAAAACTAAATGAATTTATTTAAACAAGTGAAGACCAAGTCTTTAAAATATCTTCTTGGATTTTCAAATTCTATTTGAGTTTTGTCTCTCTTAGAATTAAAAATGTCGAGCAAAGCGAGACCAGCTTGCTAGTAAATAAATACAATTTAAAAAATAGAGGCAGCTCAATGTAAGTGCTGCTATTTGAGCTATTTTTAGAACAGGCCAGAGGGCTACTCATCTGGTCCTTACGGGCTGCCTGGTGCCCGCGGGCACCGTGTTGGTGACTCCTGCTCTATAATAACAAATGTAGGTAATGCAGGTTAAAATGTTAAGCTGTTAAATGTATTTTAATCAGAATTATTATATCTTTCTAAAATATTAAAAAATCATGTTTTTCTGTTTTCAATGTGGTCATAATCCATCTTTATTCTTTTTTTATATCTGAGTTTTGTATGTAGAATATTCGCGTCAGGACAATACAAATCGAGCTGCGGCACATTATGTCCCCAGGGGCACTTTGGACACCCTTGCTGTAAAGTAATGAAATACATTAAATACAATTGGAATGAAAATTAATTAACGTCATTTTAAGACAAAATGTTTAACATTTGTCTTAATTAAATTAGGAAACCATATGAGATGATGCGGTTTGAGTTTGTATGGTATTTTGTCATTTAATTATTAAAAATGTAAATGTATTCTTGTAAGAATAAACCCTTTCTTTATGATTTTACAAATTAACCTTTTTTTTGTTATATTATATTTTATTTTCCCTGATATTTAAAGGAGAACTGCCTTTTTTTTTTTTTTAGAAATGTTGCCTATCTTTCACAATCATAATGAGAGACAAGAAGACAAATGTTTTTTTTTTGCATACTCACATGTGAAAATCGGCCTGTCTTGCATTGCAAGCAATGCAGCTAATGCAATCAATCAATCAATTTTCATTTATATAGCCCTAAATCACAAGTGTCTCAATGCACAAGGCACAACAACATCCTCTGTTCAGATCCCACATTGGGGCAAGGAAGAACTCAACCCAGTGGGATGACAATGAGAAACCTTGGAGAGGACTAGGGGAGACCGGTGCAATGCACGTCTAGAAGGTCTAGCATAATATTGTGAAAGTCCAGACCGTAGCGGATCTAACATATTAGTGAGAGTCCAGTCCATAGTGGGGCCAGCAGGAGACCATTCTGAGCGGAGTTGGGTCAGCAGCGTAGAGATGTCCCCAACCGATGCACAGACTAGCGGTCCACCCCGGGTCCTGACTCCGACAGCCAGCACCATCAGTGGCCACCGAACCTGTGCCCCCCTCCACAAGGGAGTGGGGCGGCAGAGCAGAAAAGAAAAGAAACGGCAAATCAACTGGTCTAAAAAGGGGGTGTATTTAAAGGCTAGAGTATACAAATGAGTTTTAAGATGGGACTTAAATGCTTCTACTGAGGTAGCATTTCTAACTGTTGCCGGGTGGGCATTCCAGAGTACTGGAGCCCGAATGGAAAACGCTCTATAGCCCGCAGACTCTTTTTGGGCTCTGGGAATCACTAATAAACCAGAGTTCTTTGAACGCAGATTTCTTGCCGGGACATATGGTACAATACCATCAGTAAGATAGGATGGAGCTAGACCATGTAGTATTTTAAACATAAGTAGTAAAACCTTAAAGTCACATTTTAAGTGCACAGCAAGCTAGTGCAGGTGAGCCAGTATAGGCGTAATATCATCAAACGTTCTTGTTCTCGTCAAAAGTCTAGCAGCCGCATTTTGTACCAACTGTAATCTTTTAATGCTAGACATGGGGAAACCCGAAAATAATACATTACAGTAATCGAGACGAGACGTAACCATTCTACCTCTAAATCACTTTAAAATTGCATTCAAAAAACGTCACCAATATTTAATTTAAGATCCTGTATAATAAACAAACTCTAGCGACATTGTTATTGTAAGAGAAAACACTGAGGAACTCTTCTTATAGCCTATTAGGTGAAGTGAATTATATTTATATAGCGCTTTTCTCTAGTGATTCAAAGCGCTTTACATAGTGAAAACCCAATATCTAAGTTACATTTAAACAAGTGTGGGTGGCACTGGGAGCAGGTGGGTAAAGTGTCTTTCCCAAGGACACAACGGCAGTGATGCGGGGATCGACCTGGAGTCCTCAAGTTGCTGACGGCCACTCTACCAACCGAGCTATACTGCACCACATTAACACATGGGCGTGCTACGGTATTATCCGTAGAAGCTAAATACGGTGAGAGATAAGCTAGCTTCTACGTCAGTACGAAACACATTTGAGTTTGTAATGCACAACACAATGTGATAAGACACAAATCTTACAAACTGAAAAACATGAACAATCATATTACAGTATTCAAAGTATTAACCCACAAGTCAAGTTTTGTTTGCACACAGCAAACCAGACAGTGTATGTACTGTAGTTGTAGTAACACGTATGATGAATGCACACCGACTTAAACAAGTTGAACAACTTTTTCGGGTGTTACCATTTAGTGGTCAATTGTACGGAATATGTACTGTACTGTGCAATCTACTAATAAAAGTTTTAATCATTCAATCAAACATGTGCTGCATTTATCATGATCAATAATACAGTGACTCACTGGTCTGTTTGGACCAGCTGGCCAGGAACATTTTGGATAAGCACGCCATTCATGTCAAAATAGTCTCCAAGTTCCACATTTGCAGCTTCGAGTCGCTTTCACTTCACTCTATCGCAGGGGTAGGGAACCAGATGTGGCTCTTTTGATGACTCCATCTGACTCTCGGATAAATCTGAGCTGACACTGCTTAACACAATAAGTATTGAATAATTCCACTTGTACTCAAAGTGTTAAAAATAATGTTCAAAATATAAAACATGCTCATGCATTTGAATACATCCATCCTTTTTCCTACCCCACTTGTTCAAGAAGTTGCATATAGGGTAAGAAGTGATTTATTTATAATTGGTTAGTTTAGGGCTTGCCCTCCTGGGGGTTCTTCAGACCACCAAGCACCGACATGAGAGCCTGTTTCAGGGTTACAATATTTTTTTTATTTTTAAATAAGTCTCTCAGTTGCTTTCCAGCAATTGTCTATTTCTCTTTTGTTCTCGCTCGCACTCTGGCTCCAGCCCCAACCCCGTCTCTCCTCCTAGCTGCTGCTTATAAACAGAGCAACAAGTGATTAGATAACAAGGCCCTGGTGGACCTTCTAAGCACCTGTCGCTGATTTCGAGGCCGGTCGTGGCAACACCCCGCTTCGCTGCAGACCCGCAGGGCACGCCCCCTCCACAGTTAGCTTCCGAATATCAATGTTATTACAAAGAATAAGAGACCTATTATGCTCTAGAAATGTTGGTTTTACTTAAAAATGCACATGTTTAGTTGTGTTCAGTGTTTAAAGAATAGATTATATGGCTCTTACGGAAATACATTTAAAAATATTTGGCTTCTTGGGTCTCTCAGGCAAAAAGGTTCCCGACCCCTGCTCTATTGGCTTCCATCTGCGCCAACGTTTCACCCTCTTCTTAGGGCTCACTTCTAGAAGCAATAATTCATCCTACGTGCATTCAGATTGTAAAAGATAAGGTTGTGAAACCTCATTTGTGCAAATATAGTAATCTTTGTTGTCTGTTACCAAGTCTGCCATGATTAGAACACACACAAGCGCTTTGTATCCGGATATACGAACACACATTTGTGGCTGGAAGTCGGATGTGCGCTGCTATGGAAACGGAAATAAATGCGGGGAGAAAGAAACTCAATCCTGGAAATGATTAAAATGACCAAAATATGGTAAATATTGTACATTGTACATCATAGTGCTATGAAAGTGTCTGTTACTATATTATATACTGTACAGACTTTTATTTACGAAAACTTCATTCTTGTGAAATAAATATTTTTTGTTTTGATTTTAATCATGTCAGATTTTGTCTTTTACCATTTTTTCCCCCTGTAAATTTACAACTTTTATCTTGGGACAACTTTCTTCTTGCACCGCTACGATTTTGTTCTCCACACTAAAAATTCATTCTCATTAGGTTTTCTAACATCCATCCGTCCATATTTTACCGCTTGCCTCTTGTCCCTTTTGGGATTGCGGGAGGTTGCTGGAGCCTATCTCAGCTGGATTCGGGTGGTAGGCGGTGTACACCCTGGACACGTCGCCACCTCATCGCAGGGCCAACACAGATAGACAGACAACATTCACACTCACATTCACACACTAGGGCCAACTTAGTGTTGCCAATCAACCTATCCCCAGGTGCATGTCTTTGGAGGTGGGAGGAAGCCGGAGTACCCGGAGGGAACCCACACATTCACGGGGAGAACATGCAAACGCCACACAGAAAGATCCCGAGCACGGGATTGAACTCAGGACTACTCGGGACGTTTGTATTGTAACCCCTGTACCACCGTGCTAACAATTTTCAACAATATAACTGTCATTTTTTTGTGTAATATTACAACTATGCTTCTAATGTTTAAGATTTGTTTTCTTCTAACTTTACAACTTTTTTCCTTTTTTTTTTTAAAATAGAAAATTCATACATGCTATTTATGTTAGCATCTACTTGCTAAAATTGACCTGACCATGTTATTGATCTTCATGGAATTGCATTGCTCATTTTGTACAAAACAGCCAGACCTGTTACGATCCGCTGCTCGAATCGTTCCACTTTGCAGTTTTGTTCCTTCCTGTATCACATTCTGTAGTTTAACCTCCTTAATTCCTGTTTTGCTCTGTCACCATGGTTGCATATTGTTTCCACCTGCTACTCTGGGTTTACACGCACCTGTTTTGCTAATCACCTGCCTTATTTAAGACTGCCCCTTTTGTTAGTTCATTCTCGGATCCTAATTTGCTTTCACGCAACAGATGACGACTTGCTTTCCATGTTTGTACTCGCTAGCTCTCGCGCTGCGTTTTTGTTTATTCCTAGCTCTCATGCTAATTGTTTTGTTTTCCCTGTTTGTGCCTTTGTGGCAAGTGTTAGTGTGTCTGTTTATTTCCCTAGCTCCCATGCTAGCGCCTTTTGTTTGCCTTTTCTGCTTAGCTCCAGTGTTTTTGTTGTAGCCTGTTTTATTAGTTTAAATAAATACTTATTTCTTACCTTACACTGTGTTCTTGTCCGACGCATCCCTGGAAGAACATATGCTATGCCACGCAAGTCTCACAAAACCCTTATATTGTGTGCAGTTTCTATGGTTATCATCACATTTTCTGCTAGGCACCCTTCTGTGGTGGCATCACCAAAAAAGAAAAAAAAGGCATAGAAAAACTGAATGTCTTTTGAAAAACTGTTTTGTGTTGTGTCTTTTGTTGTTGATATTTTTCCAGAAAATGTTGGTTGAACTTTAAACGAGGGCACTCTACGGGCGTTTGACATTGGAGTTTCCACCGTGTAATGACCATAATAAAGTTTCTGCAGGTCTAAACAGGACAAGGTGAAACCCAGCAAATTACACAACACATAAAATTCATCTTTAATGAGAGGAATAATAACATGCATGATAGTGCTGTGCCTGTTCTTTATTGTTTTCTACTTTATTGTGCTTCCAGGACATGCGGTATTATAATAATTGGCCCCAAAACAGTCCGCTGCAAATTAGGCCTCTTTTGCCTTGAGGCAGTGGAGACGCTAACAGTGCAGCAGACCTACAGACAAAGGGTCCTTTTTAATGCAGGGAATAAAGTAAGTGTCAATAATCTACACAAGTGAAGGAAATCTCCCAAGGTTTTCAAGCCCTTCGGTGTTTTATTCATGCCAGAGGGATCATAATTGACCCTTACACTTTGTGGGGGAGGGGAGGTGGAACACCATGAGATGAAAGAATGTGATGTTTTGTAATTCAACTTTTTGGTCCCCCCTTGTTATGCCAGTCGAATACTATTGAATTGCGGGTCGTGAATTATTCAGCACGTATAGTGGGCAAGGCTATCTTAGCATTAGAAGATGTTTTGTGAAACAAGACTGAAAGAAATCTAATGAGTTAAAAAAAAACAAAAAACCTGCCACCTATTAAAGTCACGTCAAAATAAAAAAAAAACACTTGATACATTGGAACAAGCCTTCTATGTCAAGTCTTGTTCCACCGTGTTCGCCATTAGTGGCTGACTGCATCCATCTTCTTCCGCTTACCTGAGGTCGGGTCGCGGGGGCAGCAGCCGAAGCAGTGAAGCCCAGACTTCCCTATCTCCAGCCACTTGGTCCAGCTCCTCCTGGGGGATCCTGAGGCGTTCCCAGGCCAGCCTGGAGACCAGATGCCCGAACCACCTCATCTGGCTCCTCTCGATGTGGAGGAGCAGCGGCCTTACTTTGAGCTCCTCCCGGTTGACAGAGCTTCTCACACTATCTCTAAGGGAGAGCCCCACCACCCGGCGGAGGAAACTAATTTCGGCCGCTTGTACCCGTGATCTTGTCCTTTCTGGCGGAAGGCGGGGTAACTACTGTCTAGTTACACAAAACTAAACGTGCAGACTGTAACATACTATTTTGCGCTACCAGAAGAAAAAATTGCGTGAAAGATGCATTAAACATCAAACTTGATCACACACAGAAGGCTGAACGCAGCAGAGGTTTGTATCTCTGAAATGAGTAAAAAAACGATCGATTCGTCATCCATTTAGCGTGTTATTGTTCATGTAAATGCACAATCTTTACATATTATAAGAACCCCCACAATACTCGGAGGAGGAGATGGAAATACTAACATTCAGCACTTGCAATGTGATTTATTAAGTCTGAAACTGATTTTGCATCAATATTTAGGACGTTTGAGTTTGACAGGAAGTAGGTGATCGGTGCAATGACAGACAATAGACACAATGCTCCATGCCCATGTCAACATATTTGGACTGTTGGAAAACATTTTTTTAGACAATTAATTGTGCAATTAGCAAAGCCATATTAGAGAGACAGAGTGTGCGAAGGGCAGATTTCAAGTCAGCGCTCATCAAAACAAATTTAGTTGATTTGTTTGTGTGTATTTTTTTTCCATATGGTATTCATTTTTTTGGTTGACTTCTCAATTTTAATTATTTATATTATTAATATATCTCCTATGTGATAAACATTTTGAACTTTATTAGGCATTTTACAAGCACTTATTCACACAAAACAGGCACAAACTGTCACACTATTAACCGTGAGAGTTAATAGTCGTCTGCGGTTCCTTTCAAGGTTTCTCGTTGTTCCCATTGGGTTGAGTTTTTTCTTGCCCTATGTAGCATCTGAGGCGAGCATGTTGTTGTGACTTGTGCAACCCTTTGAGACATTTGCGATTAAGGGCTTTGTAAGTAAACTTTGATAGATTGATTGATTGAAATGGCAAACTCATTAAAAGTTCTTTAAAAATGTCAAGTATTGGCAAAACCAGCATCGTGTTTCCTTGGCACTGGAGAAATACTACAATCTGCAGCATTGCCCACTCCTAACGTGTGATCTATGCACGCTACAAATATATTTAGTAGGTATATAAAATGCAATATATCACCACAGAAATCTCTTCCACAAATATGACTCTAATTTATCCCAGAATGCTGGCTCTTGATGAGAACAAAGTCGTTATCAACGTACAAGAGTTTTGTTTATGTGTTATGTGCTTCAGCTCAAGGACCTCACATAACATATGCGTTCTAATTAAAACATGGTTTTGATAGATGATAATCACAGCGTCAAGTGTTGATACTCGAGTCAATCATCTCGGGTGGCATATAAGTACCTAATTTTATCTGTTTTAATTAGTAAGAAACGTGATTTTTTAAAAATGTTCATCTGTGTTGTTTGAAAGCAATAAAAGTCCATGTTGACATTAAAAGGTAAAACTTAACAAGGAGGAGAGCGTCTACTTAGCTGAGCTATTTTTGCTGTGAAATATTTCCATTTTATTTGACTTAAGCACAACTAGATAATGTTTTTCATGGTTTTATATGAACTAAATAGTGTTAACTTAATATTAACTTGCTTTTACACACTAACGACTGCAGAAAATGTGAAAATGTTTTTGCTGGGAATGTAACAAAGGAGCAAAATGAAGACGAAATGTTAGCTTTTAAGAAGTTTGTGGCGTCAGTGATTCATTAAATTATTCAGATCTAGCCCGCCACATCATCTTATGTGGCCCGCAAAAGTCTGGAAATAATGTGCATCAATAAGGTACTTTATCTTTCTTTTTAAATGTATTCATTCTGTCCATTTTGACAGAAAAAATATTATGTAATGTATGAAATTGTATGTCTTTTAATCTCTAATATCTGATCATGCAAAAAGTATTATATTATTCCATCCATTTTCTACCGCTTGTCCCTTTTTTGAGGTTGCGGAGGGAGGGTGTGCTGGAGCCTATTTCAGCTGCGTTTGGGCGGAAGACGGGGTACACCCGGGTCAAGTCGCCACCTCATCGCAGGGCCAACACAGATAGACAGACAACATTCACACTCACATTCACACACTAGGGCCAATTTAGTGTTGCCAATCAACCTATCCCGTGGTGCATGTCTTTGGAGGTGAGAGGAACCCCGAGGACCCGGAGGGAACCCACGCAGTCACAGGAGAACATGCAAACTCCACACAGAAAGACCCCAAGCCCAGGATCGAACTCAGGACCTTGGTATTTTGAGGGACACGCACTAACCCCTGTTTAACCATGCTGCCCTATTTTTTTTATTATACATATTTTTGTAAAAATTAAAATGAATAGTTAGATATCTGCTTGTCACTTTGACCTATGATTTAAAAGCAAGTTATCCATCAGTTTGTACGTAAATAATCAAATGCTTAGGCAAATGTGCAATAGTATCATGAGGGGAATATTTATTAATATTCATACATATTTACAGTTACAAACAGAACTCTTTAGGCAGCCATAACTGCAATGTGGCCCTCAATGAAAACCCGTTTTACACCCGTTTATTAAATATTTACATGTACAGCAGGTAGGGGATTTAAATGGCTCGATTCGTCAGGGTTTACCTGACACATAAAACGTGATACAATTGCGGGCTGCACTATCCACTTCAGCCCCCAGATGGCAGTAGAGCATTGAATGTATTAACATGTGTTTTATGGCAATTCCGACTTTAACCCCAGCGTCAGTTGCTACGTATGGTGGCGCTTTTCATCGTTTTTAAGTTAAGTTAAGGTTAAAGTACCAATGATTTTCACACACACACTAGGTGGGGTGAAATTTGTCCTCTGCATTTGACCCATCCTCTTGATCACCTCCTGGGAGGTGAGGGGAGCAGTGGGCAGCAGCGGTGCCATGCCTGGGAATAATTTTTGGTGATTTAACCCCCAATTCCAACCTTTGATGCTGAGTGCCAAGCAGGGAAATAATGGGCCCCATTTTATAGTCTTTGTTTGAACTCACAACCTACCGATCTCTGGGCGGACACTCTGACCACTAGGCCACTGAGTAGGTCAGGTTGCCAAAATATCAGTGAAGTGAAGTTAATTGTATTTATATAGCGCCTTTTTGCTAGTGACTCAAAGCGTTTTACATAGGGAACTACATCTTTAAGCTACATATTAACCAGTGTCATATAAACCAGTGTGGGCGGCACTAGGAGCAGGTGGGCAAAGTGTCTTGCCCAAGGACACACCACTGTGACTGGTATGACGGACACAATATTCGAACCGGGAACCCTCAAGTTGCTAGTCCGGCCGCTCTATCAACGGAGCCACTAACCAAGCCACGCCATAACTCCACATTATTCCCCCAACTTCCTCTCACGCGAGATCCACCCAGGAATGGAGCCATATAAATCCCTTCTCTACTGTAATATTACATTAAATACATTAATGACACATTTAATAACACATTAATGTATTTAATTCCAATTATATTTAATCTATGACACATTTTAGTAATAATAAAAGATTTATTCATTTGCTAAATTCGGTCCTATTCGGCAAATGTATCCTGTTTTTGTCAAATCGGTGCGGAGCTTTCAGCTGTTCTTCGGGTTAGGTGGATGTAGAGCATGTATACGTTATTACATTGATAAAGCCCAGCAACACAAAACCACGTCGCCCCTTGTACAAACTGACGTCCTGCGGTTTGAAGCGGTTACCCAGGAGGCACAAGACATTTAAACAATGTTGAGAACTTATTGAATGAGGTCCTGACGTTGAGCAACTCAAACAAAACGTTGAAACAACATGCGTTTTGACGTTTAACAAATGTTGGGCTCTGACTTTGATTTGACCATTGAGTTTTGTTCATGTCCCAACCAATAAATCGATAACACAAATACAACCTTTAAACAACATGCCTTTTGACAACTTTTATTCAATGTCAGGTAGGATTGTACGGTATACCAGTATTAATGTAGTACCGCAATACTAATGAATCATATTTGGTACTATATCCACTCTGAAAAGTACCGGTCCGCCACACCCCCCCACCCCAGCCGTCATCACGTCGTGTCATTGCTGGTTTACGAGCAGACAAGCATGTTCGGCAGCGCACAATTACTGAGCACTTACAAGCATACACAGTGTGTAGACAGAAAAGGGAGAACGGACGCATTTTGGCTTAAAAACTAAAGATAGAGGTGAAGTTAGAACCCTGAAACGCCCTCAGGAAGAGGTGCTTTAAGACATGGCTAGCTAGCAAGCGGCTGACGTCCATCCGCCGTCGGCAGTGTTTTAGCTACTTCTAAATCACTGATCTTCACCTCCATGGCGACAAATAAAGTATGTTTCTTACAAGTATCATCCCTGCAGGACGAGGAATAGCTAAACATGCTTCACTACACACCGTAGCTCACCGGTGTGAAAATGTAAACAAACGCCATTGGTGGATCCACACCTAACATCCAATGTAATGACACCAAGTACAATAGGGTATCTAGTCCATACTACTATGATTACGTCGATTTTTTTTGGCATCACAACATATTTTTTAGTTTTTTTTAAATTTATATTATGTTTATAAACTCAGGAAATATGTTGCTGGACACAAGAGGACTTTGAATATGACCAATGAAGTATCCTGTAACTAGTTGGTATCGGATTCAGTGCAAAAATTCGGTGTTCAAAAACAAGAAAAAAAAATACAGAAATGAGGGGTATTTTATTTGAACTAAGCAAAATTATCTGCCAATAGAACAAGAACATTCGGCTTGTCAAGACTTTCCAAAACAAGTTAAATTAGCTAACCTCAGTGAACCCAAAATACCTTAAAATAAATATATTATCACTAATAACAAGTGTACTTTTCCTGTTAGAAGAAAAAGAGACCATTTTGCTCTATATGTTGAAAAATATTCTTAAATTAAGTAAATGCTAGTGCCATTATCTTGACATAATGATATGCGCTCGGCATCATTATTTTTTTTTCCATGCTTGAAATAAGAAATTATTACTTAAAAAAGTTATTTCATACTTGTGAGTGTTGATGACACAGCTTTGCAACAGTTGATATTCTAGTTTCAAGCAGGTTAAACTCAATATAGATCATCACATATCAGCAACAAGCTGTAATATCTTACTAAGAAAATTTAGGACCAAAACACTTAAAACAAGTAAAACACTCCAACATCAAATCTGTGTAGTGAGAAGAATTATCTTATTATACAGAAAATAAGCAAATGTCACCCTTATTTGAGATATCCAATCTTACTTAAATTTCAGTTTTTGCAGAGTTGATATCCAAATTTGTGGTTTCATCCAAAACTAATGTAAAGCATCCAAACAACAGACAAATAAATGATGATTACATTTTAACAGAAGTGTAGATAGAACATGTAAAAAGAGAAAGTAAGCAGACATGAACAGTAAATCAACAAGTAGATTGATATTAAATTTTCTACCACTTGTCCTTAATAATTTTGACAAAATAATAGAATAATAAATGAGACAATATGTTACTGCATATGTCAGCAGCTAAATTTGGAGCCTTTGTTTGCTTACTGACTACTAAAAGACAAGTTGTCTTGTTAGTTCACTATTTTTTTAAGGGCACACTTGCAATAAGAAACAAATGTTTAATGTACCCTAATATTTTTTGCTAAAATAAATCCAATAATGCAATTTTTGTGGTCCCCTTTATTTAGAAATGTACTGAAAAGCATCAGAAAAATGTTGGTACCGTTCCCGGTACCAAAATATTGGTATCGGGTAAACACTAATGTTAGGTTATTACGTTGATTTGACCATTGAAATTTGGTCATTTCAAACCAACGGCATGGATCCAACGTTAGACATCAACATTGTCTCAATTTACAAATACAACTATTTTGCAACGGTGTTTCAAATTCAGTTTTAAAGAACGTTGTGTCAATGTCTTGTGCCTGCTGGGTAAGCACCATTTGTTCAGTGAGAAAATTGCCACATCAAGTATAAATAAATCTAAAGTGTGAAATGTTGTCGGATAGGCACTATTTTTTTCCTCGCCTAATGATGTCTCAAAGAGGCAAAAAGTAACCCTCGGTGCCGCTTAAACTCAGCAAAAAAAAAAATTATTTACCCGCAAATTAAAGCTGTGAACTTGTTTAAGCCAGGAATGTGTACTTGTGAAGAAACAGGGCAATTACTCGGAAAGAGTGAGCCCGAGGGAGAGGCTTCATTCGGATGCAAACTTTGGCTTAGAGCTACTCAAAGCGGATGAGTTTGACACATGACAAGAAAAGGGCGGGGCACATTCAGAAAACTTTTTCCTACCAAAGTGAATCAAAAATGTTGCTGAAAAAATAAACTAGACTGCGGTTGGTTTGGTGTGGGAAGCATTGCAGGTTTGTTACTTTGGGGAAGGGCTTTTTTTTTTGCGTGCTTGCGGCAGGACTATGCATGAGCAGGTAGTCAGAAATGGCCGCTTTCTAGTGTTGTTGTTCCTTTGCTTTTTAATAAACCCCAAAACTCAAGCAAGCTCTCCCTATGTCGTTCCTTACCTGGCTAATATTCCGCATTGCAACACAAACTCAATGCTGCTTGACTTTGGAAGTGTCTCCCCGCAGGGAACTCTCCAACAAGTCGGATAGCGGTCGCCGAGGGATTGACAGAACCTGCTGTACTCGCTGCTTGAAAAGAAAAGGCGTTTTTTGAAAATGTTACTTTGGGTGCGCGCGCCAATCTTTATTGTAACTTCCTGCATCGCTGGAGGGCTGCATTAATCAGTAAGCAAGACAGACGGACCAAGCTAAGTGCTGTGAAAATAAAAAGTCCCTGTTCTTCCCTGGAAGGAGTCAAAAAATAACAAATAAATGGCAGTTTTTTTGGAAAACATTTCTAGAAAATATAATTTTGCCACTATTCACACTGCAAAAATAAGATTAAATGTTCCATATAAGGGTGATATTTGCTTATTTTCTGTCTGATAAGATAATTCTTCTCACTAAGCAGATTTTATGTTAGTGTTTTACTTGTTTTAAGGGTTTTGGTCCTAAATGATCTCAGTAAGTTATTACAGCTTGTTGCTGAGATGTGATGACCTATATTGAGTAAAACATGCTTGAAACTAGAATATCAACTGTTGCAAAGCTGTGTCATCAACACTTAAAAGTGTAAAACTACTTTTTTAAAGTAATAATTTCTTATTTCAAGCATAAAAAAAAATCCTGATGCCGTTCTGTCAAGATAATAGCACTAGCATTTACTTCATTTAAGAACATTTTTTCCACATATTGAGCAAAAAGGTCTCTTTTTTTCTACCAAAAAAAGTGCACTTGTTATTAGTGAGACTATACTTCTTGTAAGGTATTTTCGGCTTTATCGAGGTTAGCTAATTGGACTTGTTTTGGAAAGTCTTGACAAGCCAAATTTTCTTGTTCTATTGGCTGAAAATGTAGCTTAGTTCAAGTAAAAAAAAACAAATTTTTGTATTTTTTGTTTTTGTTTTACGAACACTGACTTTTCGCAGTGCAGTTTAGAAAAGGGAAACATTTTATGTGTGTACACAATGAGTGTATAATACATCTGAACTGTGGCAATCGTTAATCTTACATTGGTGTATCGATATTCCCTAAAGCAGCTGTTCTTTACCTTTTTGGCTTTGGGGCCCAATATTTCAACCACAGATGGGCCCGGGGGCCCACTCAAATATTAGGACTGAATCAATAATCTTACTCTTGAATTTAATCATATTCAATCATTATATTTAACCTACGCAGATTTTAACAGGATGAACCTTGTTTGTCAAATGATATGAAAGCATTTGTTAATCATAACAGTTATTATTGAGGCGTAGGTCAGGCTAATTACAAAAATAGACATTAATCAAATATACTGCAAACGAAGGGACTCAAACTACAAACCGATGAAAAATAAAATTACCTACAGTGCTATATAAGTAAACATTGATTGGTTGATTGACAGTGCTAAAATGGAACGATACTAAAATAAACAGAGTCTAACAAAATTAACTACTTCTACTGGGGTATAATGACCACTCAATAAAGTGACAATCATCAAGAATAATAATCCTACAATACCCTGTTTGGAGACCAGGAGGGACACAGCCATTGTCACAACTTCAATGGCTTTATTAATTATCAGTGAAAACATTCTTGTTAACAGGCACTGTCTTTGAAACGTACAAATTCACGCACTCTTCTTTCATGAAACATCTCTCAACTGTAGAAAAGTAAAAAAAACACATGAAATAAATTGCTTTGAAATTCAATCAATCAATCAATCAATGTTTACTTATATAGCCCTAAATCACTAGTGTCTCAAAGGGCTGCACAAACCACCACGACATCCTCGGTAGGCCCACATAAGGGCAAGGAAAACTCACACCCAGTGGGACATCGGTGACAATAATGACCCAGTGGGACGTCGGTGACAATGATGACTATGAGAACCTTAGAGAGGAGGAAAGCAATGGATGTCGAGCGGGTCCAACATGATACTGTGAAAGTTCAATCCACAATGGATCCAACACAGTCGCGAGAGTCCAGTCCAAAGCGGATCCAACACAGCAGCGAGAGTCCCGTTCACAGCGGAGCCAGCAGGAAACCATCCCAAGCGGAGGCGGATCAGCATCGCAGAGATGTCCCCAGCCGATACACAGGCAAGCAGTACATGGCCACCGGATCGGACCGGACCCCCTCCACAAGGGAGAGTGGGACATAGAAGAAAAAGAAAAGAAACGACAGATCAACTGGTCTAAAAAGGGAGTCTATTTAAAGGCTAGAGTATACAAATGAGTTTTAAGGTGAGACTTAAATGCTTCTACTGAGGTGGCATCTCGAACTGTTACCAGGAGGGCATTCCAGAGTACTGGAGCCCGAACGGAAAACGCTCTATAGCCCGCAGACTTTTTTTGGGCTTTGGGAATCACTAACAAGCCGGAGTCCTTTGAACGCAGATTTCTTGCCGGGACATATGGTACAATACAATCGGCAAGATAGGATGGAGCTAGACCGTGTAGTATTTTATACGTAAGTAGTAAAACCTTAAAGTCACATCTTAAGTGCACAGGAAGCCAGTGCAGGTGAGCCAGTGCAGACGTAATGTGATCAAACTTTCTTGTTCTTGTCAAAAGTCTAGCAGCCGCATTTTGTACCAACTGTAATCTTTTAATGCTAGACATGGGGAGACCCGAAAATAATACGTTACAGTAGTCGAGGCGAGACGTAACAAACGCATGGATAATGATCTCAGCGTCTTTAGTGGACAGAATGGAGCGAATTTTAGCGATATTACGGAGATGAAAGAAGGCCGTTTTAGTAACGCTTTTAATGTGTGCCTCAAAGGAGAGAGTTGGGTCGAAGATAATACCCAGATTCTTTACCGTGTCGCCTTGTTTAATTGTTTGGTTGTCAAATGTTAGAGTTGTATTATTAAATAGAGTTCGGTGTCTAGCAGGACCGATAATCAGCATTTCCGTTTTTTTGGCGTTGAGTTGCAAAAAGTTAGCGGACATCCATTGTTTAATTTCATTAAGACACGCCTCCAGCTGACTACAATCCGGCGTGTTGGTCAGCTTTAGGGGCATGTAGAGTTGGGTGTCATCAGCATAACAGTGAAAGCTAATACCGTATTTGCGTATGATGTCACCTAGCGGCAGCATGTAGATGCTGAAGAGTGCAGGGCCAAGGACCGAACCCTGGGGAACTCCACACGTTACCTTAACGTAGTCCGAGGTCACATTGTTATGGGAGACACACTGCATCCTATCAGTAAGATAAGAGTTAAACCAAGACAGGGCTAAGTCTGACATACCAATTCGTGTTTTGATACGTTCTAATAAAATATTATGATCGACGGTATCGAAAGCAGCGCTAAGATCGAGGAGCAGCAACATAGATGACGCATCAGAATCCATCGTTAACAATAGATCATTAGTCATTTTTGCGAGGGCTGTCTCCGTGGTGATTTGCCCTGAAACCGAATTGAAAGGTTTCACATAGATTGTTAGACGCTAAGTGTTCATTTAACTGCTCCGCAACAATTTTTTTGAGGATTTTTGAAATAAAGGGAAGGTGAGACACCGGTCGGTAGTTTACCATGAGGTCAGGATCGAGGTTAGGTCTTTTAAGAAGAGGATGAATAACCGCTTTTTTGAATGCTAGGGGAACAGTGCCCGAGGAAAGTGATAAGTTTATAATATTTAGCACTGATGGACCTAATAATACAAAGAGCTCCTTGATCAGTTTCCCAGGAAGAGGGTCAAGTAAACATGTTGTCTGTTTTATTCCATTTACACGTTGTAACAATTCCTCTAATGTTATTTCCTCAAAACGAGAGAAACTATTTTGGAGGGCAGTATCCGCCGTATATACCATCGTATCAGTGATAATAGAACCCCGTTGTAGCTGGGACGCATTGTCTTTAATCTCCTTTCTAATGACTTCAATTTTCTTACTAAAGAATTGCATAAAGTCATCAGCTGAGTGGGTTGAGCTACTGGAAGGGGTCCCTTGTTGGGTTAGCGATGCTACCGTACTAAACAAAAATTTAGGATCGTTTTTATTACGGTGGATGAGATTAATAACATCTGTCAAAGAATATTTCGGTCAGTAATTCAATCGCTTTTTTTTGGAAATCAACAAGTAACTGGAATTATTACTGAAGTAATTTTCCTAACACTGCCCCCGGTAAGTACGGTACTTAAATTTCCGATAGAACATACTCAAGGCTCCTAATTTAGGTGAAACAAGTGTAAAAGTGAGTATATAACTTTTATTTCATGTTTAGATGGATATATAAATACTTTATTCATCTTCAAGATAAAGGGCTCTAATAATGTTGACATGTTTAAAAGGTCGTAAACAGTTATTTTTGCCCTATGAAATATTCGATTTATTGATATCAACCCTACTTTGCAGAAATGTGTTTATGTGTTTGTGGTTTGGACATCTGATCAGAATGCCCCCCCTCCCCCCGGACGCCTCCCTGGGGAAGTGTTTAGGGCACGTCCAACCGGTAGGAGGTCACGGGTAAGACCCATTGAAACATTGGAGAGACCATGTCTCCCACCTAGCCTGGGTAGCCTCGAGATCGCCCGGGAGGAGCTGGACGAAGTAGCTGGGGAGAGGGAAGTCTGGGCTTCTCTTCTTAGGCTGCTGCCCCCGCAACCCAACTTGGGATAAGTGGAAGAAGATGGATGGATGGTGTCCGGGAAAAATTATCCACGATCAACTAGCGACAACTATATTACAACATTACGAAAATGACAGGCTTTTCCAGAATTCCACATTTTCCAGCCCTAAATCTCCCATTGAAATCAATTCCATTTCCCCCCACATTCTCCAACCCATTCGAACCCATCAAAACATTCAGACTAACAATTTCCCACATCCGGTCATAATTTCCACATTTTCTGTCTAACATCTCAGCGCAGCCTCAGCACTCCGACAGAAACTGCTTTCTCCAGCAATAAAAAGACCACATATATTCTTTTTCAAATGCAAAACAAGCACAGCGCTAAAAGCATCCTAATGACTTTTGTGTTGATCTGACGCGTCTTCATTTACTCCGCAGAGAGGAGAAAGAAAAGCACAATAAACGCTTCACTGCTTGAATTGCTCGCCTTTCGCTCCCAGTTGCTGCTTTTGAATTGCCTGAAATTGCATATCTGCTAACCTAACCTCCCCTCATTCAGATGGCTTTTGACTGTAATAAATTGCCTGCTGAAATGTGCTTTCATAAATGGCTCTTAAATGGAGATCAGACGCAAGTGTGATGATGTTTTAATTGTAACGTGCAGAATGTATTAGCTGTGAACTACAGGCTTTTTTGTGGCAGCCTCCATTCAATATGTATGTTTATGCAGACACCTTGGGTTTAGAAAGGTTAATTAACCTCTGGTGGCAGACCTTTGCTTTGCACTTAACCTGGTCCACATCCTGATAGTGCCATTAACCCACGCCCTAGCCTCTTAACCCCCTCTATCATTACATGTAAAAAAAAACCCAACCAAAAAAGACATTAAACTTCCTATTTTCTTTTAAACATTGTACTTCAATAATATCTGCATTTTTCATATTCCACATGCACAAGATTAACATTTTTTTGCAACAACACTGCAAGTCCGGCTCAATATAAGCCGTTCTGAAAAAAAAACAAAAACAATTAATAGTTTGATTAAAAAAAATGATATACTGAGTGAAAGAAAGAAAAATAACATGGGGGTACTTGAAGGTATGCCAAGGGGTATGTGAGATTTTTTTTAAATATTATAAAAAAAAGCAACAATTCAAAAATCCTTTATAAATATATTTATTGAATAACACTTCAACAAAATATGAGTGTAAGTTAATAAACTGTGAAAAGAAATACAACAATGCAATATTCATTGTTGACAGCTAGATTCTTTGTGGACATGTTCCATAAATATTGATGTTAAAGATTTTTTTTTCTGTTGTGAAGAAATGTTTAGAATTAAGTTCACGAATCCAAATGGATCTCTATTACAATCCCCAAAGAGGGCACTTTAAGTTGATGATTACTTCTATGTGTAGAAATCTTTATTTATAATTGAATCACTTGTTTATTTTTCAACAAGTTTTTATATCTTTTTTTCCAAATAATTCAAGAAAGACCACTACACATGAGCAATATTTTGCGCTGTTTTACAATTTAATAAATCAGAAACTGATGACATAGTGCTGTGTTCCACTTCTTTATCTCTTTTTTTAACCAAAATGCTTTGATCTGATTAGGGGGTACTTGAATTAAAGAAATGTTCACAGGTGGTACATCACTGAAAAAAGTTTGAGAACCGCTGTAATACAAGAGAATACATGCTCTTGTTCACATCTTTCATCATTTGTATAAACAACCATGATTTTAACAGACACACCTCAAAATTTACAACAAAAATACTGTCATGGATGAATATAATACACATTAAGTTGATATGTCAAACATAGTGCCCACCTTAGTGACCGTGTGAGCAGCTTTGATTGCTCCAAAGCCACTTTTTAACTTCAATTGTAAATGAAGAGTAATCTGTTAAACTTTTCAAGCTTGTTGTGAGGTCGTTAAAAGTAAAAAAATAAGCACAATTTTTTTTTTCATAAGCATCACTCCACATATCAACAAAGACACATCCGAGCAAACTGTGGTGGTCGGTGTCAGGTTGAAACAGCAATTTTTAGAAACGCCTAACTGTGTTCAACCAATCAGCGTCAAACAGCACAGACTGCCCCCCAAAGAGTCCTGCAGGAACTTTCTAAAGTACAAAGTAGCGACCAGCTGGGACTAAATTAGTTCCTGTTTGAACTTTATTTACCCAGGTAGTTTTTTGTGAAAACGCAGGGGGGTATATAATTTGAATTGTACATTTTAAGTTACCCATAACAGTTTCTATAGTGAAAAAACTTGGTCCGCAGTCACTTCCATGGTGTCTATCACTTTCGTTGTTGCTTAAAATCGTTGTGTTGCAACTTAATATTGTTGCGTTGTGGCATTCGCATTTGCAGTGAGTTTTAGCCACCAGTGTGTGAATGTGTGTGTGTGAATGTGATGTATAAAGTATAGCGCTTTGGGTATGATCCAAGTGTAGTGAAGCGCTAAAAAAATATATACACCATTTACAATATGCTTTATGTTGTTGTGTTGTGGCTTTATGCAGTTGTTTTGTGGTGTGAAGTTGTTGTGTTTTCATTTTTTTCTGTTTGTATGTGTAGTGTCCTTTACGTAAACATTGTGTTGTTGGCTTTATGTTGTTGTGTTGTGGCTTAACATTTGTGTGTTGTGGTTTTCTGTTGTTGTGTTGTGGCTTTATGCGGTTATTTGTGGTGTGAAGTTGTTGTGTTGTGGTTTCATGTTTTTGTTTTGTGGCATTTTGTATGTGTAGTGTCCTTTACATAAACATTGTGTTGGTGGCTTCATGTTGTTGTGTTGTGGCTTAATGTCTGTGTGTTGTGGTTTTCTGTTGTTGTGTTGTGGCTTAATTCGGTTGTTTTGTGGTGTGAAGTTGTTGCATCGTGGTTTCATGTTTTTGTGTTGTGGCCTTTGCATATGTAGTGTCCTTTACGTTAACATTGTGTTGTTGGCAATATGTTGTTGTGTTGTGGCTTGCAGTATGTGTGTTGTGGTTTTATACTGGTGTGTTGCGGCTTTATGCTGTTGTGTTGTGGTGTGAAGTTGTTGCGTCGTGGTTTATGTTATTTTTTTGTGGCGTTTGTATGTGTAGTGTCCTTTACGTAAACATTGTGTTGTTGGCTTTATGTTTTGTGTTGTGGCTTAACGTCTGTGTGTTGTGGTTTTATGTTGTTATGTTGTGGCTTTATGCAGTTGTTTTGTGGTGTGAAGTTGTTGTGTTGTGGTTTTCCTGTTTTTGTGTTGTGGCGTTTGCATGTGTAGTGCCCTTTACGTTTACATTGTGTTGTTGGCTTCATGTTAATGTGTTGTGGCTTTATGCCGCTGTGTTGTGGTGTGAAGTTGTTGCGTCGTGGTTTCATGTTTTTGTGTTGTGGCGTTTGCATATGTAGTGTCCTTTACGTTAAAGGCCTACCGAAATGAAATTTTCTTATTGAAACGGGGATAGCAGGTCCATTCTATGTGTCATACTTGATCATTTTGCGATATCGCCATATTTTTGCTGAAAGGATTTAGTAGAGAACATCCACGATAAAGTTCGCAACTTTCGGTGCTAAGAGAAAAGCCCTGCCTCTACCGGAAGTCGCAGACGATGACGTCACAAGTGTGGCGGCTCCTCACATATTCACATTGTTTATAATGGGAGCCTATAACAAAAAGTGGTATTTAGAAAACAACAATTTCCCCATTAATTTGAGCGAGGATGAAAGATTTGTGTTTGAGGATATTGATAGTGACGGACTAGAAAAATAAAAACGCGATTGGTACGGATTCCGATGTTTTTAGACACATTTACTAGGTTAATTCTGGGAAATCCCTTATCTTTCTATTGTGTTGCTAGTTTTTTAGTGAGTTTAATATTACCTGATAGTCGTAGGTGTGTCTCCACGGGTGTCTTGACGCGCAGTGTCTCAGGGGAGTCGACGGCAGCTATGGACGGCACAAGCTCAGCTTTTCTCCGGTAAGAAGCGACTTTTCAACCACAATTTTCTCACCGAAACCTGCTGGTTGACATTCCTTCTTGATTCATGTTCGCTTGACCGCGGTCTGATCCATAGTAAAGTTTCACCTCCAGGAATTTTAAACAAGGAATCACCGTGTGTTTGTGTGGCTAAAGGCTAAAGCTTCCCAACTCCATCTTTCTACTGTGACTTCTCCAATAATAATTGAACAAATTGCAAAAGATTCAGCAACACAGATGTCCAAAATACTGTGTAATTATGCCGTTAAAGCAGACGACTTTTAGCTGTGTGTGTGCGCAGCGCTCATACTTCCTAAAAACCTGTGACGTCTTGCGTACACGTCATCATTACACGACGTTTCCAGGACGAAACTCCCGGGAAATTTAAAATTGCAATTTAGTAAACTAAAAAGGCCGTATTGGCATGTGTTGCAATGTTAAAATTCCATCCATCCATCCATCAGCTTCCGCTTATCCCAGGTCGGGTCACGGGGGCAACAGCCTAAGCAGGGAAACCCAGACTTCCCTCTCCCCAGCCACTTCGTCTAGCTCTTCCCGGGGGATCCCGAGGCGTTCCCAGGCCAGCCGGGAGACATAGTCTTCCCAACGTGTCCTGGGTCTTCCCCGTGGCCTCCTACCGGTTGGACGTGCCCTAAACACCTCCCTAGGGAGGCGTTCGGGTGGCATCCTGACCAGATGCCCGAACCACCTCATCTGGCTACTCTCGATGTGAAGGAGCAGCGGCTTTACTTTGAGTTCCTCCCGGATGGCAGAGCTTCTCACCCTATCTCTAAGGGAGAGCCCCACCACACGGCGGAGGAAACTCATTTCGGCCGCTAGTACCCGTGATCTTATCCTTTCGGTCATGACCCAAAGCTCATGACCATAGGTGAGGATGGGAACGTAGATCGACCGGTAAATTGAGAGCTTTGCCTTCCGGCTCAGCTCCTTCTTCACCACAACGGATCGGTACAACGTCCGCATTACTGAAGACGCCGCACCGATCCGCCTGTCGATCTCACGATCCACTCTTCCCTCACTCGTGAACAAGACTCCTAGGTACTTGAACTCCTCCACTTGGGGCAGGGTCTCCTCCCCAACCCGGATATGGCACTCCACCCTTTTCCGGGCGAGAACCATGGACTCGGACTTGGAGGTGCTGATTCTCATTCCGGTCGCTTCACACTCGGCTGCGAACCGATCCAGCGAGAGCTGAAGATCCCGGTCAGATGAAGCCATCAGGACCACATCATCTGCAAAAAGCAGAGACCTAATCCTGCGGTTACCAAACCGGAACCCCTCAACGCCTTGACTGCGCCTAGAAATTCTGTCCATAAAAGTTATGAACAGAATCGGTGACAAAGGACAGCCTTGGCGGAGTCCAACCCTCACTGGAAATGTGTTCGACTTACTGCCGGCAATGCGGACCAAGCTCTGGCATTGATCGTACAGGGAACGGACCGCCACAATAAGACAGTCCGATACCCCATACTCTCTGAGCACTCCTCACAGGACTTCCCGAGGGACACGGTCGAATGCCTTCTCCAAGTCCACTAAGCACATGTAGACTGGTTGAGCAAACTCCCATGCACCCTCAAGAACCCTGCCGAGAGTATAGAGCTGGTCCACAGTTCCATGACCAGGACGAAAACCACACTGTTCCTCCTGAATCCGAGGTTCGACTATCCGACGTAGCCTCCTCTCCAGTACATCTGAATAAACCTTACCGGGAAGGCTGAGGAGTGTGATCCCACGATAGTTGGAACACACCAAGACAGCCCCACAGCATCCAGAGCCTTAAGGAACTCCGGGCGGATCTCGTCCACCCCTGGGGCTTTGCCACCGAGGAGCTTTTTAACTACCTCAGCGACCTCAGCCCCAGAAATAGGAGAGTCCACCACAGATTCCCCAGGCACTGCTTCCTCATAGGAAGACGTGTTGGTGGGATTGAGGAGGTCTTCGAAGTATTCCTTCCACCTATCCACAACATCCGCAGTCGAGGTCAGCAGAACACCATCCGCACCATACACGGTGTTGATAGTGCACTGCTTCCCCTTCCTGAGGTGGCGGACGGTGGTCCAGAATCGCTTCGAAGCCGTCCGGAAGTCGTTTTCCATGGCTTCCCCGAACTCTTCCCATGTCTGAGTTTTTGCCTCCGCGACCGCTGAAGCTGCACACCGCTTGGCCTGTCGGTACCTGTCCACTGCCTCCGGAGTCCTATGAGCCAAAAGGACCCGATAGGACTCCTTATTCAGCTTGACGGCATCCCTCACCGCTGGTGTCCACCAAGGGGTTTTGGGATTGCCGCCCCGACAGGCACCAACTACCTTGCGGCCACAGCTCCGATCTTCCGCCTCGACAATAGAGGTGCGGAACATGGTCCACTCGGACTCAATGTCCAGCACCTCCCTCGTGACATGTTCAAAGTTCTTCCGGAGGTGGGAATTGAAACTTTGTCTGACAGGAGACTCTGCCAGACGTTCCCAGCAGACCCTCACAATGCGTTTGGGCCTCCCAGGTCTGTCCGGCATCCTCCCCCACCATCGCAGCCAACTCACCACCAGGTGGTGATCGGTAGAAAGCTCCGCCCCTCTCTTCCCAATCACGCCTCTCCAGGTTTCACTGTCGTTGCCAACGTGAGCGTTGAATTCTCCCAGTAGGACAAGGGAATCACCCGGGGGAGCACTTTCCAGTACTCCCTCGAGTGTTCCCAAAAAGGGTGGGTACTCTGAACTGCTGTTTGGTGCATAAGCACAAACAACAGTCAGGACCCGTCCCCCCACCCGAAGGCGGAGGGAGGCTACCCTTTCGTCCACCGGGTTGAACTCCAACGTACAGGCTTTGAGCCGGGGGGAAACAAGAATTGCCACCCCAGCCCGTCGCCTCTCACTGCCGGCAACGCCAGAGTGGAAGAGGGTCCAATCCCTCTCGAGTGAAGTGGTTCCAGAGCCCTTGCTGTGCGTCGAAGTGAGTCCGACTATATCCAGCCGGAATTTCTCAACTTCGCGCACTAGCTCAGGCTCTTTCCCCCCCAGTGACGTGACGTTCCACGTCCCAAGAGCTAGCTTCTGTAGCCGAGGATCGGACCGCCAAGTGCCCTGCCTTCGGCTGTCGCCCAGCTCACAATGCACCCGACCTCTATGGCCCCTGCTATGGGTGGTGAGCCCATTGGAGGGGTGACCCACGTTGCCTCTTCGGGCTATGCCCGGCCGGGCCCCATGGGAACAGGCCCGGCCACCAGGCGCTCGCCATCGTGCCCCACCTCCGGGCCTGGCTCCAGAGGGGGGCCCCGGTGACCTGCGTCCGGGCGAGGGAAATCTGGGTCCATGATTTTTCTTCTTCATAAAGGTCTTCGAGCTGCTCCTTGTCTGATCCCTCACCTAGAACCTGTTTGCCTTGGGAGACCCTACCAGGGGGCTTTATGCCCCCGGACAACATAGCTCCTAGGATCATTGGGACACGCAAACTCCTCTACCACGATAAGGTTGCAGCTCAGAGAGGAGCTATGTTAAAATTTCATCATTGATATATAAACTATCAGACTGCATGGTGGGTAGTAGTGGGTTTCAGTAGGCCTTTAACATTGTGTTGTTGGCTTTATGTTGTTGTGTTGTGGCTTGACGTCTGTGTGTTGTGGTTTTGTGTTGTTGTGTTGTGGCTTTATGCTGTTGTGTTGTGGTGTGAAGTTGTTAAGTCGTGGTTTCATGTTTTTGTGTTGTTGGCTTTATGTTGTTGTGTTGTGGCTTAACGTCAGTGTGTTGTGGTTTTCTGTTGTGTTATGGCTTTATGCAGTTGTTTTGTGGTGTGAAGTTGTTGTGTTGTGGTTTCCTGTTTTTGTGTTGTGACGTTTGCATGTGTAGTGTCCTTTACGTTAACATTGTGTTGTTGGCTTCATGTTGTTGTGTTGTGGCATACAGTTGTGTAGTTGTGGATTTATGTTGTGTGTTGTGACATAAGGTATTGTGTTGTGGCTTAACGTCTGTGTTTTGTGGTTTTATGTTGTTGTTTTGTGGCTTTTTGATGTTGAGTTGTGGCTTTACATTTGTGTGTTGTGGTTTTATGTTGTTGTGTTGTGGCTTTTTGATGTTCAGTTGTGGCTTTACATCTGTGTGTTGTGGTTTTTTTCTTGTTGTGTTGTGGCGTAAAGTTGTTGTTTTATGGCTTTATGTTGTTGTGTTGTGGCTTAACGTCTGTGTTGTGGTTTTATGTTGTTGTGTTGTGGCTGTATGCAGTTGTTTTGTGGTGTGAAGTTGTTGTGTTGTGGTTTCCCGTTTTTGTGTTGTGCGTTTGCATGTGTAGTGTCCTTTACATTAACATTGTGTTGTTGGCATTATGTTGTTGTGTTGTGGCATAAAGATGTGTAGTTGTGATTTTATGTTGTGTGTTGTGACATAAAGTATTGTGTTGTGGCTTAACGTCTGTGTGTTGTGGTTTTGTGTTGTTGTGTTGTGGATTTTTGATGTTAAGCTGTGGCTTTACATCCGTGTTTTATGGTTTTATTTTGTTGTGTTGTGGCATAAAGTTGTTGTGTTATGCATTTATGTTGTTGTGTTGTGGCTTAACGCCTGTGTTGTGGTTTTATGTTGTTGTGTTGTGGCTTTATGCAGTTGTTTTGTGGTGTGAAGTTGTTGTGTTGTTGTTTCCTGTTTTTGTGTTGTGGCGTTTGCATGTGTAGGGTCCCTTACGTTAACATTGTGTTGTGTTGTGGCTTTTTGATGTTAAGTTGTGGCTTTACATCCGTGTGTTGTGGTTTTATTTTGTTGTATTGTGGTGTAAAGTTGTTGCGTTGTCGTTTCCTGTTTTTGTGTTGTGGCGTTTGCATGTGTAGTGTCCTTCACGTTAACATTGTGTTGTTGGCATTATGTTGTTGTGTTATGGCATAAGGTTGTATAGTTGTGGTGTTATGCTGTTTGTTGTGGCATAAAGTATTTGCGTTTTGGCTTAATGTTGTTGTGGTTTGGCTCAATGTCTGTGTGTTGTGGCTTTTTGATGTTAAGTTGTGGCTTTACATCTGTGTGTTGTGGTTTTATTTTGTTGCGTTGTGTCGTAAAGTTGTTGTGCTAAGGCCTAATGTTATTGTGTCGTGGCTTTACGTCTGTGTGTTGCGGTTTTATGTTGTGGTCTTGTGGTGGTTGCATTTTTAGTGGCTTTTGCAATCGTGTTGTGGCTGGAAGTTGTGTTGTGTTTTAAAGTTGTGCTGTGGCGTTTGCATTTGTTGTGACCCTTCTCCGCCACTGTAGACCTGTTTTCAAAAACAAAAATGTCATACATGTCACACATGTCATATTTTTCCTGCTTTCCGTCCAAGTTTGACATTTGATGTGCATATATTATTGACGTCTATCTGATTAAGACATTATTTACCAAAGCAAACATTATTGGAGACATTCAGCTTGAACTCCACACTTGCATATAGTAAAGAACCGTTTATATTCTGCCTTACGGAGGAGTGGCTGTGACTCAGAATAAAGAGTTGGCCACCCACCATTTCTGTATGCGTGTCCTTGAACGCATCACCACAAATAATGTGGGACCAATACTGCAAAGTGCTTCGAGTGCCGCTAAGTGCGACTGTATATTCATGCTGTCCACTCACGGTTGCTGTTTGCTGGGTTGTCATGGCAACATCATTGATTTACACTTCAGCGGGTGGCAAATTAGCAAAGTATCTCTTGTGATTTGCAGGTGTTAAAACATTATCCAGGCAACACCTTCCGCAATCTGGTTGCATAATTTAAGTGCTTTAATGCCAAGAATATATCAAACGGTTCTTAAAGTGTGGTACCAGTACCGCTGGTGGTAGGCCGGCTCCGTCTACTCGGCTACAACATGCATTATTTTGAAAATGAAAATGTATATTTCTTCGTGGCATGCAAAGACCTTGTCAAATCACCCCACATCCTTTCAGATAATAGTGAAATTGCAGGCCCAGAATGGAAGGTGGCGTGGAACGATGACTCAGTAAAGACGTAAAACTGCATGCAAGTTTTGAATGGTGGCATTGAGTCAAAAAACAGATTTATGATCAATAATGTTCAATATGATTATGTCATTTTCCGTCACGTTTTTTTCCACTTTCTGTGCAGGAAGGCAGCCACTGTGAAAGTGAAAGTATCCAACAATATATAACATGACACCACTTTGCTATTTGTTGACCCGAGCTCACAATTAATCAATTGAAGCATGAACAGCTGTTTGGCTGCAGAAAGAAAAGGGGAAGGTAAGTCAACACGGCCCCCAAAGTAGCTAAATGACGCACATCATAACTTTTTCCTCTGGATGATCAAAGAATTTTAAATGTTTCTTTAGGTGGAAAAAATGTTTTTGTGGTTGGGGTGCATTATTTGTACGTATAGTTATATCGTGTTGTATGTATAGTAAATTGGAACTGCCTGAGGTTTCACATGGCTTTGAAGGTAAATAACTAATGTGATAAAGTAGCTTTATGGTGTGCTAAATTTGCACCTTATTTTTGAATCACACATTTTATTTTTGCATTTTAAATTGTACGGTTCATCAAAAAAGAAAAAAAAAATCCCTATTAAAATTTTTGGTTTTTGGATTATTTTCATGTCCAATGAAATGTGCAAATAAATTGCGTCTGAATTAAAAAAAAAGGGATACCAGCAAGATGAACAGGTATTAAGGAGAAATATAAAAATGTACACCTAAGTATGTTGTTACGTCTGTGTGGCAAAGTGATGCCAAGTTTGTCCCTTCATGGATGCCTTGAACGAGAACACAGCAAGAGGTAAGATATCATGATTTATTAATGCAACAAAAGGAGCTGTGAACAAAAATACTGGAGCTAACAGACAAAACAAACCAAGGGCGCTAGCATGAAAGCTGAAAGCTAAGAATACAAATAGAAACTAAACTGGCATGAAGGCACACAAAAAGGAAAAACAATTCATCAGCGTGAGAGCTGGAATAACACGAAGGCTTAGCGTGAAAAGCTAGCGCGAAAATACGTACATCGAAGTGCAGTCGTAACATGTTGCATAAGAGCAAATAGTAATAGCAGACGTACCGTTGCATGAACTTGGATCCCAGAATGAACAACAAAAGGAGGCAGGCTTATATCGGGAAGTAATCAAATGTGACAGGTGTGCGGGAACCAAGAGTAGCAGCTGAAACTAATGAGAAACCATGGAAACGGACTAAACAGGAACTAAGCTGGTGGAACGACGGAGTGATACAAAAACTGGAACAATAAACAATAATATGTAGCGATCCGAAAAGTGGATCTCAACATATGTAAATAAAACAAACAAAAAAAAACAAATAAAAACCTGCCTTGGACTACAAAGGGTTAAGATACAAGCTTTGACTTGGGCAAGGCAGAATTTGCTTCAATTCTAAAGATTCCTTGATCCGATCCAAAACAAATTACAGTATCCATCCATCCATCCATCTTCTTCCACTTATCCGAGGTTGGGTTGTGGGGGCAGCAGCCTAAGCAGGGAAGCCAAACTTCCGTCTCCCCAGCCACTTCGTCCAGCTCTTCCCGACGGATCCCGAGGCGTTCCCAGGCCAGCCGGGAGACATAGTCTTCCCAACGTGTCCTGGGTCTTCCCCGTGGCCTCCTACCGTTTGGACACCTCCTGAGAGAGGCCTTCGGGTGGCATCCTGACCAGATGCCCGAACCACCTCACAAATTACAATAATGCAAGTGAATTATTGGTAATTAAAAAAAAAATAAATCTATATTTGATCATGTAAATTATTCTCATTTGCATCCTAATAAAATTGCAAACAATATTTAAAATGTATTCTGAATTTATAAGCTCAAGGAGAGCACACGTGCTGAAAGATACAACCACCCCATCAGTGAGAGTGGACATTGGAAGTCACTGTTTTACGTTCTTGTTTGTAACTTTTATTGCAGGGGTGTCCACACTTTTTGACTAAAAATTTGTCCGGGGACCGAAAGCCGACTTATATGTGTACACATTTTGTATCAATATAATGGATGTAAAATTAATAATTATTATAATTGGTTATAAAGAGTATGTAGAAGTTCAACTCCTACCTTTTTTACTTCCGTAACAACCTCCTTAAAGTTTTTTAATCAATCAGAAATATCAAACAGCTAACATGCACCAAAAATAGGTAAATGTGAAGAGAGTTGTGGAGAAGGGCGTGTCCTACGCGTCCCCTGCGGGCGGAGCATGTGCGGCAGTCGGTCGTGAGCAGATACCTCAGCTGGGACGAGTTATCTAATCACCTGTTTCCTTTATCAGCAGCGTTGGAAACCATGAGCGGGGCTGGCAAACTGGGAGTGAGAGCCAGACGGAGGAGCCCGCTGTTGAGCGTGAAGAGACAGAAGCTGAAAAGCTGAAAAGGAACTCTGAACGATATAAACTGTTGTAAAAAGAATAAAAGAGTGTAACCCACTGAGCCAAGGTGTGGTGTTTCCTGCAAAGGAACAGAGGATTGAGGTCAGAGATCGCCACAGTGGTGCCCAACTAAAAAAAAAAAAGGACCCACAGAAAATGTCGGCACCAACCCCGCTGGAAGCGCTTGGCCAAGTGCTGGCGCAAGTGTCAGCGGCAAGTCAGCAGCAGGCACAGCTGCTGAAAACCTTGATGGACAGGGCAGAGACAACAGGAGGAACCTCGACCATGAAGCGCATGGTGGAGGGGGAGGATCCACAAACCTTCCTTGACGTGTTCGAAGCCACTCCGGAAGAGGAGTGGGGCGCGAAGCTGCTGCCGCTCCTGGTGAAGGAGGCGCAGGGGGCGGTGTTGAGTCTCCCGGCAACCGCCCGCATGCAATACGCCAACCTCCGACATTCCATCTTAGACCGGGTCGGCAGCAGCAAGGAAGACCACAGAAGGAGGTTCCGGGCGATGAGACTGGAACCAGAAGACCGGCCATTCGTCTTTGCGCACCGGCTGAGAGACGCAGCGATGAGATGGCTCCAGCCAAATGGTCAGGACCCGGGGATGCTGGAGGCCATTGTCCTGGAGCGATTCTTGGAGGCCATCCCGACGAGGACCGCAGCCTGGGTCAGGTACCACAGCCCCCCGGATGTCAAGGTAGCTGTAAAAGGATGGCCACGGAACCCGCTGCAGCACCCCACCGTCGGCTCGCCCCGCGATGGGGGGCGATGGAGAAAGCAAAGTCGCCTGGGCAACACGGACAGGTTCTCAGGCGGACAGAAAGCAAAATGCACATACACACACCCACACCCACACACATACCACAAAAGGGGGGACGCGGGAAAATCACAAACTAACTGGTGTTTTTTTGTTGCAGGGTGCCGGCGCTACAGATAGAGGGCTTCCCTCACAGAGTGCGAATCAAATGCCGGGCCCGGTGTGTTGGGGGTACGGACAGCCCGGTCACGTGCGCAGGGAGTGCTCCCTGATGGAGGTGGGGCAGGTGATGCGGGTTGTCGGGCCTCCAGCACCTGCGCCCGATCACGGAGAGTCGTACCGTGTACCGGTAAGGTTACAAGGGGGTACATACCGGGCGATGGTGGATTCGGGCTGTAAACAGTCCTTGATCCACCAGAATCTGGTTCGGCCCGGGGTTTTGAGGCAAGCAACATGGGTGAAAATCAGGTGTATTCATGGGGATGTGCACGAATATCCGATTGTACCAGTGGAAATTGCATATGGCAAACAAAAACATAAAGTCGAGGTAGCTGTAAGTACGCACCTTTCGCACCCCGTAATTTTGGGCACGAATTGGCCGGGGTTCAGAGATTTATTGGCACAATGTGTCGGGGTGCGTTCACGGACAGTAGGAGAGGGGAATATTTGCGCTGTTCTTAGTGGCGACGCGGTTTCATCCGGGAGTGCCGAGCGGGAACCGGCGGGGGCTTCGCGGGAGCCCCCCCCGGCTCCTCGATGGTCACCTACGGAGGACTTTCCCCTCGAACATCCCGTGATGAAATCTTGCGCGAGGCCTGGGACCAGGTCGACTTTATTGACGGTCAGCTGGTGCGCCCGGGGAAAGCGCGGGTATTCCCTAATTTTTCAGTAATTAGGGATAGACTTTACCGAGTGGCCCGTGACACGCAAACAGGGGAGGAATGCACCCAGTTGTTGGTGCCAAAACGCCACCGGGAAATGGTTTTCCAGGCGGCGCATGAAAACCCGATGGCTGGACATATGGGGTGTGACAAGACACTTAATCGGCTCATGGTCCGTTTCTATTGACCAGTCCTCCGAGCGGATGTGCGCCGCTGGTGCGCCGTCTGCCCGGACTGCCAGCTGGTGAATCCAGCGGCCACCCCAAAGGCACCATTACGCCCATTACCCCTCATAGAAGTCCCCTTCGAGAGAATAGGCTTGGACCTCATCGGACCATTTCACCCGAGCACACAAAGATATTGCTTTGTTTTAGTCCTAGTGGATTACGCAACGCGCTATCCCGAGGCAGTGCCGCTGCGCTCTATTTCCACCAAAAGTGTTGCGCAAGCACTGTTTAAGGTCATTTCCTGGGTTGGGATCCCGAAAGAGATCTTAACTGACCAGGCCACGTCCTTTATGTCGCGCACAATAAAAGAACTGTACGGATTATTGGGGATAAAATCGATCCGCACCAGTGTGTATCATCCGCAAACTGATGGGCTGCTGGAGCGGCTGAATAAAACACTGAAAACAATGATCCGTAAGTTGGGATAAATTGGGATAAATGGTTGGATCCCCTCATGTTCGTGATGCGGGAGGTACCTCGGGCCTCGCTTGGTTTTGCACCGTTTGAGTTATTGTATGGCCGCAGGCCTCGCGGAGTCTTGGACGTTATTAAAGAAAGCTGGGAGGAGAGTCCAAGCTCCAGCAAAAATGAAATACAATACGTCCTTGACATGCGAGCAAAACTCCACCAGGTGGGGCACTTGTCACACGAGAATTTGCTCCGTGCCCAAGAGCGTCAGCGCCGCACGTACAACAAGGGGACTCAACTGCGTAAATTCACACCGGGAGAAAAAGTGCTTGTATTGCTCCCAACTTCAAGCTCTAAATTACTTGCAAAGTGGCAGGGACACTTTGAGGTCACGCGGCAAGTGAGTGTTGTGGATTACGAGGTTCGGCGCTCGGACCGTCTGGGGGATACACAATTATATCATTTAAATCTGCTGAAGACATGGAGACAGGCGGAGCCTGTTTCCATGGCGACGGTGGTGAAGGAGGAAGAGGAGTTGGGGCCAGAGGGCCCGCACTCTGGACCCACCCCTCCGCTTTCCTGTGACAACCAGCTCACATTGGCACAGCGGGCGGAGATAGCTGAGTTACAGCGGCGCTTTTCTGACGCGTTCTCATCGCGGCCCGGCCGCACGAATCTCATCCGACACCACATTGAGACTAGCCCGGGGATTACGGTGCGGTCTAGGCCATACAGGCTCCCCGAACACAAGCGTAAAGTTGTGAGAGAGGAATTTAAAAAAATGCTTGAAATGGGAGTAATAGAAGAATCTCACAGCGCATGGTGTAGTCCCATTGTTTTGGTAGGGAAAAAGGATGGGACCGTGCGTTTCTGTGTAAATTACCGCAGGGTGAATGATCAGTCACGTTTTGACGCATACCCAATGCCCCGGGTCGACGAGCTCCTAGATCGGCTGGGCACTGCTAATTTTTTCACCACGCTGGATTTAACCAAGGGCTACTGGCAGATTCCCTTATCACCAGAGTCCAGGGAAAAAACGGCCTTCTCCACTCCGGACGGTTTGTACCAGCTCGTAACACTTCCGTTCGGCTTGTTCGGTGCGCCTGCCACGTTCCAGCGTCTCATGGACCGGGTGCTACGGCCCCACGCTGCATACGCAGCTGCGTTCTTGGATGATGTCATCATCCAGAGTGACAGCTGGGAAAAACACATGCAGCGGTTGGGGGCGGTGCTCGAGTCCCTGAGGCGGGCGGGGGTGACTGCCAACCCGGCGAAGTGCGCGGTTGGACGGAGGGAGGTACAGTATCTGGGGTACCACTTGGGGGGGGGGCAGGTGCGGCCGCAGGTGGACAAAACGGCGGCGATCGCAGCCTGTCCACCTCCCAAGACAAAAAAAGAGGTGAGGCAGTTCTTGGGACTGGCAGGGTACTACCGGAGGTTCATTCCACGGTTCGCAGATTGGACTGGTCCATTAACTGACCTCACCCGAAAGGGTGCTCCCGAACTGGTCCAGTGGACGGAGCAGTGCCAGCAGGGATTTGAGAAGGTAAAAAATGCACTTTGCGAGGAGCCGGTGCTGCACATGCCTAATTTTGACATCCCTTTCTGTCTGCAGGCGGACGCGTCGAGTCGGGGGCTGGGGGCGGTACTTTCCCAGCAGGTGGTGGGTGTTGACCGCCCCGTATTATATCTCAGCCGTAAGCTGTCGGACCGGGAGGCGAGGTACAGCACGGTGGAGAGGGAGTGCCTCGCCATCCGGTGGGCGGTGGGGTCCCTCCGTTACTACCTGTTGGGACGCGCCTTCAGCCTCTATTCGGACCACAAACCGCTCCAGTGGCTCCACCGCATGAGGGATACTAACGCGAGGATCACCCGGTGGTACCTTGCGCTACAGCCTTATAACTTTCGGGTGGTCCACAGGCCGGGGAGTCAGATGGCCGTGGCCAACTTCCTCTCTCGCCCAGGGGAGGGGGGAAGGAGTGGCCGAGGCCGGACGACTGCCCGGCCTGAATCGGGCGGTGGAGGCATGTGGAGAGGGGCGTGTCCTACGCGTCCCCTGCGGGTGGAGCATGTGCGGCAGCCGGTCGTGAAGCAGCAATCAGGTGAGCAGATACCTCAGCTGGGACGAGTTATCTAATCACCTGTTTCCTTTATCAGCAGCGTTGGAAACCATGAGCGGGGCTGGCAAACTGGGAGTGAGAGCCAGACGGAGGAGCCCGCTGTTGAGCGTGAAGAGACAGAAGCTGAAAAGCTGAAAAGGAACGATATAAACTGTTGTAAAAAGAATAAAAGAGTGTAACCCACTGACCCAAGGTGTGGTGTTTCCTGCAAAGGAACAGAGGATCGAGGTCGGAGATCGCCACAATAGTGTTTTGCATTTTTTCCATCATATTTTGTAGTAAATGTAAATGTGTGTAATTATGAGTTTCTTATGGTAGTTGGACGTTTTATGTAATATTTAGTCCTGGGGTGTCAAAAATGTACTGCCCAGGAGCCGTATCAGGCCCACAAACAGGTTTAATCCGGCCCACGGCCAGGGAGATGAGTTTGTTAAGTACAAACGGTTGTAAGTAACATGAGTAACATGTATGTAAGTAACATGAGCTGCAATTTTTTAATGAAAGACATTGCTCTTCTAAATATGTCCACTGGGTGTCGCAATAGCAATTCCAGTGTAACCCACGTCACACTTGACAGTGTTTAAAGATGACGTGTCAGCTGACTTTAAGCTCTCTCTGGATTGGCTGCCGCTACTCCAATCAGCGTTGATTGTGGCTGTCAACAGACTATTGCTGTAAAGACGCACAATACCTTTTTTTTATTATAAATTATCCACTCAACAGATAAAATAACAAAACAGTAAAATTCAACGTTTTCCTTTTTTTCCCTCAGAGTTTTCCACTAATTTCAAGTGTTTTGCCAAGACGGTCATTTGTAATATGTATGTGGAGGTTGCCCTACCAGGGGGTTCTTCGGACCACCTCTCATCATCATGAGAGCTCAGTTCAGGTTCACAATATATACCGTATTTCCTTGAATTGCCGCCGGGGCACTAATTAATTTAAAACCTCTTCTCACTCCTGCGCTTACCAAAGGCATGCGGTAAAAGTAAGCATGCGCTAATTATTTTAAAACCTCTTCTCACTCCGGCACTTACCAAAGGTATGCAGTAAAAATTTGAGTGTGATGTAAGCTTGGACCTTAAATCCTACTGAATAACTCTTAATCTTCTTCCCTTTATGCGATTTCAAATTACCGGTGTTTAACTCAGCCTCCTTCATTTTGAAAATGATGACAGGGAAAGTGTCACTCGTGACATCACGAGTTTGACCAGACGGTAATACTAAGCATACGCTAATTATTTTGGGAAGCGAGTTTGACCCGGCAGTAATTCAAGGCAGGCGCATACTATATGCCCTGCGGCAATTCAAGGAAATACAGTATTTATTTTTACCAAATACAGTCTCTGTGTTGCTTTTCAGTAATTGTCTTTCTGTGTCCGTCACGCTCTTGCTCTCGCTCTCGCTCTCGCTCTCACTCTCACTCTCACTCTCACTCTCACTCTCACTCTCACTCTCACTCTCACTCCAACTCCAACTCCCACTCCACACCCTCAATCCTCCCGGCTGCTGCCTTTTAACAGAGCGACAGGTGATTAGATAACCAGGCCCAGGTGGGCCATCTACGCACCTGTCGCTGATTTCGAATCCTGTCCAGGGCACACACCGCTTTGCTGCAGGCCCACAGGCCACGCCCCCCTCCACAATGGACTTTTTCACAATCTGCTTGTTCTATTTTTGGCTACAGTAAAACAAAAAAAACAATTTTGAAGTTGTCTTTATTTTTAAGTTATCATGCCATGAATTTACCAAGAATAGATTTTCCTCCTTGTGGCCCCTGGGATAAAATTAGTTTGACACCCCTGATCTAGTCTTTAGTATGGACACCCATAGTTAAGTGCATAACAACAGACGCTACCGTTAGCACGATTGCTACCATAGCTATGTAGGATCAATGCACCCAGGAAAAAAGTTTTGATAATATTTAAAATGGCCAAAACACTGTAAATATATGTTATTATGAATGTTGCTGTTGCAACATTACCTACTTACGGCGTGTACTGTTTATAAAAAGGTGTTGGAGGGCTTTTGGTGGTTTTTAGATTCCTTTTTTAGGCGTATTTACATTACCTGCCTCTTATTAACAATGTTTCACTATTTAGAAAAACAGATCTTGTCTGACAATAAAGATTGTGGATCATGGACAACATTAAAAAAAAAAGTTTACTTTAGTTTTCCTTTAAAACTACAAAAATGGGTTTCGGGTCAGAGAAACAGTCACTCAGCTGGAAGGGTCGGGGCGTAGAGGCGTTCTCCCTAAATGGCTTATTTTTTGAGACAGTCAGAATTGAGCTTGAAATGATTTATACAAAACTCCACCATTACAATATATGTTAAGTAAACCACAAGGCAGTGTTTAATATGTAGATTAAAAATCAAAATATGACCCCTTCAAATCAAACGTCAGGGTTAAATATGTGTAACATTCAATTGTTTTCTGAAGGTTTAATAAAGATAGTGTGAATGTCTTCCTCCACTATTAAAAAATGGAAAGATTTTGTCAGAATCAAATTTACTACTCGCTAAAAGCAATTAAAATCCAGGGGGAGATGGAGTGGGTTAAAAAAAGATGATTGTGGGCTGCTGAATGACTGAGAGAAGGGGGTAATTATTTTGTAGGGTATTAAGTCATCAGATTTACTTTTATCTTGATTGCATTGTGGAAGTCGTGCATAATTAATGGAGGGAGCTTATTAGGGAAAAGGTGATTAGGCAAATTACACAGGTGTCGGGTGCATTTTTCATGATGAATTTTGCCAGGACAATTCTGAATTTCCCATCTGTTCGGCTCCCATCAGAATGTCACTCCAGGGGAAACTAATGTGACACGATTAAATCACAAACTCCAGGGGGCTTAAAAGCAAACATAAAATGTGACGCATTAAGGTGAAACCTCCAAAGTCAAATAGAGTCCATTTCACCATTGATTTTAAAACAATTGCAAAGTGATTATTTAGGAAGTCATTCGTAATATTAGCAGTGGGTAAAACTCTCCAGCACATTTATTGTTGGAAAGAACATGTGACCTTCATGCCCTGTCTCTATTGGTCCTTGTGGAGTACTTCAAGGACATCTCAGATCATTAGGCTTTCAGGCGGCTGGCTTTTCACCTCTCACAGCTGAGAAGCTTCCATATCATTGTTTTACTCCCACAAGCAAATAAGTCATTCTGTTTGAGCATCACTAGTCTTGTGCCATTGTTTTTCTCTAGTAGTGGTACCTTAGTACCTGCTCAAGTTGGTCCCACTTAAGTCAACATAAAATTTGACACCCAAATAGATCATTTCTATGATGTCGAAATGTGTGTATAGTGTTTTAACGTCATCATCTTTAAAAAACAGCGTGGATGGAACCATGACAGAAACGTCACTACTGTTAGTTACTCATCATTCAAACATGCACAGAGTCAAGTTCTGTTTATTGTAAAAGTAAGCTTCAAAATAAAAGCATGAAAACCTGGAACCTACCACAGCAACAAACAAAAAGCACCTGTGTATGCAATCCTCTCCAAGGTTTCTCCTAGTCACTGTCACCGGCGTCCCACTGGGGTGATTTTGTTCTTGCCCTTATGTGGGCTCTGTACCAAGGATGTCTTTGTAGTTTGCACAGTCCTTTGAGACACTTGTGATTTAGGGCTATATAAATAAACATTGATTGATTGATACATGTATATACATATACATTGTACAAACCCCGTTTCCATATGAGTTGGGAATTTGTGTTAGATGTAAATATAAATGGAATAAAATGATTTGCAAATCATTTCCAACCCATATTCAGTTGAATATGCTACAAAGACAACAAACTGATAAACATGTTGATTTTTTTTGCAAATTATCATTAACTTTAGAGTTTGATGCCAGCAACACGTTACAAAGAAGTTGGGAAAGGTGGCAATGAATACTGATAAAGTTGAGAAATTCTCATCAAACACTTATTTGGAACGTCCCACAGGTGTGCAGGCTAATTGGGAACAGGTGGGTGCCATGATTGGGTATAAAAGCAGCTTCCATGACATGTTAAGTAATTCACAGACAAGGATGGGGTGAGGGTCACCAATTTGTAAGCAAATTGTCGAACAGTTTTAGAACAACATTTCTAAAGGACCTATTGCAAGGAATTTAGGGATTTTACCATCTACGGTCCGTAAAATCATCAAAAGGTTCTTGGAATCTGGAGAAATCACTGCACGTAAGCGATGCTATTACGGACCGTTGATCCCTCAGGCAGTACTGCATCAAAAACAGACATCAGTGTGAAAAGGATATCACCATATGGGCTCAGGAACACTTCATAAAACCACTATCAGTAACTACAGTTGGTCGCTACACCTGTAACTGCAAGTTAAAACTCTACTATGCAAAGCAAAACTCATTTATCAACAACACCAGGGAACGTAGTTGGCTTCGCTGGGGCCGAGCTCATCTAAGATGGACTAATGCAAACTGGGAAGGTGTTCTGTGGTCTGACGAGTCCACATTTCACATTATATTTGGAAACGGAGGACGTGGTGTCCTCCGGAACAAAGAGAAAAATAACCATCCGGATTGTTATAGGCGCGAAGTTTAAAAGCCAGCATCTGTGATGGTATGGGGGTGTATTAGTGCCCAAGGCATGGGAAATTTACACATCTGTGAAGGCACCATTAATGCTGAATGGTCCATACAGGTTTTGGAGCAACATATGTTGTCATCCAAGCAACATGAACGCCCCTGCTTATTTCAGCAAGACAATGCCAAGCCACGTGTTACAACAGCGTAGTTTCGTAGTAAAAGAGTGCGGGTACTTTCCTGGCCCGCCTGCAGTCCAGACATGTCTCCCATCAAAAATGTGCGGCGCATTAGGAAGCGTAAAATACGACAGCGGAAACCCCAGACTGTTGAACAACTGAAGAGTTCATATGCAAAAGCAGATAAATCCATTTTGACCGATTCTGTATATTAACGATTTTCTGCCTGCTGGTGTTGCCGGTTCATGTACAAGCGTACAATGGTTTATCTAATATCAACATAAGCAAGTCATGAAAGCCTAAACTTTTAAGAAATGCTGATGTAATGAATGGCTTTCAAGTAAGAGTGTTTGATGTGGTTTTACGTCAAAAGCAGATATATCCAAATTATGATATGTCGCAAAAACAGATATCTACAAAATCGTTTTCTTTGCGGTCGTTATTTCGCATAATATTCAAGATAAAGATAGAGAGAAAAACAGAACGTTAAATTTATCGAAGGCCACATTTCAACGTAACAACTGTTCACATTTATTTACTTCATTATTTAACAGTTTCGATCCCTTGGTACGTATAAATCTAGCTGTCCCTGCAAACATTGTTTTTTCGTACTTGCTAACCGGACATGCTTTTTTGGAACTGTGACCTCACATATTTACCTTGTGCTTTTCAGCACAAAATGAAAAAACAAAAAAAAACAGTGTTGCAATGTAGACAATGTTTTATTAATAAAACAACCACAAATGCTCAACCTGGTTTGCCTATCAAAAACACTCCTGTGCAGATAACAGCTCACTCATCATCGCTATCGACATTAGCTCCATGCTCGACAACATCGTTTAACGCAGCGGTGTAAAACTCACGGACACGCGTGCTAGCGCCAACATCAAATAACTTCAACAGGTCAGTTTTTTTCGCTGGCTTAACAGTGTTCACAGGAGAAGCTTCCAAATTATTCATGCGTGGATAACAACACTGAGTGAGTCCGTGTGCGCCGCCATTTTGTTTGTCACGTGATCCCGTACTGCAGCGCTGGTTGGGCAAACGGATATATCGACTTTTGTGGTAGATGATCCATGGCGCTTATCGGCCTCTGCAATAAATCGCTGAACTAAATGACGTTAAAAGCGGCATTTGTCCGCATTTGCAAACAAATTGATTTTGGTATACCACAATAGAAGTGGCGGACTATAT
This sequence comes from Nerophis ophidion, assembly GCF_033978795.1. Classification (NCBI taxonomy): domain Eukaryota; kingdom Metazoa; phylum Chordata; class Actinopteri; order Syngnathiformes; family Syngnathidae; genus Nerophis; species Nerophis ophidion. Next base: position 26,947,228 of record NC_084620.1, on the reverse strand, counting down.
ATTACCGAGGCTGGGCTAAACTTTATCAAAATGGCGTTTATCGGTTTTTGCGTATGAACTCTTCAACTGAAGCTCTACATAAAACAAAAATGGGAAAGAATTCCACTTTCAAAGCTTCAACAATTAGTTTCCTCAGTTCCCAAACGTTTATTGAGTGTTGTCAAAAGAAAAGGTGATGTAACACAGTGGTGAACATGTTCTTTCCCAACTATTTTGGCACGTGTTGCAGCCATGAAATTCTAAGTTAATTATTATTTGCAGGAAAAAAAAATAAAGTGTATGAGTTTGAACATCAAATATCTTGTCTTTGTAGTGCATTCAACTGAATATGGGTTGAAAAGGATTTGCAAATCATTGTATTCCAATCAAATTTACATCTAACACAATTTCCCAACTCAAATGAAAACGGGGTTTGTACATATATATATATATATATATATATATTTATATATATATATATATATATTATATATATATATATATATATATATATATATAATATATATATATATATATATATATATATATATATATATATATACATATACATATATACAGTATATAAAGATTATAGTGTTTTCAGAGTGTGCAGGTTTTTACCAAAATACGGATTTTTTGTCGAGGCTAGAATCAATTCTTCATGTTTACATTGATCCTAAAGGGGAACCCTGCTTCACCATACAAAGTTTTCGGTTTACGATCCATGTTCAAGCACTAAAAAAGTTTGTAAATTGAGCTTCCACTGTATATGAAAGATTTTATCCATGCAACAACTCACTACAACTAATTACATAAAGTTAGCTGCGGTTTTTGCACGTAGATTTAAAATTTCATCAGGATCGTCAAGCACATCTGGAAGTCGAAGATGACAAACGATTAGGACTTTTTTGGCCTGTCAGGTGTCTTCTTACTGTCCCCCCCACCCCATCCTAGTCACATCGTATAATGCAGCAGGAAGGATGATAATGAGGAGGCTGACAAATAGAGAGAAGTTTGAAGGATGGCTGAGTGGACAGACGTGTGACCTGGAGAGGAGAAATTGGATTTGGCTCCTGTCTCTTGGTACTTGGCAGAGGGTGGCGACAAGCTCGGTAAACTACCTCCTCACACACACACACACACACACACACACACACACACACACACACACACACACACACACACACACGACCACCTCCCCTCTATGCCATTTCATTTCCACAAAGCATGAAATTAAAGCTATTTATAACCTGCTTGATAATTACATTATACTTATTCCATCACGATTAGGTTTCTGCTTTTTACGATACAATGTCACACTTTTAATTAGACCGTCTTCTGCTTGTCCAATCGGCTCACTTCATTTGCAATTTAACAAAGCTCGGACCACCTGATGACACACTTTTACCACCGCCAGTGGATTGACGGCCTGTGATTTCTGCTGGTCACCACTATAATTTGACATGTTGCTGTTTGATTGTGTCGGGCTTTGATGCTTGTGGACATACAGAAGGTGGCGCATCAGGCATGCCAATTAACGATGCATTCATGGATTTTCTCTCAAACTGTGGTATGTGGGTTGGCAACTTAGTCTAATTCTCACAACTTCCCCACACATTTTGGCCAATCAAACACATACGACTGTTGCACTTGGGTCGCATATTTATGCGCTGGACGTTTCCCGAAGATGCAAACTGGCCTTTGGAAGTAGTGTGCAGGTAGAACAATTATTTATTTTCCATAAATAAGTCAGGCCGGCAGGAATACAAAATAGAACAAGCGTGCAGCTCGCACGGGGAGCTATAGTAAGCTAAAGGAAAAGCTGAGTATGGAACAAGGAAGCAATAATCACCAACATAACTTGTCGCATGACGCAAACAAAACAGCCAGATCGAATGTGGCGAAAATCGGGAATAAATAGCTCTCTGATTAGTGCCTAGGAGCAGGTGAGCATACCGAACACTAATCAGATGCAGGTGAAAATGATCAGCACCCATAGTATCCAAGAAACACAAACCCAGGGATGCTGAAATAGAACTAAGGGAGTCTTAAACTAAAACAAAATATGATCTGGGCAACGGATTATCACAGCGGCAACTGTTTTATTTAAACTTATGTTTGTTTCTTGCAAGAACGCTAACGTGTAACGATATAGCAACCATTTGTTGCTCAAATGACACAATTATCATCCTTTTGCGTGGCTCAGACTTACTTCCTGTTCTTGTCTACAGCCCAAAGCCTTCTGGGTAATATACTGTTATGTAATGTAGGTAATAGAGTTGTCTTGATACCAATGTTTTGGTATTGATACAGGTACCAAAACGTATTTTGAAACTTTTCAAAATGAAGGAGACCACAAAAAGATGTAATTTTTGGCTTAATTTTAGCAAAAAAAATCCTACGATATATTAAACATATATTTCTTATTGCACTCTAAGAAGAATTTTAGAAGATTAAGATATAAAACTGGTTAGAAGATCGCGCAATGGAAGAGTGGCCGTGCGTAACCCAAGCCCTGGTTCAATCCCCACCTAGTACGAACCTCGTCACGTTTTTTGTGTCCTTGAGCAAGGCACTTCACCCTTGGTCCTGATGGGTGCTGGTTAGCGCCTTGCTTGGCAGCTCCCTCCATCAGTGTGTGAATGCGTGTGTGAATGGGTAAATGTGGAAGTAATGTCAAAGCGCTCTGAGTACCCTGAATGTAGAAAAGCGCTATACAAGTACAACCCATTTATTTATTTATTTAATCCTCACAATTAGTGGTGCTGAAACACCAGAATAACCACACCATCAACGACAAAAATGTGTCATGTCCTGGTGATCATGTTTAGTTTGACTATGTTCTGTTTGGTTTTTGCACTCTGTCAGTTCCTGTTTTTTCACTCCCTCCTTTGTTTCCATGACAACCCATTAATTTTCACCAGTCCTCATGTCACACACCTGATTCATTTGGACTTGCGCACCTGTTGTTAATCACATCACCTCTATTTAAGACTGTAGTTGCCAGGCAGTCAGCCTGGCGACATCACCTCCTACACACTCATGTTATCCATGCCAATGATCCATACTCTTTCTCAGTCACAGTAAGTGTTTTCGTTTTTGTTGTCCATAGTTTTGCCTTAGTGCAAGTTTTAGTTTTCATAGCCAAGTTTTTGTACATCCTCTGTGAGCGCCTTTTGTTTGTAACTTTTTTTTGAGTTATTAATTAAAAGATGTCCTTACCTTCTCGCCATGTCTGTTCCAATCGCTTTGCACATCAGGAAAAGTTAAAGTTAAAGTACCAATGATTGTCACACACATACTAGATGTGGCGAATTTATTCCCTGCATTTGACCCATCACCCTTAAACACCCCTTGGGAGGTGAGGGGAGCAGTGGGCAGCAGTGGTGCCACGCCCGGGAATCATTTATGGTGATATAACCCCCAATTCCAACCCTTAATGCTGAGTGCCAAGCAGGGAGGTAATGGGTCCCATTTTTATAGTCTTTGGTATGACTCGGCCTAGATTAGAACTCACGACCTACCATCTACAAACCACACCAGAGTCCTCGTCATGACAAAATGCAAAGTGAGGGTTCTTCTACATCAAAACCAACAAGCCGACCAGCAACATTGCATCAAAAATTAAGAATTTAAATTTTATAAAATAATTCAACAATATCATCCTTCAAGCAACAAAGGAGTGCATACCAAGAAGAGCACAACAAGACTAAAACCCTACTGGACTGAGACACTGCAAAAGACACATGGTGCTCTGAATGAAGCTAGGATAAAAGCTGAAACAGCCATGCCAGCAAAACTAAATCAAATCCACAAAGTGCGCCGCCAAACATCTGTGAAGTAAAACTGAGTGCAACGGGAAAGCTGGAGGGACACAAAAGATACATCAAAGGTCTACCGCATGATGAAGACTTTACCAAGGAACAGAAGATAACCATTGAGAAAGAATGTAGGACGCTAACTGGAAAGTGTGCTGTTCTTACCTTTGCAAGCGCTGACAAGAAGGACAGAGACACCAACATTCTTTAGCACTAACAGTAGAAAAAAAGAACAGAGGAGAGGGAAAAGGATGCTGGAAAAAAGCCCCTACCGGACGTCATGAGAAAAGACCTGACATTAGCAGAGATGAGGCAAGCCATCAATATGCTGAAGGAAAATAAATCCCCTGCCATTGATAACATCACAAACGAGGTGCTGCAACACTTAGGCAACTCGGCTCTCCAAAAGTTATTCAACGTCTTCAACCTCAGCTAAAAAGAAGGAAAGGTACCACAGTGCTAGGAGGAGGCAATCATGATCTTTATACCGCAGAGAGGCAATAACATAACCAAGGCCACAAGCTACCGTCCCGTCAGCCTCACAAGCTGCGTTTTCTACAGAAGGCTTTAGATGAAGTTTGGAAAGATGGCCTTCTTGTAAAAAGAGGCAACATGTTTCAGTGGACCAAATCCAACCTACAGTCACTGTGGCACAGAGGTACTGATGAGGCAGGGTGTTCCCCAGAGAGGCGTGCTCTCACCCGCTTTGTTTTTCCTCTTTACAACGAGATTGTTACAGAGCTTCTAAAAGGAGTCCATGCCTCTCTTTATTCAGATGTTCGGATGCTCTGAAGCAAGACCCGAGAAACGTGTCTTTGGCTACATCACACTGAAGTATGAGGACCAACAAACTGCAGAGGTCAGTCTACCAAGGGGCATTAAGACCACACTTTGAGTACTACTCCAATTCTTGAATGACATCTGCCAATAAGATAGGCTTTTATTAAGAACAACACAATTCTGCAATACTGATGGTGGTTGATGCCATGCAAGGTTCTCACAATGACCCATGTCAAAATAAGTAGAAACACCCCCTTAGAGGACCTATTTACCCGCGTATTTCCCCGCGTTAGGGGTTAGAGGCAAGGCTGGACCGTAGGGCCAACTGGTGTATAATGAAGGCCAGGAATGTAATCGCTTATGTAAACCATATCTGTGATAATACTCACAAAAGGTGATGGTGTATAAATAATCAGATGTGTAAATCAACATGTGAAATGATAGGTGACCTTTGACCAACATTCAGGTATGGCAGAGTGGAAGGCTACTCTAGACAACCATCTGCGTTAGACAAAACCTTCCCAGCACAAGTGTAATAGTTTCATCAACAGGACACTGATGAGGAACATGTTTTTTGAGCCATAAACATCATGCGTTTGCGGATGTTGACACAGCGCGTGCTGATGTGAGAGAATAACGGGATGTGGGTAAGAATCCGAAAAAATCCGGATTTAGGATAGCAACAAGTATACTGAGCCAATTGAGAGTTGGTACAAGGGTCACATGTGTAACAACCAATGTATAGTTGAGAATAATGTCATGTGTTGTATCTCCATAGCAATGCTATAGCAACGGGGTAACCACCCCGAAACCGAAGGTATATAGCAATGTTGAATTCGCTATTATACGGGATTTCGTTCTTCAACGAATGGACAACAGGAAAGACCTCTGAACTGCTTGGACTGAAAAGAACATTCCCAGCTCTCCAAACAGAACTCAATTCGACAAAGAAGAGACTTTTCTCCATTTCCGATCTCCCCCTCCGACGAAGGCAAAAGGGGAACAAGACTTTCGCTCTGTCCAGCCGAGGAGTCAGGGTGTTGGCCGCTCGGGCTTTGGCTCTCGGCCACCACCACTTCTCCTTTTTGGACGCCCCACTTCTGCCTCGCAGCCGAAAGCTGGATGTGATCGCCGGGCCGGGCGACCCATCTGGCTTCCTCCAAATTGCATTTTTGGACACTTTTAGACTTTTTCCCTTTTTGGGAAGCTCGCTTCGATTCTTTCCCTTTTAGGGGGACTTTTCAGGTCTTTAACTCGTTTGATTAATTGACACCTCAGTATTCCGATTTGTACTTTTTCCCATTTTGGGGTTTTTGTAGTTTTCGGTTTACCGACTTGATTCATGATTTTTCCCCTTTTTGGGGATAGTCTCTTTTTAGGCTGCATTTGATACAGCCTCCCAATTTAAGTACTTTTTCCCATTTTGGGGTTTTTGCAGTTTTCGGTTTACCGACTTGATTTAGATTTTTCCAATTTATGGGAATCGATGCAAGCTCTACTCTTTTTGGGAACATTTCCGACATCCCCTGAAGAACCTGGCACAGTAAGACCCATCTCAACTTTTATTGTGAATGATTTATTGCAATGATTTTAACCATGATTCTTTGATTATTGCGAATGATTTATTGCAATGATTTTAACCATGATTCTTTGATTATTGATGATTATTTGGAATGATTGATTGACGCTGTGCAAGGCTTACGCTATCGAACCTGTATTAAAAAGCATCATATAAAACCAGAATAATTTCATGTCCCTGTTTACCTCCTCGTCCTAGACGTAATGTTTTAGGGATTTCACTTGTCCACCACCTAGCTCTGAAGGGTCACTCTAACACAGTCCACTTACAATATGTCCTGTAAGGGCTTTTACTTATCCGAGCCCCCGGATTTAACTTAGTCAGTAACAAGAGCCAAGATTCATTAGAGGTGAGCTACCCATAAACGGCGGGATCCGTGATTTAGACCTGGCCTTAGGAGATAGGCTTCTCTGCCGGGGGGACCATGGAAGGAAGAATGACAGACGCCGGACCACGGGACCATCCCAGGGTAGTAGAACTGGGCTCATCGCCTCGCCATCCAGCTGAGTAGGACCCACGTCAGTGGAGCAGCCGGTAAGACCGGTTGACCCGAGGGGACATTACCCGTAGGACGGAGTGCTGGATTTTGACTAGCAATAGGTATTGTGCGTCAATCACCGGAATCTAACATGTGGCGCCCAACGTGGGGCTCTTCGCAAAGATGTGCGTTGAGCCTGAAGAAAGAAGAACCTGTGGGGGTCCAGGAGGATCCCTGCTCGTGTTGAGACGACCCGGTTTTAGGGAAAATTGCAAAGTGTAGTGATTATCACAGTTTAGGAGGATCGCAGAAGACTGTAGATTGACTCCAGATAGTGGATCGGTGTAAGGTAGACACGGAGGACACTAGGTCCGTAATAGAGAGTTAATCGACATACGGACGTGACAAGCGGCAGGGGTTGGAGAGCTGTGACTGACTAAGCACCAACGAACCGCCGAGAGAAGCCTGACAGCCTGACCCTCTCCCTGACTCTAGGAGCAGTTTGGGGTTCGGTGTCTTGCTTAAGGACACCTCAATGTGTGCTCGCTAGACCGGGATCGAACCAGTAACCTCGGTTTACAAGACGGCAACTCTGCCCACTAAGCCATGCTGCCCCAAGACACACCTTGAGGTCAAACTCAAAAACCAAGCACTGAGAACTATCACAGTTGCAATGAAATCAACACCAATCAACAAAATGGAAAAAGTGACTGGCTTCCCTCCCTTACCCAAAATAAGAGAACAAAAGGCCTTGGCACAAGCCAAAAAATATGAATGCATTCCAGACCATCTAATGAAGGGCAGACTCCAACAACTGTCCTCAGGCAGACTCAAACGATCCAGTTTTGCCTGAGAAATAAGAATCCTGTAACGAAAAAACAAAGAAAAACTCCCAGACCACGTTAAACCCCTTTCCTTCACTCTTGATGCTCCTCTGTGGAAAGAACAAAGAACCAACGTCACAGTCAACACTGCCAACAGATGTACAAAGTTACATTGTGAAATTATCATTAACCTAAGCTATGCTTGAGGAAAGATACCTTTGAGAGAGTTGGATCCAAGTTTGCACAAATGTAACAGCCACTGAAGCTGTAAAACATGAGGGGGCTGGGGTCTATGTCCAACTCCCCAGTGGAGGAAAGCAAAGCATAAGCAACGCCAACAGGCCTGTATTGCACCAACTATAGAGCAGAAGTTGAAGCACTGATACATGCAGCAAACGTCATCAGCAGTAGAGTGGACAACAACACCCAAGTCGTCTCCCTGACAGACTGCAAGCCTACAATGCTGGCAAACTAAAAGACCATGAAAAGGCACCATACAAACTCAACAGCCTACGTACAGTCCTACAATGGATTCCCTCGAATTGCGCAGAAGCAGGCAAATTTGCTAAATGTGGAGCAATCGAGACCAAGAAAACAAACCAGTCAGCCTGACAGAGATAAAAAAATACAATAAAATCTCTGTTTAAACCACCACAAAAAGCAGACTTATACCATCAGCTGCCACTATCCGACCAGGTGGTCATAGTAAGGCTCTGTAAGGAGCACACTAGACTGAACAAACACCTCCACAGAAATATCAAAGTCATGCTCTCTCCGATGTGTCCATATGGAGAAGCAGAAGAGGACATGGTACACATCCAGCTCAGTGGCCTTGTGGTCAGGGTGTCCGCCCTGGGACTGGAAGGTTGTGGGTTCAAACCGGGGCCAAGTAACACCAAAGACTATAAATATGTCTGCTTGGCACTCAGCATCAAGGGTTGGAATTGGGGGTTGGATCACCAAATGATTACCGGGCGCGGCGCACGCTGGTGCTCACTGCTCCCCTCACCTCCCAGGGGGTGAACAAGGTCAAATGCAAAGGACAGATTTCACCACACCCAGTTGGGACTTTAACTTTAACTTCAATCCTACAGGACTGCAGGAATCTCCAGGCGCTAAGGGAGGAGATGTGGCCTGACCCAATACCCCTGAAAAAAAAAACTGTATGGCCAGGTGGACTATCAAAAGACGACAGCAAAATTCATCCTTATGCCTGGTTTCTTAGTATAACAAGCGGCAACGAAAAGAAGAAGTCTTTTTTTTTTTGTAAATATACCACACTAATATTGCAAGTGTGGCCTTACGATCATATCGTACCGTGAGATTTTGACACCGTTAAACATTGGGCCTTGTGTGTGAATGTGAGTGTGATGAGGTTGCAACTTGTCCAGTGTGTACCCCGTCTTCCGCCTAAGTGGAGCTGAAGCTGTGATGGACTCCAGCACCCCCCGCAACTCTGAGAGGGACAAGCGATAGAAAATGGATGGATGGATACATCCTTATTAAGAATATATTCTCATTTCCAAAGCCAACCTAGAAAAGAGGCAGCATTGTCTAATAATATCTCATGTTATTTACATGAAATATTTAAATCAAAGTTAACGCATGCCATCAATAAAAATGGTCATGTACAAACATGTATAGATCCGTTGTGGTGAAGAAGGAGCTGAGCCGGAAGTCAAAGCTCTCAATTTACCGGTCGACCTACTTTCCCATCCTCACCTATGGTCATGAGCTTTGGGTCATGACCGAAAGGATAAGATCACAGGTACAAGCGGCCGAAATGAGTTTCCTCCTCCGGGTGGCGGGGCTCTCCCTCAGAGATAGGGTGAGAAGCTCTGCCATCCGGGAGGAACTCAAAGTAAAGCCGCTGCTCCTCCACATCGAGAGGAGCCAGATGAGGTGGCTCGGGCATCTGGTCAGGATGCCACCCGAACGCCTCCCTAGGGAGGTGTTTAGGGCACGTCCAACCGGTAGGAGGCCACGGGGAAGACCCAGGACACGTTGGGAAGACTATGCCTCCTGGCTGGCCTGGGAACGCCTTGGGATCCCCCGGGAGGAGCTGGATGAAGTGGCTGGGGAGAGGGAAGTCTGGGCTTCCCTGCTTAGGCTGCTACCCCCGCGACCCGACCTCGGATAAGCGGAAGATGATGGATGGATGGATGGATTTCGACCTTTCTTTAACCGTGCATGGTTACCCGACCGGTAGCGCGGGTTGTTATACGGTTAGTGATCAGGTCTGTTTTGAAGTTCTTATTTTGAAACTGTTGGTTTGGACCCCAGGATGCAGAGCAAGGACGGCAAAATGGAAGCAGGAAGTGCACATCAAATTGAGTGCAGCATGGAAGGCCAGAGAAGAAAAACAATTGTCGAAGTACGAATCACAAAGCAAACGATGTGCTCGCTAGAAAATGTTACTACAAAATACACCTCGACCAGATTTTGTCATGTTTTTGTGATTGATAATGTTTTGTTCGATTATGTTCTGTTGGTTTTTGGACTCTTTCTGCACTCTTGTTTTGTCACCATGACAACCATTATTTTCACCGGTCATGTGTTCGGACTAACGCACCTGTCACGAATCATCTCTGTATTATCCAAGCCATAGTTGCCAGGTAGTCAGCCTGGCGACATCACCCTTGATGCACTCTTGATACACTCCTGGTACCCCTGACATTGTTCAATGCTCGTTTTTTCACGTCACAGTAAGTGTTTTCGTTTTTTATGTCCATAGTTCTGCCTTTGTTCTAGTTTTTGTTTTCTTAGCCAAGTTTGTTCTCCGCCTTGTGCGCGCCTTTTGTTTGTTCCTTTTATAGTATTATTAAATCATGTATTCACCTTCACGTCGTGTCCAGTCAAGTCGTTTTGCGCAGTAAGCTGTTCCAAAGTCTCAGTCTTGACGGACTTTAGACGGAACTGTTTTGAGCAAACAAATGATGTGCATTCAAGTTAAATATATATATATTTTTATGTATGACATTATGGCTAAAAAATACCCCCATGCTTTGACACAAATTCCATTTTATTAAGTGAATATATAATGCAATTATGGCGATTAACTGCAATTATTCAAAATTAAAAAATGTGCTTAATCTGATTTTTTTAATTTTTTATTTATGCTTGAAAGGGAGTAAGGAAAGTAATAATGTTCATCGCATGGGCAGTTTTTTTAAGATGCTATGACTGTGTGTTACGTCAACAGGAACTGATTGTGTTCAACACTGGAGGTTCCACGGTAGTGAGAAGGTGAAAACGCACTCTGAAGATGTCAGCTGCTGAGACCAAATAAGAAAAGAAAAAGTGAGTGAATTATTTAGGCTGGGGGTATACACTCAATAATAAATAGGTGATAAATAAAATATACAAGCTTGTCTTTAACAAGGTGTGTGTATTCCCCTCCCTTGACGCCAACAGGCCTTTGATTCACATCTCTGTTTGTTCAGTCCTCCTTCCTGCCCATATTCAACATGTCCACTTTGTGTAACGCACTTGAAAAGGCATTGCTTCTTGGCTGGAGGGCTGTTGTATAGAAAAAGGGAGCCTTGCCTGTGGCACTAGCTCAAGGCGTAGTGAGAAGCCCAGACCACCCTGGATGCTCGCTCATGTGTCCCACTTGAGTGAATTTTGGATACGCAAAATAGCAGCACACCCGTAATTAATACCTTGTGGATATTTCTCCCTCCCTCTTTTTCCACTGTTGATTGACTAAATCATGCAAAACACTCCTAATTATAAGACTCCCCATAGGATGATTTGTGTCTCGGAGCCGACTGCAAATGTCATGCATGAGTGTTTGCTGCATCAGTATTGACTCGTCTGTAGACAGATGGGATTGAACTTTGTATGCAGCTCCTCATCCAAATGAGCCACCAGCCGGGCCAGCTAAAACGTTGTCGGAAGACATTTATCACCGCGCTGATATTGGCCTTTCAATAAAAAACTCATGTAAGGGCCGGTTAGTGTAGCCCCTGCAACTGATATGATGGGTCATCTGACTTGTTGCACATGTGTTACCACTTTAAATCAATTGTATCTGTAAAACATTTTTTGTCAATTCATCATTTTTGTTGTGTTTTTCATTTGTTAAATTGTTACATTTATGGGCAGGATGGTGGACGAGGGGTTAGTGCATGTGCCTCACAATGTGATGGTCCTGCATTGTCCTGGGTTCAATCCCGGGCTCGGGATCTTTCTGTGTGGAGTTTGCATGTCCTCCCCGTGAATGCGTGGGTTCCCTCCGGGTAGTCCAGCTTCCTCCCACTTCCAAAGACATGCACCTGGGGATAGGTTGATTGGCAACACTAAATGGTCCCTAGTGTGTGAATGTGAGTGTGAATGTTGTCCGTCTATCTGTGTTGGCCCTGCGATGAGGTGGCGACTTATCCAGGGTGTACCCCGCCTTCCGCCCGAATGCAGCAGAGATAGGCTCAAGCGACCCCCCGAATGGGACAAACGGTAGAAAATGGATGAATGGATGTTATATTTATATATTGTTGTAATATTTGAAAACTCAGGGAATACGTTTTGGAAACACAAAAAACGATACCTGAATGAGAGTCAATATAGTGTTACCTCAACTTAGGAGTGTCCAACTTAAGTATGTTTTCAGTTTCTGTTTCTTGGCAAGTTGTTATGCTTTAGGTTGAAAGACAAAATTTGCGTCAAATACAACAGAATTTGGCGTAGCAAATGTCACAGTTAAACCCATAAGATCCTTACTTGCTAGCATCAGCTTATAGTGACAGATCAACATACACTATATTGCCAAAAGTCCTTTTTTTATTATTGTTATTTTTGTATTGATCCTACACTACCATTGCTTTTTGTGTATCACTTTTTACATGGTTTTGTCACAGTTTACTTGCTTTTTTGTTTTTTTGTGACTGTATTGTTTTGCATTGATCGAGCTCTGTAACTTTTTTTTCTTTTTCTTTTTTAAGTGCGAACAGTGGAGAGGTCCTCAGGAGGTGATATTTTGATCACTTCCTGAGGATCCTTGATGCCGAGAAATATTCATCCTATGGTCTGGATAGTCTGCTGATTATGAATCGGAGCAGGATGGATGGATGGAGGGATATATATATATATATATATATATATATATATATATATATATGTAGGTGTGGGAAAAATCACAATACTACTTCCTCCCTACAGAACTGTTTCATGAGGGGTTCCCTCAATCATCAGGAGATTCTCTGGATAATCTAATCAAGACATATATATATATATATATATATATACATATATATATATATATATATATATATATATATATATATATATATATATATACACACAATATCTGGGTATTTCTTCTATTAATGTATATACTGTATACAGTAAATACCTCTCTCCTCAAGTGTTCATGTGAGTGTGTATGAGTGGATGTGTGGATGTCGGAAGTATCTGCGTGAGCAAAGTATGACTGTTAAATGTCATTTTAACTTTAAAATTTAAAAAATATATTTGCAAAGAAAACAAAAAAACAAAACATACACTATATTGCCAAAATTATTTGGCCACCCATTCAAATAATGAGAATCAGGTGTCCTAATCTCTTGGCCCGGTGTATAAAATCAAGCACATAGGCATGGAGACTGTTTCTGCAAACATTTGTGAAAGAATGGGCCGCTCTCAGTGATTTCCAGGATGGAACTGTCACAGGATGCCACCTGTGCAACAAATCCAGTCGTGAAATGTTCTCGCTCCTAAATATTCCAAAGTCAACTTTATTATAAGAAAGGTGAAAAGTTTGGGAACAACAGCAACTCAGCCACCAAGTGGTAGGCCACGTAAACTTACAGAGAGGGGTCAGTGGATGCTGAAGTGCATAGTACAAAGACTTTCTGCACAGTCAGTTGCTACAGAGCTCCAAACTTCATGTGACCATCCAATTAGCCCACGTACAGTACGCATAGAGTTTCATGGAAAGGGTTTCCACGGCCCGGCAGTTGTATCTAAGCCATAAATCACAAAGTCCAATGGAAGGCGTCGGATGCAGTGGTGTAAAGGACATCACCACTGGACACTAGAGCAGTGAGGACATCTTCTCTAGACTGATGAATCACACTTTTCCATCTGGCAATCTGTTGGACCAGTCTGGGTTTGGAGGTTGATAGGAGAGCGCTACATTTCGGACTGCATTGTACCGAGTGTGAAATTTGGTGGAGGAGGAATTATGGTGTCGGGTTGGTTTTTCAGGAGTTGGGCTTGGCCCCTTAGTTCCTGCGAAAGGAACTTTGAATGCTCCAAGATACCAAAACATTTTGGACAATTCCATGAGATGGCACTTCAAGTTCATATGTGAGTAAAGGCAGGTGGCAAAATATGTTTGGCATTATATTGTAACTTGGATTTCCAACCATGGGAAGAAAAAAAGTGAGTGTGAAGGACAGCGATGAGAAGAAACTGGTTGAGATTCATTGAATTTAAAAAAGTAAATCATAGAAACCATCACCCAGCGTGTCATCAACTTGGTGAAACAGTTGAAGCATATCATTGCGAGTCTGGATCATACTGACACAAATTCAGTGAATCGCTAGTCAAGAATGTTACATCGAAACGGCGGACATTGATCCATGGAAATACGGAGAAGCTGCTGATGGTGTGTTTGACGAAGGAGATGTCCTATAAGTCCACTCTCCAAGGTGAATGCTTTAAAATATTATTACATTACTTCATAAAAATACTGTACTTGTTTTATATTGTTTTTAGGGTTAACCCTAACCCTAACCCTGCGTGCTTCTACCTGTGTGACTACAGCTGCTTCTAATGCCTCTGCTTCAGCAATGGCAGATGCAACACATTTTTCATGTTGAAGAAATTCAATAGATGCTTATATTTTAGCTTTTTCTACTTTTAAGTCCACTTCTTTAGCTGCAAAACCGAGGCGGGCTTTGGCTGCCTCAACTTTTGCTCTTGCCCTAGCTGCTGCAGAACCTGTGGAGGAGTTCGTCGAAGCCTCAGACCGGGTCTTTATGGATGATGCCTTGTTGGACATGGTGGGGTAGATGATGACTGCTGAATCACTGCTGTATGGCGTTTGCGTTGTAGCGTTGTGGCGTAGTAGTGGTCAGCTTCACTATAGCGTGCGACGACTGCGTTACCTCTGTCTGCTTGGATGTCGCCGTTTCACTGTGCCGTTAGGAGTGCATGTCTGATGCAAGGGCTGTTCAACACCTTTCTTATGCCACGACTCTGAAGACCGATAAGCGTTGTCCTTTTGGGGTCGCGTGCGCCTATCTCAGCTACAATTTGAAAAAACAACGACAGAAAACTATCCACTGTTTTCCGCCACACAGATCACGTCCCCCGCAAACCACCACTCTCATGTGCGCTCTTTGTGAAACTATGTTCCGAGCGCTCTGTGCGGTCTTCATTTTCCAAATTTGTATTAGCTACATTACATTCACTTAACAATTAATTGAAATAACAAAATATGAATCAAAGTTTTTTTGTACTTGAATGAATTGACTTAATCAACTAATCGCCTTAGGTTACACTGTAAGATAGCAAATAAAAATTCCCAATATTCACATAAAATAGGCTTTCGAAAAACTAATCACTCGTGAACGTCCTATCTCTAAGCCAAACAGAAGAATTTGATGCAACAATGTCATGCTCACTTAGTTAACCGCTTTTATTGATAGAACACCTGAGACCCCAAGGGTTATTTCTATATACCGTATATTGTAACTGTCTCTTTATACAGCTTAGCTATAATGATGGACTTAGACAAACTTTAATGATCCACAAGGGAAATTGTTCAACACAGTAGCTCAGTTACAATGACGGAAAGTGTAAGGATGGAAAGGACAATGCAGGTAAAAATAGACTAAATATAAAATATAACATATATGCGAAAATATACTTAATATGTGTACAGTATATTATATATACATATATATTATGTCTATAACATATACACCCATTACCATGTACAATGTTTCAGTATATGTGGCAGCCGAGGCAGAAAATAGAAAATAGACAATAAAAACAAAGAGAAGTAGCTGACATAGAAGGTGTCAGATAATAGGCAGCTATCATCTATTGCTGTATGAGGATTGATTATACAGCTGGATGGAGTGCGGAATGAAGGAGTTATTGAATCGCACAGTGCGGGAAGGAAGCTAAAGGAGCCTGTTGCAATATGAACTCCGCTGTCCTTCAATTGTCGGGTGGAGTGGGTGGGCAGGATTGTCTATGATGGCCAGCAGTTTGTCCAGTGTCCTCCTGTCCCCCACTGACACAAACGCCTCCAACTGCGAGCCAATAGTTTGGCCGGCTTTCCGGATCAGTGTATCAATCCGGTTTGAGTCCCTTTTGCTGGTGCTGCTCCCCCAACAAACCACTGCAAAGTACATGGCACTGACCACAACAGACTGATAAAAGATATCCAACAGCTTGCTGCACACATTAAAGGACCTAAGCTTTCTCAGGAAAGAGTCTGCTCGTGCCTTTCTTGTAAACAGCTTTGCAGTTGTCCTTCCAGTCCAGTCTGCTGTTCAAATGGACTCCCAGGTACTTATACTGCCCCACTACTGCCACCTCCCGGCCCTGGATCTTGATGGGCTCCACCGGGGTCTACTCTTCCTGAAGTCGATGACCAGCTCCTTTGTCTTGTCCACATTAAGGAGCAGATGGTTCGCCTGAGACCACTCCACCAAGTCAGCAATCAGTGTCCTGTACTCCAATTCCTGTCCCTCTCTGATAAACATGAACAAACTATATTTATAGTTTGTTTATGTCGACACGTGTTGTTGTAGTGTTAACGTAATCATTATCGCTAAGCTGTGTAAAACGACAGTTACAGTTACAATGAGTTTCTATTTAGTGCAAAGTAAGCTTCAAAATAAAAGCATGGTATTAATAACCTGGATTGTACCACCACACCTAAACAATGTACCCATGTATTTATTATATATGACACAAGTGTCAATACAACATAATACCTAAAGCAGGTATGTTAAAATAATAAAAAAGGTGTGTAAAATATATTAAAATGAGAATATCTGACCAAAAATGTGCCCAAAAGAAGGGAATTGTCAACAGGTTCATAACTGTTGAATTTCTCAGTCTCATTATGTCTCTGGCCAAAGTCACAAGTAAAAACACAAGTAACGGCTAGATGTTGTAGTCGTAATGATTTGTGCCGTCCTTTGAGACATTTGTGATTTGGTGCTATATAAATAAACATTGATTGATTGATTGATTGATTGATTTCTGTTTTGGATATACAGCACACTGAAAACCGCATGCTGTTTGTCATCAGTCAGTTGGAAGGGCATCAGCAAAAACAGGTTCCGCTGTATATTGCTGCCTTCTCTGTGTGTTAGGTGTTTATCCAGTATTTCTCTTGTGACTTTAGGAAGGAGTTGAAATGTTATTCCAAGAGGAGAGAACATCATCAATGATGCTTTGATCTAATTTTGGTCCCGAATTCACTCGCACCAAATGAAAGCAGAATCATTTACATTTTTTGTTGTCTTTGTTTGTTACTGTTTGTTGTTTGATACACACATTATATGCAAATGAATACAAACAAATCCTAGGCACCGGCTGCTAAATAAAATACGACAGATTTGTCTATTTTTATGGAAGTTTACCTTCTTGTAGAAGGAAAAGTGTGTCAGATTAGGAGTCCTGGGAGTCGGGCCTTAAATAACTATCAGCAGTCTAATGATGTAACGGCTATTTTTTGTGAGGTTTTTAACAATGCAGAGAAACATGTTAGGTATATTATAGTGTTATATCTAAATTTTAATCAATAGGTTGGATATCATACCTCTGCTTGTATCCAGACAAGTTTAAACAACAAATACTGTATAACAGGGGTGCCCACACTTTTTCTGCAGGCGAGCTACTTTTCAATTGACCAACTCGAGGGGATCTACCTCATTTATATATATAATTTATATGTATTTATTTATGAAAGAGACATTTCTGTAAACAAGTTAAATGTGTTTAATGATAATACAAGCATGTGTAACACATATAGATGTCTTTCTTTCACAAAGACAAGAATATAAGTTGGTGTATTACCTGATTCTGATGACTTGCATTGATTGGAATCAGACAGTAATGATGATAACGCCCACAATTTCAAATGGAGGAGAAAAAAAGTTGTCCTTTCTATACAATACCACATGAAAGTGGTTGGTTTTTGGCATCTAATTCATCCAGCTTCCATACACTTTACAAGAAAAACATTGGCGGCAAATTCCGTAGCTTGCTTGATTGACATTCACGGCACCCGAGGGTCTTGTGGGATGACGCTGGCTGCTGCCAGTTCATTATTATGAAAAAATGACAGAGAGAAGGCGAGAAACACTTTTTACTTCAACAGACTTTCGCGCCGTCCCTTCCGTCAAAACTCTAAAGGCCCACTGCACATTTCCTATCTTCACAATAAAAGCCCTGCTTCATGCTGCCTGCGCTAACAAAATAAGAGTCTCGGAAAGCTGGCGTGCACAAGTGATGTGCACACCAGCTTTCTGAGGGATCGCTTGTGCACGCCAGTTTTCCGAGACTCTGTATTTAGTTAGCGCAGGCAGCATGAAGCAGGGCTTTTATTGTGAAGATAGGAAATGTGCAGTCGGCCTTTAGAGTTTTGACGGAAGGTACGGCGCGAGAGTCTGTTGAAATAAAAAGTGTTTCTCGCCTTCCTCTCGGTCATATTTTCATAATAATGATCTTGCAGCAGCCAGCGTCATCTCACAAGACCCTCCGGTACCGTGAACGTAATATAAGTGACGTCTTGGTGAAGATTGATGATCACTAATTTTTAGGTCTATTTTTTTTAAAAGCCTGGCTGGAGATCGACTGACATACCCCCCGCGGTCGACTGGTAGCTCGCGATCGACGTAATGGGCACCCCTGCTGTATACTAATTAAACATTGGAACATTTAAAATCTGCTTTCCACGTTTTATAACCAGTCATTACCACCTTAATATGGATCTGCATGTTTAAATCATGTTGTAAATTGAACAAACTTTATTAAATACTTTGCACATATTTTAGAAAAGTTTAAATTAGAAAGTTGTTTTTCATATTTTAATGAATGCAAGGGAATTAATTTATCACATCCGTTGTGTCCTGAGCAAGACACTTCACCCTTGCTCCTGATGGGTGCTGGTTAGCGCCTTGCATGGCAGCTCCCTCCATCAGTGTGTGAATGTGTGTGTGTGAATGGGTAAATGTGGATGTAGTGTCAAAGCGCTTTGAGTACCTTGAAGGTAGAAAAGCGCTATACGAGTACAACCCATTTATTCCAGGGTAAAACTATCGCCGCAATAACTGTCTACAAGCTAAAGTGGGTAGTAGAAATGAGTACCGAATTTGGTGTTTTTTATGGGCATTGAACGAAGTCTGGAGTACTACTAAAATCCATGTGTGCCATCTGTCAATACCTTTGTTGAATGTGACGTCCCGTCCAAATGGCAAACTCGGCACCGGCTCAAGAACTTGGCCTGGAAATGAGCAGTCAAGCACTCAGAGCAGGTACACTGCAAAAAGTCAGTGTTCAAAAACAAGAAAAAAAATACAAAAATGAGGGGTATTTTACTTGAATTAAGCAAAATTATCTGCCAATAGAACAAGAAAATTTCACTTGTCAAGATTTTCCAAAACAAGTACAATTATCTAACTTCAATGAACCCAGAAATACCTTAAAATAAATATATTTTCACAAATAACAAGCGCCCTTTTCTAGATTGGAAAAAAAAATGAGACCTTTTTTCTTAATATGTTGAAAAATATTCTTAAATTAAGCAAATGCTATTGTCATTATCTTGACACAATGATATTGTAATCTCGCCAGAAAGATGTCCAGGCATCGAGTAATTGTCTCTGGCCCCCTGCCTGGGAGAGGCAATGATGAGAGATATAGCAGATTAGTCTCTCTTAACAGGTGGCTGGATAGCTTCTGCAGACAACAGGGATTTACGTTTATTGATAATTGGCCCTCTTTCTGGGGCAAACCTGGCTTGCTGAGGAGAGACGGCCTTCACCCTAACCAGGAAGGCGCTATCCTCTTGTCTCGGAACATAGACTTCGCATTGAGCCACATTTGACTAACTGCACTAGAGCAAGCCCGGTCACAGGCAATTACAGAGCCTGCTAGCCTGGGTATGGAGTCAGTTAAGTTAGAACTAGCCAGCGCCAGGCTGGATGATCCCTGTACACATAGCAATTTTCGTAGAATAATACACAACTCACAAAATGTTTTTTCTACTGTGTCTATGACTACGTCAGAGTTAGACATGCGTTCTACTGAGGTGGCAAATTATGATGCGTTCAGTTTATCGCAGCGCCAAGTAGACAATCTGAAAATTCCCGTCATATCAATTCCTAGATATGGTCGTAATTATTTTAAGTACACTGCGCATAATAAACGCAACATTATTAATATTGCTACTACGGATAATTTTATCAACCACTCCTTAAAACAGCCCACTACCTATAATATGGGCTTTCTAAACATCAGATCTTTGTCTCCCAAAACGTTATTAGTCAATGAGGTCATTAGAGACAACAACCTTAACGTCATCGGTCTTAGCGAAACCTGGCTTAAACCAGACGACTTTTTTGCGATAAATGAGGCATCCCCTCCTAACTATACGAATGCGCATATTGCCCGTCACCTCAAAAAGGGAGGGGGTGTCGCACTAATATACAACGAAAACTTTAACTTTAGTCCTAACTTAAACAATAAATATAAATCGTTTGAGGTGCTTTCAATGAAGTCTGCCACACCTCTGCCTCTGTGCCTGGCCGTTATCTACCGCCCCCCAGGGCCCTATTCGGACTTTATTAGTGAATTCTCAGAGTTTGTTGATGATCTAGTGACGCACGCCGATAATATAATTATAATGGGGGACTTTAATATCCATATGAATACCCCATTGGACCCACCGTGCGTGGCGCTCCAGACTATAATTGATAGCTGTGGTCTTACACAAATAATAAATGAACCGACGCATCGCAGCGGTAATACGATAGACCTAGTGCTTGTCAGAGGTATCACCGTCTCCAAAGTTATGATACTCCCGTATACTAAAGTAATGTCCGATCATTACCTTATAAAATTCGAAGTTCAGACTCATGTTCGGCAAGCTAATAATAATAATAACTGCTATAGCAGCCGCAACATTAATGCTGCCACAACGACGACTCTTGCGGACCTACTGCCCTCGGTAATGGCACCGTTCCCAAAGTATGTGGGCTCTATTGATAACCTCACTAACAACTTTAACAACGCCCTGCGCGAAACCATTGATAGTATAGCACCGCTGAAGTTAAAAAAGGCTCCAAAAAGGCGTATGCCATGGTTTACTGAAGAAACTAGAGCTCAGAAATTATTATGTAGAAAGCTGGAACGCAAATGGCGCACGACTAAACTTGAGGTGCACCATCAAGCATGGAGTGATAGTTTAATAACTTATAAACGCATGCTTACCTTAGCTAAAACTAATTATTACTCAAATCTCAGCCGCATTAATAAAAACGATCCAAAATTTTTGTTTAGTACAGTAGCATCGCTAACCCAACAAGGGACTCCTTCCAGTAGCTCCACCCATTCGGCAGATGACTTTATGAAGTTCTTTAATAAGAAAATTGAACTTATTAGAAAGGAGATTAAAGACAATGCGTCCCAGCTACAACGGGGTTATAGTAACACAGATACGATTGTATATACGGCGGATACTGCAAATATCCAAAATAGTTTCTCTCGTTTTGATGAAATAACATTAGAAGGATTGTTACAACGTGTAAATGGAATGAAACAAACAACATGTTTACTTGACCCACTTCCTGGGAAACTTATCAAGGAGCTTTTTGTATTATTAGGTCCATCAGTGCTAAATATTATAAACTTATCACTTTCCTCGGGCACTGTTCCCGTTGCATTCAAAAAAGCGGTTATTCCTCCTCTCCTTAAAAGACCTAACCTCGATCCTGACCTCATGGTAAACTACCGACCCAATGTCTCACCTTCCCTTTATTTCGAAAATCCTCGAAAAAATTGTTGCAGAGCAGCTAAATGAGCACTTAGCGTTTAACAATCTATGTGAAACCTTTCAATCCGGTTTCAGGGCAAATCACTCGACTGAGACAGCCCTCGCAAAATTGACTAATGATCTATTGCTAACGATGGACTCTGATGCGTCATCTATGTTGCTGCTCCTCGATCTTAGCGCTGCTTTCGATACCGTCGATCATAATATTTTATTAGAGCGTATCAAAATACGAATTGGTATGTCAGACTCAGCCCTGTCATGGTTTAACTCTTATCTCACTGATAGGATGCAGTGCGTCTCCTATAACAGTGTGACCTCGGACTATGTTAAGGTAACGTGTGGAGTTCCCCAGGGTTCGGTCCTTGGCCCTGTACTCTTCAGCATCTACATGCTGCCGCTAGGTGACGTCATACGCAAATACGGTATTAGCTATCACTGGTATGCTGATGACACCCAACTTTACATGCCCCTAAAGCTGACCAACACGCCGGACTGTAGTCAGTTGGAAGCGTGTCTTAATGAAATTAAACAATGGATGTCCGCTAACTTTTTGCAACTTAATGCCAAAAAAACGGAAATGCTGATTATCGGTCCTGCTAGACACCGACCTCTATTTAATAATACAACTTTAACATTTGACAACCAAATAATAAAACAAGGTGACTCTGTAAAAAATCTGGGTATTATCTTCGACCCAACTCTCTCCTTTGAGTCACACATTAAAAGCGTTACTAAAACGGCCTTCTTTCATCTCCGTAATATCGCTAAAATTCGCTCCATTTTGTCCACTAAAGACGCCGAGATCCTTATCCATGCGTTTGTTACGTCTCGTCTCGATAACTGTAACGTATTATTTTCGGGTCTCCCCATGTCTAGCATTAAAAGATTACAGTTGGTACAAAATGCGGCTGCTAGACTTTTGACAAGAACAAGAAAGTTTGATCATATTACGCCTCTACTGATTCACCTGCACTGGCTTCCTGTGCACTTAAGATGTGACTTTAAGGTTTTACTACTTACATATAAAATACTACACGGTCTAGCTCCAGCCTATCTTGCCGATTGTATTGTACCGTATGTCCCGGCAAGAAATCTGCGTTCAAAAGACTCCGGCTTATTAGTGATTCCTAGAGCTCAAAAAAAGTCTGCGGGCTATAGAGCGTTTTCCGTTCGGGCTCCAGTACTCTGGAATGCCCTCCCGGTAACAGTTCGAGATGCTACCTCAGTAGAAGCATTTAAGTCTCATCTTAAAACTCATCTGTATACTCTAGCCTTTAAATAGACCTCCTTTTTAGACCAGTTGATCTGCCGCTTCTTTTCTTTCTCCTATGTCCCCCCCTCCCTTGTGGAGGGGGTCCGGTCCGATGACCATGGATGAAGTACTGACTGTCCAGAGTCGAGACCCAGGATGGACCGCTCGCCTGTATCGGTTGGGGACATCTCTACGCTGCTGATCCGCTTGAGATGGTTTCCTGTGGACGGGACTCTCACTGCTGTCTTGGAGCCACTATGGATTGAACTTTCACAGTATCATGTTAGACCCGCTCGACATCCATTGCTTTCGGTCCCTTGGAGGGGGGGGGGGTTGCCCACATCTGAGGTCCTCTCCAAGGTTTCTCATAGTCAGCATTGTCACTGGCGTCCCACTGAATGTGAATTCTCCCTGCCCACTGGGTGTGAGTTTTCCTTGCCCTTTTGTGGGTTCTTCCGAGGATGTTGTAGTCGTAATGATTTGTGCAGTCCTTTGAGACATTTGTGATTTGGGGCTATATAAATAAACATTGATTGATATGCGCTAGCCAATACATTTCTTGAAACCAGCAAATTTATACTAAAAACTAGTTTATTTCTCAACATATTGAGAATATTTCTTAATATCTTGAAAAATATTCTTAAATTAAGCAAATGCTAGTGTTATTATCTTGACATAATGATATGCACTAAGCAATACATTTCTTGAAACCAGCAAATTTATACTAAAAACTAGTTTATCATTTCTCAACATATTGAGAATATTTCTTAATATGTTGAAAAATATTCTTAAATTAAAAAAATGCTAGTGTTATTATCTTGACATAATGATATGCACTAGGCAATGCATTTCTTGAAACCAGCAAATGTATACTAAAAACTAATTTATTATTTCTCAACATATTGAGAATATTTCTTGATATGTTGAAAACTATTCTGTAATCAAGGCAACAGTTAAGAATATAATTCTTATTATGTAGGATAATTTTCTCAAAATTCTTAAAATACCACATGCTGTGGAATTCATAAATCATATTAATGGTTACAATCAGTAATCCTGACTAACAGAACAGTAAATTTCACATGCTTAAAAAAAGATATGAATCCAATTTCTTTTCACCTCTTTATCATATTCAAGGTGCACAGTAACATAAAAAAATACAATTGCTGGTCATCATCGAAAGGCTGAAAGACTATGCAAACAGTTATGGAAACTGCATAACAATAAACATTCTACACTAGAAAGTGCTAGAACATAGTGATAGTGCATCGAGACCTGAACAAAGTGGATCTTCCATCATTGAGAGGCTGAATGGACAAATGACAGTGCAAACAGTAATGTTAACTGCAGAAAAATAGACATTATATGCAAGAAAGTGCTGTAACATAGTATTAGGACGCCAAGACCTGAACAAACGGGCTAATCCAACATTTACTGGAACAGGAGATCAATGTACAAGCCTACTCAGAGAACTTCCTCCACTCAGCCATAGCTTTTTTATATGAAGAAGTCATGTCTCGGTCATGGATGACATTCATGAGGACTTCTGTCTGCAGCACAGACAGGAGTGTGGCCAAGCACTTAGGGTATGTGAGGTGAAAGGTGTAGTAGCAGGCCATGATGTACATTACACTGTCGGAGATGTCTTCCTTTGGGAAGATCAGCACAGGTATGGTTCCAACGGCAAGAATGCAGTTGCTCTCACAGATGATCACCACAGGGCTGGAGAGTGGTCTTGTAGTAAGAAAGGTGATGGGGTCTTCCATAGACTGAAACACAAATAGAAATATGAGGCTGATAAAGTTTTTCAAGTGAAGCTAATTAGTGTGCGTGTGTGTGCATGTGTTAATGAGAGTATAGTAAAAGGACATGTTGCAGGTTAGCAATGCTTGCATTTGTCTATAATTGTCATAAAAATTAAGAGGAGGAAGGTACAGAAAGCAAGACAAATGCCAAGTGTAAAAGAAAAAAGTAGTTGTTTATTACTTTTCTTCGGATGTGTGCCAAGGAGCCAACTATGCATTCTGCAACTATAGCTGTGATTCTGTTTTGCTTGACTAATTCAAGTCATCCAACTATGATCTTTGTAATGTTAGACATTTTTTCCTTGTTCAGTGCCAGGCTGTAGTAATCCAACAATATTCTTAATAAATAGCTTCACCGGGTTAAGGCAGTAACAGGAGTGTGAGGTCAACATTTTAGAAACATTTATAATATCTGTTGTGTGTTATCAAATGTTTAATTTCTGAGATGTCTTTACTCATTCTGGTCACTTACTTTTTTTAATACTAAAGAAATGACTTGATGTAGCTTGTAGATGTCAGAATTTACCAAATTATGTGCCAGATGACGTATGATGCGTTGCAGAATACATTTCTTTTAAATAGGTTTACTTTTGTGCAAAGAAAATGAAACTGAACACTTTACTCAGTTTCTTAAATGAGGCCTATTAGTTTTCTCAGTGTGGCAATATGAATGGTTTAAAACTGAAATGGCGTGACATATCAAAAGTAAATGTTTACAATAAAAAAATCAGGAGAATGTTTAGCCCCCCTGGCACTTGGCTTTTTAAAAATGTGGCCCCTTAACAACATAGTTGAATAGACCTGCTGTAAAGTACAGGAGAAAATGTCATACATATTTTTTTTACCTCAGGGATGTGACGCATGGCCTCACTTGCATACCCCAACTTCTTTGGTGGAGCAATAGAGGATGGAAAGAGGTCCGGCAAAGCCCTTATCATCGCAACCGCTTGTTTTACTGTAAAACAAACCAAACACTGTAATTTTAATTACTGCAGTCAGTTATTAAAAAAAAAAAAACATAGACAAAGACAGAGAGCAACAAGACAAGAAACATTTGTGAGTGCAGTTCAGGGAGACTGTTGCAGGTGGGAAAAAGAAAAAAGCACATGGTTGGAGTGATAACGATGGTTGACAAGTTATGTAAATGGTGAATACTTGGTGGATGTCTGAAACTGAGCAGCACCAGCATCACTGACTACTGTGACCAGCCTATGGATTATTCAAGTCATTAGGTGATATGTGAGTAATTACCTTTATCTGCCAGTGGAGGTCTCATGACTTTTTTGAAAACTCTATAAAACTGAATCTTCTCACAGAAGATCCTCCAGCGGTTCTTCAGTTCAGGTATTAAGTGGGAGTTTCCTTGACTGAGGATCCCCTGTAGTTCATCCATTAACTACCACATAAGGACAGATAGCAAATATATTTTAAAATCAGAATTACAATCAAAATCTAGTGAATTGAAAAATGTTTTGACCTACTATGCAAGTACAAACCCCGTTTCCATATGAGTTGGGAAATTGTGTTAGATGTAAATATAAACGGAATACAATGATTTGCAAATCCTTTTCAACCCATATTCAGTTGAATATGCAACAAAGACAACATATTTGCTGTTAAAACTGATACTTTTTTTTTTTGCAAATAATCATATAGGTATCTACATTTAGGAAAACTCAGAAAGCAATGTCTTATTGTACAGTGTTCAAATGAACCAAGCCTCATGATTCCACCTCCACCCCCCATTTACACCATGCTAACATTAGCAAAATATACTAAAGTTAAAGTAAGCTAACAGCCTACAAGTTGTTACTTCAAACAGTTTATCCCAATAAAAAAGTATCACTCATCATCATATAATTTTAAAGACAACCTTTTCCTGTAGCTGCTACCAGTTTCTAGCCAACATTTGGCCAGAAGCAGAGTTTGTTAAAATTAGCATGTGAGAACTTGACAGTTAGCTTAACGTGCAAATACATATAAAAGCAAATTATCTTTACCTTTAAACACCGCAACTGTTGTAGTGTCCATGCTCGAAAAAGCACTTGTATCTTCATCCATGGCAGAGTCAGTTTAGAACAGGGGCGCTCACACTTTTTCTGCAGGCGAGCTACTTTTCAATGGACCAAGTCGAGGAGATCTACCTCATTCCTATTTCTACCTCATTCCTATTTATATTTTATATTTATTTATTTATGAAAGAGACATTTTTGTTAACAAGTTAATGGTGTTTAATGATAATACAAGCATGTTTAACACACATAGATTCCTTTCTTTCATGAAGACATGAATATAAGTTGGTGTATTTGATTCTGATGACTTGCATTGATTGGAATTAGACAGTGGTGTTGATAACGTCCGCATTTTCAAATGGAGGAAAATAAAAAGTCCTCCTTTCTGTCCAATACCGCATGAAAGTGGTTGGATTTGGCATCTCATTTGTCCAACTTGCATACTCGTTTTTAAACACTTTGTTATGAGAGTAGCATATGTGTGTGGCCCTTTAATGTCTGGCAGCAGGTGAGTGACGTCAGTGACTGTGCGGGTGGGCAAGCAAGTGAGAAAGCGGTCGCTGAGGGCGGGGGAGAAATACATTGGCATCAAACTCCGTAGCTTGCTTGCTTGTGCACGCTAGCTTTCTGAGACTCTTATTTTGTTAGCACAGGCAGGATGAAACAGGTCTTTTATGGTGAAGACAGGAACTGTGCTGTCGGTCTTTAGAGTTTTGACAGTAGGTACGGAGTCTCTAGAAATAAAATGTGTTTTTCTGCGTCCGCCCTGTTAGTGATTTTTTTCTTAAATATGAGCTCGCAGCAGCCAGCGTCATCTCACAAGATCCTCGGGTGCCGAGAATGTCAAACAACTGACGAAAGTGAAGTCTTGGTATGATTGATGATTGCTCATTTTTATGTCTATTTTTTAATGCCTGGCTTGAGATCGACTGACACACCCTCCGAGATCGACCAGTCGATCGCGATCGACGTAATGGGCACCCCTGGTTTAGAAGATTTCCAACGACTTAAATGTCTAACAGGTAAGACAGGTAGCCCGCTGAAACTGACCCTTTCTGGCGCCTTCCCACTTGGAATGTACCATGTAATAAAATGGGGCTGACGTACATGTTGTACTAAGGGAGAATATAATCAATTGATGGTGTCGTCATTTAAAATTCATACAGTTTAATGAAAGATGTAGTACTGAAACCAGTTAGTTGCATGAATTACATTATAAGTACTATAATACAAAATATTAAAAAAAGCTTAATTCATACAACTCCCCTACGCTGCTAGATAATGTGGTCAACAACCCGTCAATTCAGTAATTTTCCCATCTCTCTTAGAGACCGAGAGAAAAGACTTTGTCCATACGTTTTGAATATCATATTTGAAAACTTCAAAATGGTTTGGCGCTGCGTTATCTGCCTTATCTTTGTCACGTTTTCATTGAAACTCTTATTAAGCTACATAAATCGAATGCACAGCCGCAGCCCTGACTTCAGGTTGCTTTGTGGTATTGACGGATGTACAGAGGAATATCAAGTGTATAACTCATTCTTTCATCACGTAAAGAGAAGACACTCCCAGCATCTTGTTGAAAGCACCAGACCAGCAGGTGAACGGCCGCACGAGGAAAGTCAAGGACTGCTGCAGCAACAAGTGAGTTACTTTGCTACTATTAGCCCCAAATGTTTTCCTACATGATGTCCCCGGAGCTTTAGGACCTTTTGACTGAAAGATGACTTGCTTCTTCTTCTGGAGTGTGAAACTGATGTTGACAAGGTGATGATTCCCTCTGGAATTTTGTCCGTTGTGATTCATTTCGATTTCTAACCGGATGCGTTTTGCGACATCGTCAGTCTATGGCAGGGATGTACAAAGTGTGGCCGCGGGGGCCATTCGCGGCCCGCATCACAAGTTGTTTTGGCCCACGGCATGTTGAAATAAAATCAGACAAAAAAACAACAGTAAAAATGTAAGCATAATAAACAAATCCATCCGTCTATCCATTTTTGCAGCTAATTTTAATACTAATATTAATACAAAGCAGACACATTGTTTTGTCTGTAAATTTATGTCTGTTATAAATTATTTTATTATTAGGTTTTTTTTGCAAAATAAAATATCAAAACTGCCCCCGCATGCTTTGACTCGTCAGTGTGCAGCCCTTTGTGGAAGAAGTTTGGACACCCCTGGTCTACGGTACTGACCATAATGATGCGCGATCGCAGTGTAAAAGGTATACCGCAAATTAAAGCACACGCACAGAATAATCAGGTACATTTCCAAATAAAACATAATATCATGATTTTATCAGTTGTCAACATTACAGTATTTTCACACGCTGGCACAAGCAACACGTCATTTATCTGTCAGAGGGTCCTAAAGCAAAGAGGACGTCATGTTTGAAGAAATATAGATTATACATCAGCTTGACATGCGTGCAAATTGACTGCTTGGTTTTTGTGGATCTATTTAATTACAAACAGGAATGAAATACATAATCAAAATTAAGTCAAATGTGAAGTAATTTGTTTATTTTTATGTGTGACACAGCAAAACATTCAACCTGAACAACATCCTCAGGATTCCAGCATCAGCAGTCAACAGCTCTGTACAGCTGACACAGATGAAGGGCAAATGGATAGTAACCAAGACAGAGGTGGCACCGTTCAACCAGTAAGTAACACTGCATGTTACAATCTACTGAAATTAATGTATAGTAACAGTATATTATAGCTTTTAAATACCAACAACAGTACAGTAATGTGTGATTTGACACCTCATACATGAATGATAAGACTAAATGTTATATTAGAGCTAAACATACTAGATATTAGGGCTGCAAATCTTTGGGTGTCCCACGATTCGATTCAATATCGATCCTTGGGGTCACGATTCGATAATATATCGATTTTTTATGATTCAACGCGATTCTCGATTCAAAAACGATATTTTTCCAATTTAAAAGGATTGTGTATTCATTCAATACATAGGATTTCAGCAGGATGCTGACATGCTAGCAGAGTAGTAGATTTTTGTAAAAAGCTTTTATAATTGTAAAGGACAATGTTTTATCAACTGATTGAAATAATGTAAATTTGTTTGAACTATTAAACGAACCAAAAATATGACTTATTTTATCTTTGTGAAAACATCGGACACAGTGTGTTGTCAAGCTTATGAGATGCGATGCAAGTGTAAGCCACTGTGACACTATTGTTCTTTTTTTTTTTTTATAAATGTCTAATGATAATGTCAATGAGGGATTTTTAATCACTGCTATGCTGAAATTATAACTAATATTGATACTGTTGGTAATATTCATTTTTGTTTCACTAGTTTTGGTTTGTTCAGTGTCGTGTTTGTGTCTCCTCTCAATTGCTCTGTTTATTGCAGTTCTGAGTGTTGCTGGCTCAGGTTTGCTTTTGGAATTGGATTGCATTGTTATGGTATTGCTGTGTAGTGGTTTGTTGGATTGCTAAAAAAAATTTAAATAGATTTAAAAAAAAAAGAGAATCGATTCTGAATCGCACAACGTATTCGATTCGATTTGTATTTGAATCGATTTTTTCCCACACCTCTACTAGATATAGTGAGCAAGGATGATGTAACAGACAAAGGACTGTTTATAAGGACAATTTTTTTGGTGATTAACATTGTACCTGACATGTAACTATGAATGTCAGCTCACAATATGTCAAGATACATAATACAATTTCCACTGTTTTAGGATCTGACAACACAGGCCACAGCCTTTGTGATAAATGCACGGGTCAAACATCGCCTCTCACAGGTAAGACTTTTTTTTTTAATTGACAGACCACAGTTTTTATTTACTTGTTTATAGTTACATAGAGTGTTTTGTAACGGTCCAGTTATGGTTGATGTCTCGAAATCCAATTCACTACAGTCACTCTCCTATGCTAATGTTTAGAACTTACGTAAAACTTTATGTTACACATATCATTAAGTTGTGTTGTTTCTCTCATTTTCAGAAAGGCATGAATGACATTATTGCTGGTGTACAGCAGTATCAGACATCACTTGTGGGCAACCTCAGGAGCCAGTTGGAGCAGGTTTTAAAGAAGCACTCGGGGAGCACATCAGGACACCTTCAAAACGAAGTAACGGATGTCTTTGACAGTTTTGTGGACCCATTCGCGAGTGTTGCAACATCATTTTGACAGAACAGAATTATGAAGAAGCAGTTAAGCATTTTGGATGCAGAGGAAATTCTAATTACTTCAACTATACGGAAGAGGACACATGGAGCATCAAAAGACTTTTCAATTAAAGACAAAGTCTTTCATTACATTCCATTAGTCAAAAGTCTAGAGCAATTTTTATCACACACGAAGATATTCTCTATGATTGAAAAGGGTCCACAGAGGTGCAGGGAAGGTTTTTTTCAGGACATTGTTGATGGTTCCCTTTTAAAATTGCATCCCTTATTTTCAGAGATACCAAATGCATTGCAGATTGTACTGTACACCGATGAAATAGAGGTCTGTAATCCACTAGGACCATTTGCATCAAAACATAAGCTGTTGATGGTGTATTACACCTTAGCAAACATAAATCCAAAATATAGGTCTAAACTTGCTGCTATTAGGTTGCTTGCCATGGCTAAGTCTGTAGACCTCCGTCAATGTGTTGTTGATGTAATATTGAACAGAGTCAAGGAAGATATGGATGCATTGTACAATGGTGTTAAAATGCAAACTGGTAATGGGCCTAAAACTATTTATGGTGCCATTGTTTCTGTCTGTGGAGACACTCTGGCCCAGCATGAACTGGCAGGGTTCAAGGAGGGTGTTGGCTTTGCCTATAGTAAATGCAGACACTGTGAGTGTTATTTTGAGGACATGCAGTCACACTTCAATGAAGATGCATTTACTAAAAGGACTTTAAAGAGGCATATCAGACAGTCTAATGAAATAGAAAAGGCAGATACAGACATGCTTCGCAACAGCCTGAGAACAACATATGGGATCAATCGAAGGAGCAAATTAGTTGAATTCCCTGCTTTTGATATCATACAACAAACTCCACAAGACATTATGCATGTAATTCTGGAAGGTACAGCTCCTTTGGAAATCAAGGGTGTGTTACATCATCTTGTTCAGTCAGGACTGATAGATGTAGACTCTGTGAACTCTGCTATTTTGGGTTTCCCTTATTCTCCCTTATTAGAGACCGGCCATCCCCAATTTCACTGAGTACGTTAATGTCAAGTGATGGTAAATTAAAACAGTCATCTGGGCAAATTCTCATCTTGCTCAGGATATTACCATTTGTTTTGGAGCGTGTAGAAGACAATGCATATGTACATTTGATACGTGAGCTTATAGAGATTGTGCACATAGTGTTTGCACCTGTTCTGACCATTGCAACTGTTTCTAGATTGAAGTCTCTAATTGAAAATCACATGAAGAATTGGAGAAACCTTTTCCCAGAAAACAATATTACACCTAAACAGCATTATCTGATACATTTGCCATCACAGATAAGATTATTGGGTCCAATGGTTAGACATATGTGTATGCGGTTTGAATCTAAACATTGCCTCTTTAAACAATGGGCTTCAAAACTCAATTTTAAAAATATTTGCAAGTCTTTGGTTAATTATAACCAAATATATGAAAGCTGCCAAAATGTTGACCCTTCAATACATCAAATATTTTCAAATGAAAGAGAGATGGGACCTGTGTCTGAGGTTAAAGATCTACAGTATTTACAAGGAAAACTGAGAGACTTCCTTGGTTATGATAAAGTAAACCATGCTGTATCAGTCAAATGGCTTGTGATAAATGGTAATAAATACATAATTCAGAAGTCAATGATCCTTGCAAACATAGTGGATGGTAGTATGCCAGAATTTGGATTAGTCAAAAACATATATCTTGTTGATTATCTCCTTTATTGTTTGGAATACCGACCATTTCAAACGATACACTTTGATAGACATGTCATGGCATATCAAGTTGAGGTCCCACACCTTGCAAAGGCTACTGAGTTAGTGGATGCTGAAAAGCTGGTGGATTTTACCTCTTATTACACAATCAGCAGCAAGAGTCAAACCTTTGTACAGGTGAAATACCATATTGGGGATGTAATAGAATTATACAACAGTGAGAAATAACTCAGTGCTGCTAAGATATTAAATGACCTGCTTTTAAAGCTGCCTTGTAATTTTGAAGAATTTAACTGAATGTGCATGAACTATTTATGTTCAAAATTGTTTGAAATGTCACATGTTAAATGTTTGAATATTAACTTCAAGTTTACTGTACTGTGCCAAATGTACTACTATATGAGTACGTATTTTTGATTGTTTCATTGAAAATAAAACAGTGAAGTTCATTTGACTGTCTTCTACTTTTTGTCAGAGTCATGATTTTTTATTTCATGCTTGAAATAAGAAAATATTACTTTGAATAAGCAGTTTTATACTAGTTTGTGTTGATCACACAGCTTTGTAACAGTTGATATTCTAGTTTCAAGCATGTTTTACTCAATATAAGTCATAAAATCTCAGAAACAAGCTGTAATATCTTACTGAGATAATTTAGGACCAAAACACTTAAAACAAGTAAAATACTCTAACATAAAATCTGATTAATGAGAAAAATTATCTTATCAGACAAAAAATAAGCAAATATCACCCTTATTTGAGATATTTAATCTTACTTAGATTTCAGTTGTTGCAGTGTAGGAGCATGATAACATGAAAGTGCAGTAAAAGATCCAATGTTTCCCTGTAATATACGCAAATAACTTTATTCAAATAAGGCCATATGCCTTATTTATAAGCAGTGCCTGGGGAATCTGTGGTGGGCTTGTCTTTTTCTGGGGCTGAGGTTGCTGAGGTAGTTAAAAATCTCCTCGGTGGCAAGGCCCCAGGGGTGGATGAGATCCGCCCTGAGTTCCTTAAGGCTTTATATTCTGTGGGGCTGTCTTGGTTGACAAGACTCTGCAACATCACGTGGACATCGAGGGCAGTACCTCTGGATTGGCAGACCGGGGTGGTGGTTCCTCACTTTAAGAAGGGGAACCGGAGGGTGTGTTCCCACTATCGTGGGATCACACTCCTCGGCCTTCCCGGTAAGGTCTATTCAGGTGTACTGAATAGGAGGCTACGCCGGATAGTCGAACCTCGGATTCAGGAAGAACAGTGTGGTTTTCAACCTGGTCGTGGAACTGTGAACTAGCTCTATACTGTCGGCAGGATCCTTGAGGGTGCATGGGAGTTTGCCCAACCAGTCTACATGTGCTTAGTGGACTTGGAGAAGGCATTCGACCGTGTACCCCGGGTAGTCCTGTGGGGAGTGCTCAGAGAGTATGGGGTGTCGGACTGTCTTATTGTGGCGGTCCGCTCCCTGTACGATCAGTGTCAGAGCTTGGGCCGCATTGCCGGCAGTAAGTCGGACCCGTTTCCAAGGCTGCTCTTTTTCACCAATTATGTTCATAACTTTTATGGACAGAATTTCTCTGTGCAGTCAGGGCGTTGAGGGTATCGTGTCTGGTGACTGCAGGATTAGGTCTCTGTTTTGTGCAGATGATGTGGTCCTGATGGCTTCATCTGGCCAAGATCTTCAGCTCTCACTGGATCAGTTCGCAGCCGAGTGTGAAGCGACTGGGATGAGAATCAGCACCTCCAAGTCCAAGTCTATGGTTCTCGCCCGGAAAAGGGTGGAGTGCCATCTCCGGGTTCGGGAGGAGATCTTGCTCCAAGTGGAGGAGTTCAAGTACCTCGGATTTAGGGAAGAGCGAATTGTGAGATCGACAGGCGGATCGGTGCGGCGTCTTCAGTAATGCGGACGCTGCATCGATCCGTTGTGGTGAAGAAGGAGCTGAGCCGGAAGGCAAAGCTCTCAATTTACCGGTCGATCTATGTTCCCATCCTCACCTACGGTCATGAGCTTTGGGTCATAACCTAAAGGACAAGATCACTGGTACAAGCGGCCGAAATGAGTTTCCTCTGCCGGGTCGCGGGGCTCTCCCTTAGAGATAGGGTGAGAAGCTCTGTCATCCGGGAGGAACTCAAAGTAAAGCCGCTGCTCCTCCACATCGAGAGGAGCCAGATGAGCAGGTTCGGGCATCTGGTCAGGATGCCACCCGGGCATGTCCGACCAGTAGGAGGCCACGGAGAAGACCCAGGACACTTTGGGAAGACTATGTCTCCCGGCTGGCCTGGGAATGCCTCGGGATCCCCCGGGAGGAGCTGGACGAAGTAGCTGGGGAAAGGGAAGTCTGGGCTTCCCTGCTTAGGCTGCTACCCCTGCGACCCGACCTTGGATAAGCGGAAGAAGATGGATGGATGGATATGCGCCACTTTTTAATTGTACACACAATCTTGGTAGATCACACGCAACACGCCCACTACACAATTTTATAGTTTGTACATACTATTTAGCATTTGGTATTTTGATCTCAGTTGATCAGGCTGTTCATATTTATTAACACATTTAAAAAGACAAAAGTACCAAAAAACGGTAGCGTAGAGTCCCGGTACCGGCATCAATACAAATGTGCAAGGTACTCATCCCCACCCATGTCAGCCTGGAAAATGCACATTTTAGTAAAGTAAAATCCCACTTCAAACTTGAGGAAAGGCATTGCGTTAAGTTATAAATTATACATATTTGCAACATATTATTGCTTCACGGTGGCAGAGGGGTTAGTGCGTCTGCCTCACAATACAAAGTTCCTGCAGTCCTGGGTTCAAATCCAGGCTCGGGATCTTTCTGTGTGGAGTTTGCATGTTCTCCCCGTGAATGCGTGGGTTCCCTCCGGGTACTCCGGCTTCCTCCCACTTCCAAAGACATGCACCTGGGGATAGGTTGATTGGCAACACTAAATTGGCCCTAGTGTGTGAATGTGAGTGTGAATGTTGTCTGTCTATCTGTGTTGGCCCTGCGATGAGGTGGCGACTTGTCCAGGGTGTACCCTGCCTTCCGCCCAAATGTAGCTGAGATAGGCGCCAGCGCACCCCGCGACCCCGAAAGGGAATAAGCGGTAGAAAATGGATGGATGGATGGATGGATTATTGTCATGTTTTGGCTACCCAGTTATTGCAGTGACAGTTTTACCCTGGAAGATATGAATTCAATTGCATTCATTACGATATGAAAAACAACTTTCTAATTTAAACTTTTCTAAAATACGCAGGGATGGCATGGCGCAGTTGGGAGAGTGGCTTTGCCAGCAACCTGAGGGTTCCTGGTTCAATCCCCACCTCCCAACTAACTTCGTCCCATCCGTTGTGTCCTTGAGCAAGACACTTCACCTTTAATCCTGATGAGTCGTGGTTAGGGCTTTGCATGGTAGCTCCCGCCATTAGTGTGCGAATGTGGAAATAGTGTCAAAGTGGTTTTAGTACCTTGAGGGTAGAAAAGCGCTATGCAAGTATAACCCATTTACCATTTATATGCTAACATTAGCGCTACAGTATTAGAAAGGTGTAGGCGGTTTTCAAATGTGCATCTTTAGCGGTACATGCTGTAGTCTCTCTCTTTCTCACACACATACAGATTACTTAGTACTTTACTATATATATATTTTTTTGTTTTTTTTTACCAAATAAAGTTAGAGTTAAAGTACCACTGATAGTCACACACACACTAGGTGTGGTGAAATTACCCTCGGCGTTTGACCCATCCCCTTGTTCCATCCCCGAGAGGTGAAGGGAGCAGTTAGCAGCTGTGGTGGCCGCACTCGCGAATTTTGATATATAATAATAAAATACTTTTTATGACTAAATTAATCACTGTATTTGTTTGATGTCTTTACTTTTACTTGAGTCATATTAGTTTCGTTGTACTTGTTGCAATGACAATAAAGACCTACCTACCTACCATTATTCTTAAGTAACAATACTGTTACTTGAGAACACTTTTTGAGTACTCTACCAACCTCTGCATATAAGTGTAAAAAAGTAAAATAACCACTGTTTGAATACCACATTAATACAAGAAAACTCGTATTTTTACAACAAGTGAACGACAGAGCAAACAAAATATGATTAGTATCATTGTTGAACGTTCCTGTGAACAATTCAGCAACAAAATGTTTATTTAGATCTTGTTGATTTAGCCACGTAGTACTTATCTGCCAGGAAATGTGATCGAAAAGTACAAACTTTTAAAACAGAACAGACTATTTCGATTGACTGCACGTACTACGCTGTATGCATCGTTTGCCTTCTAATATATGCTGGTCACATGTTCCACTGAGAAGACAGCAAAGCGAGGAGAAATGTTAACTGTAAATAGTAACACATGGCCTTTAAAATCAATGTTAAGGAGCACCACCACTTTCACCTTTAGGCCAGGACACTAAAGGTTGCACACTTCTCAGTTGGCAGGGCGCTCTTACTTCTGACAGTCCCTCAACACACTGCTCCCCCAGTGGCAAAGCAAAACACCACCAAAGGGTTTGCAAAGTGCTACGTCTGACCTTTAGCCATTGAGTTGTTATATGTTTGTGTTTGTTTTTGTGTGTGTTTGTATATATATATATATATATATATATATATATATATATATATATATATATATATATATATATATATATGTATATATATATATATATATATATATATATATATATATATAATGTATGTGTGTGTTGATTATGTTGATTGTTGACTGTGAGTCATGAGTACAAGTTTAAGTCTGAGCCCCTCTGAGGTGAGGCTTTTGTTGGCAATGTTTTATTGTGTCGACGCTGGGGGTTAATTATCAACAATTGTTGCCTGACCTTCTCGCGTGTCTCCAAATGAAATATTGGAGTGTTTGAAAACAGCCTCCAGTAGAAATGCAGTCTGTAAATCATGGCTCATTGCTTGCAGCTGGTTTGCAACACAATTATAGCATAGTTTTTTTGTAATTTCCAAAAAGAATACACCTTTTAACTATATCATCGTCCACAAATTGCACACCAACTTTGTGATCAAATTCTATCAAACCTAGCTGAGTGTGAGGACTGACATCCTGGCTTCAACGGGGGCCCTTTCTTTTGTCATGTTCTATCTGCCTTTCACTTTCCATTTGGGGTGCGTGTTTGAGACAATTGAACAATTCGGTAAAAAGAACAAGTAATCTTAATGGAAGGTCTGGAAACAATGGGAACCGCAGTGGCTCACCTGGTTAATAAGTGGACAAACCCAGGAGCGATTACGTCTGTTGCAATCTCATTGAGTTCGATCAAAGCAAGGATGTGCACTTTTCCTTTTTAAGAATCGGGGAGCCAAAGGAAATTAATGACTTTAAGCGTGTCACCTGTAAAGTAGACGCAAGGGACTGCTGCTACAAATGAATATTCGAGGCACTCCAGAGAAATTATAAAAAGTTTGGTCCTTTTAAACCGACACTTATATTTTTTGTTAAAAATCTGAAAGAAATTGATTTATATGCAAGTCACATATGCAAGTCTTCCCTTGAGTTTTCCTTGGGGTATGATAAATGAATTAAAAAATATATATAGCGTATTTTTCGGATTATAAGTCACATTTTTTTTCGGAGTTCCACATATACTCCGGAGGGACTCATGTGTGACATTATTAACACATTACCGTAAAATATCAAATAATATTATTTATCTCATTCGCGGAAGAGACTAAGAAAATGTCAGCAATCGCCACACACACGTCGACCAAAAAGACGGGGTAGGGTCATTGCAGAATTGCATTGTGGGTCATGGAATGCTAACTACTATATGATATATGCTACTGCCGTAGCTATTAAAATGGATCATTTCATCGTTGGCGGTAACTTATAAAAACTGAGAAGGGCTGAACAAAAATGGCACAGAAAAGGATATCATGTACTGCAGATTACAAGCTGGACGTAGTGAAATTTGCAGCAGAAAACGACAAGAGGAAGTGGCCATACCTTTGGAGTTGGCAGAGTTGTTTAGAAGCGACATCGAGGAAGAAGATTTCATCAAATTTATCGATTAGGAGTGACAGATTCTATATGTTATAGTTATTTGAATGACTCTTACCATGATATGTTACGTTAACATACCAGGCACGTTCTCCGTTGGTTATTTATGCGTCATATAACGTACACTTATTCAGCCTGTTGTTCACTATTATTTATTTATTTTAAATTGCCTTTCAAATGTCTATTCTTGGTGTTGGATTTTATCAAAAAAATTTCCCCCCAAAATGCGACTTATACTCCAGTGCAAAAAAAATAAAAAAAAAAATATATATATATATATATATATATTTTTTTTTTTCCTTCTGTATTATGCATTTTCGGCCGGTGCGACGTATACTCCGGAGCAATTTATAATCCGAAAAATACGGTGTATAATGTCCCTTGGATTGGTTGACTCATGTCAACAAAAATACAGGCAACATAATTCTATGTCAATGTTATGTTGTGTTCTACATAACATGTAATGGTAGTTCTTTGATCAAAATGTTTCATAGATTCTGTTTTACAGACCATCTTCAATCCGCTTTCTGACTGTCTTTTTAGAATATACTGTTTTGTTAGCGATCATATTTACATTTACATTCTGCAGGCCGAGCCCCTTTCAACTGCGTTTCCACCCCGTCAGGTTTGTTGTATTTTTTAGCGCTTTAATATTGAGTCCACCAACAGATATAATTGAAAATTAGGGTTATACCAATATTTTGGTAGAAGTACTGCTACCAACATGTATTTCGTTACTTTTGATACTTTTAAAATAAAGTTGACCACAACACAAAACATATTCATTATTGGCTTTATTTTAACAGAAAATCATGTAATACATAAAAAAATATGTTTCTTATTGCAATCAAAGAAAAATGTTGGTATTGAATAAGAAAATCAACATACTAGAGCATGGGTCTCCAAACTACTGCCCGAGCCCGCCAGCATCCAATATCCTCCCAGTTGTAAGTAAAAAAAAAAAAAAAAAAAAAAAAAAATATATATATATGTGGCCCCCAGCCACACAGGCTCCTCATTTGTCTTTTGAAGTATGCGGTAACATTTTGTATTATTTTGCCAAAATTATGAGGGACAAGCGGTAGAAAATCGATCGATTATTGTACTTGATCATTTACTGTTAATATCTGCTTACTTTCTGTTTCAACATGTGCCATCTACACTTCTGTTAAAATGTATCATGTACTTATGCTTATGGTGTTTGGAAACTTTACATTAGTTTTGGGTTATAGCCTACTACAGATTTAACTCCGGCTCTGGTTGTGGATCCTCCAAAACACTGCCGGTCCCAAGCCTGGATAAAGAAGTAAGGGTTGGGCGTAGGGTTAGCACCACTACCTCTTAAAATAACATGTTTACTATGGAATCTGCAAGCAAAACCAATGCAAAAAACCGGCATTAGATATGGAGCTCGAGTATGTCAAGTATGACGTACTCGAGGTATGAAGTACCTGAGGCAAGCCCGTGTCCTGAGAAAGAGCAACATTTTCTCTGCCAAAACGAGAAAGAAAGATCGCCACCTGGAATGTTAGGACATTGTAAAATAGTGGACACCTAGCTCAGCTACTGAGGGAGTTTGGAAGCTATAATTTGAGTATCTAATGAATAAATGAAATATGTTGGACGAGAAATTGGAAACTCATAATTGAAGAAAAAACATTACTGTATTTTGGATATAAACAGCACCACATTTGGGGAGTAGTAGTGGTGTTACATAAAGAGGCATCACAGCAATTTATCCTCAGAGCAAGGTTCGAAATCCAGACACTCCAAGACGACAGTAGTACAGGTATCCACCCCAAAAGAAGAGGCTCAAGACAATGAAAAAGATGCATTTTATGAACAACTACAGGATGTGATGACTGAAATTAATT
Organism: Nerophis ophidion; assembly: GCF_033978795.1. NCBI lineage: Eukaryota > Metazoa > Chordata > Actinopteri > Syngnathiformes > Syngnathidae > Nerophis > Nerophis ophidion. The sequence goes on along the minus strand of NC_084620.1, from coordinate 26,906,868 downwards.
TGTTTCAAAAACAAATCACAATGTTGGCTTTTTTTTCCCAACAACATATGTTATTGCTTCCCACTGCAGATTTCATGAGAGGCAACAGACATAATAAAAAATCACTTACTGTACAAGGTCTGCTGTCATTAGGATGTTGACTGATATAATTGTTATACTGAAATACCAGGTCTAAATTGGACCATTGGATGAAGACGAGGAACCAAGAAAGAAAGCTGGACAAAACCTGACACTTGAGACCTCGGAGACAAAATGAGGGGAATAGAGCAAAAAAATAAGAGGACAGAAATAAAGTTAAAAAGTTAAAGTACCAATGATTGTCACCCACACACTAGGTGTGGCGGAATTATTCTCTGCATTTGACCCATCACCCTTGATCACCCAATGGGAGGGGAGGGTTGCAGTGGGCAGCAGCGGTGCAACACCCGGGAATCATTTTTGGTGATTTAACCCCCAATTCCAACCCTTAATGCTGAGTGCCAAGCAGGTAGGTAACGGGTCTCATTTTTATAGTCTTTGGTATGACTCAGCCGGGATTTGAACTCACGACCTACCGATTGTATTTACTTCCTGTCAGTGCTCTTATTTTGTTCCATTTCCTGTTTGGTTCCGCGGAGCACTGTTTTTTCCTCACCTGCCGTTGATTGGCAGCCGCTCGACACCTGTTTATGCCTTGTCTCGAACACTCATCAGTGCTCGAATATAGCTTTATGTTGGTAACTATTACATGCAAGACTGCTTCCCTCTCGGTTTGGAGTAACAAAACTCATCTTACCTACTCATTGTCCTGGTTCTTGCATCTTAGGGTCACAAAAACTGCAGCCATGCGAGTTCCTAACAGAAATGACTGCAAACTACAAACAAGCACACAAACAAGTAAAACAGAGCTGTAGAAAGGACAAACAATCTTGATAGAGAGTAAATGTGTGGGGGCACAAGAGTCAGTGACAGAAATGACACCCACACACTCTACTGCACAGCCAGAGAGCTGGGAGGATCTAGTAGGAGCTCTGGTGCCCCTATAAAAGATAGTAATGGAAAAGTACCTCCGACAGAAGAAGAACAAAACGAACAGTGGGTTGAAAGGTTTAAAGAAATATTGAACCAACCTGAACCCCTTTAGGGTTATTTACCTTCACAGAATAACAACAAAATCCAGAGCTAGAGGTAGAAGTAGGGCCAATTACACAGTAAGAAGTCAGAAATGCAATAAACAGGGTAAAAAAACAACAAACCTGCAGGCTTATATCAAATTCCGGCAAAATTACTCAAAAATAAAGGGTAAACAATGAATGAAAGACTCTCAAAATTTTGTAATAAATGGTTTAATTCGGATCGCTAAATTTATCTCTTGATTACAGCTTGCAAAAACATTCATTTGGCTCGACAGTGAGCCTTCTTCCAGTTTCACCAATCCAACGTAACATTTGACTTCATTTCACCAATGGAGCCTGGCTTACTTGCAGGCCAAGAAGAAGAAGTCGGGGGTGGGAGGGACTGACACTGTTCACACCAACAAGGACAAAGTGCAGATATAGAAGCTGAAATAAGTCAATATTCCTAAAGGATATTTTAAAGTAAAAGCTTACTTGTTTAATAAGTGTCGGAATGTCTTCAAAAAAGACACTTTATTTACATGAAATGACGCCGGCACATCCCGCTGTTGGAGAAAACCGGTGGACATGTAAAACCTTCAAAAAGCCAGTATTTTGACTCTAAAACTTTTTATATGCACAATTTAATTAACAGACAGTAAAAATTATAAGTGTGTGTTTCGTTAGTCAGTAGAAAAAATTATAAATTGTGGTGGATCACATGGGGCTTCACGGTGGCAGAGGGGTTAGTGCGTCTGCCTCACAATACGAAGTTCCTGCAGTCCTGGGTTCAAATCCAGGCTCGGGATCTTTCTGTGTGGAGTTTGCATGTTCTCCCCGTGAACGCGTGGGTTCCCTCCGGGTACTCCGGCTTCCTCCCACTTCCAAAGACATGCACCTGGGGATAGGTTGATTGGCAACACTAAATTGGCCCTAGTGTGTGAATGTGAGTGTGAATGTTGTCTGTCTATCTGTGTTGGCCCTGTGATGAAGTGGCGACTTGTCCAGGGTGTACCCCGCCTTCCGCCCGATTGTAGCTGAGATAGGCGCCAGCGCCCCCCGCGACCCCATATATATAAATGGCGAAACAGGCCTGTTTCACCATATATATATATATATATATATATATATATATATATATATATATATATATATATATATATATATATATATATATACATATATATATATATATATATATATATATATATATATGGCGAAACAGGCTTATAGGGAGATATAACTTCTGTGTGTTTTCCTGACCTAACGTATATTCCGCTCTACCCAGGAATTGAGCAATGTATAATGGATAAACCACATAAATATATATATATATATATGTATATGTATTTCGGGGCCAGATTGTGAATGCTGGCGGGGTGTAGTTTGGAGACCCCTGGTCTGAAGTAATATAATGGCTTTGGAGATTTTCTAAGTTTTCCCAGCGCTATAGAAATCCAAATCCCGCTATAGATTTTGTATTTGCTGAAATGAGACGCTCACAGGATATTTGAATATGTAAGCAGACCCTCGGTCATATAAAGCATTCCCATAAGGGGGAGAGGATGGGGAGGTCAATAGGAGTCATTGTCCGGAGCTATACATTGAGAACATGTGATATTGACTTGAGGGTCTGCTGGAAGAACTGTGGAGACATGAATATAATGAGAAATCAAAAGTGCTCAAAGGCATTTATTGTCTTTGACATGGAGTTAAGTATGAGCCTAAAATCAATAATTGCAAAGAACTGACTTCTACGCCCTGATGTTATCGTATACGTTTGACTATCCCAGATTTCAAATCAAATATATCAATATATATTGCTAGTTACTTGTATTTAAAAAAATGGCAAAAGAAGACTGATGTAAGTGATTTAGTAGATGTTTATGTTATTCCAGGGTATAAAGTCCAATCCATCCACTCAGTACCATCACTTCATTATACAAGAACTGCATGACAACAACTTTCCCATAAAAAAAATAACTGGAAATCAACTACAGAAGTTGATTTCCAGTTATTTAATGTATTCCTACCTCATATGCCACAAGCCAAATAAATACCTACTAGTACAATCCACATGATCAAAGATCAAAGCCAAGAGGAAGTAGAATAAACTATGGTACTAGCACATAAGGCAGTGCAGAGTCAATGCAAACAAAAACCAAAAGCTTGACTCGGAAAAAAACAAACTGAACATGTGAACGGCAGCCAATATGTAAAATAGCGGGACAGTACCAGTTGGATTCTGCGGTTCTATTTCATTAGATTTTTCGATACTGTATTGCAAGATATGGTGGTATAAAACATGGCAGGCAGAAAATGATTACAAAACCTATAAAAACAAACCTAACTAGCATACCATGAACATGTAGGAAACAATATTACAGTCCACCATTAAGCAAAAACAACATGAGAGCAACATGGGGCATCCTGTGGCGATCGGTTTAGCCATGTAGGACCCCTACGCAAGGAAGAAAAATAGATAGGAATAATAAGAAAAAGACCACTTAAAAAGAAGTGAGGACAAAATAACTAAGAATGCACATTTAAGGAGTGAAGAACAGAAATTGCACAGAGAATGTGTGCCGAGGTAACAGTTAACACTACAGCGCAATGCTGGAATTGAGCCGCAAGAAACGCGAAGCATGAGTGAAGCCAAGGTAGAGGAGGGTGTACACGACTGGAAGAGTGAATCATCAGGAATCTACGGGTGCCCAGTGAAGGTACTGGAGAGCTTCAGTAGTCAGGAGGAAATGATAATCAGGTGTGCGCACAAGTGGCTACACTCCGTGACCCAGAAACCAGGCATTGCAACAAAAACAAGATACGCGAAGCAGAGCTGCCAGATCATGACAATAGCATTGTTAAAAATGATACTTTTCAGACAGAAATGTAAAAAAATGACATTATTAAGAAAGTAGTTGAAAGCTTCAATAAGTAATATTGGACTAAAACTGGAGGAAAGTATCACAGACCAGGGTCAGTTCAGGACTTCAATGACACCGTCCATCCATCCATTTTCTACCGTTTGTCTCTAATGACACCATAGATAGAAATGACAACTCAATATTCCCCCCTGACTTGAGACAAGAGGAAAATGCTAAAATCGTGAAAAAAAGCAAATCCAATACTTCAACTGAGTGTAAGGGAAATTAGATAGAAACAATAAGAAAGATTATTGAGGAGATTTCAGAACTGTTGATGTACAGTATTTCAGTAACCTATCATTTCAAACAGGCAAATTCCCAAACAAAATGCAAATAAAAAAAGTTGCAACAATTTATAGGACTGAAGACAAAGATCAGTTTACAAATTACAGACCTGTTTTTTTACTTCCACAATTTTCTAAAATTATTGAACAAAATTAACACCAGATTAGACTAATCCATAAACAAATATACAACACTGGCAGAGAACCAACATGGATACAGAACTAACATTTCATCATCGATGGCATTAACTGAAATATCGGAAGAGATTACCAATGCAAAATATGCTAAACAGTGTGCAGCTGCAGTGTTTATGGATCTAACTAAAGCATTTGACACAGTTAATCAAAATATCTGAAATAATAAAATTGAACAGTATGGCATCAGAGTTGGTCTTGAACCAGGTAAGGAGCTAACTAACCAGCAGGAAGCAATACGTGAAGCTCAGCAAACATAAGTCTACAATGCTAAACATATCGTGGTGTACCCCAGGGATCAATACTGGGACTAAAATTGTTCTATCTGTCTATAAACAACTTTTATAAAGTTACAAAGGACTTAAAGTTACGATACGATGATACGACTGTGTTTTGTTTAGGAGAGAACACACGGACGTTAACAAAAATAATAACAGAAGCAATGAATAAATTAAAAAAATGACAAAAACCGACTATCTTTGAATCTCAGTAAAACTAAAATAATGCTATTCAATAACAAAAGGGAAAGTCAAACACAAATACAAATAGATGGATTAGACATTGACAGATTAACATAAATACAAATTTTCGGTGTAACAATAGATGATAAAATGAACTGTAAATTTCTTATAAAAATATACCTCATAAGGTGGCAATAAATACATCAATCATGATAAAAGCCATAAATGAATTGGATCAAAAATCCCTCCATGTTCTTTACTGCTCATAAGTGCTACCATATCTAAATTACCGTCGAGAAATATGGAGAAATAATTACAAAAGTACGCTTCATTCAATAGTTATGTTACAAAAAACGTCCGTTAGAATAATACATAATGTTGGATATAGAGAAGATTCAAAGTCTTTATTTGATGAAATAAAAAATATTAACATACAATGACTTTGTGCAAAAATTATGCAAAAAGCAAACTGTAACTTGCTACCCAAGAATGTACAACAATTTTCTCCGGCAAAAGAGGAGAAATATAAACTTAAGGAAAAATGACAAAACATCTGTATCCACATACAACACTGAAAAACCTTTACTATATCAGCATATGGAATTAAATTATGGAATGGATTAAGCAAAGAAATCAAACAATGTATGGATATGATCCAGTATAAAAAAAACTGTTCAAACTCAGAAGGTGTTTACACAGTGCAAAGAGAGATAATAATGATAAATAAACATTTTAAACTTATTGAAAATGAGGTAATTTTATTTATCTTACTTTTTTATTCTATTTTTTTTTTTTTGGTTGAATGTTATTTTTTACGGAGTGAATTGTGTACACTTAGAGAACAGGAAGTAATTAAAAAGGGGCAAGATTAAATAAAGTCTGGTTCTTCATACTACTTTTCAGACATGTTGAAAGGCAAAACTGGCAAATATGATGTATCAAGTTGTAACTCTATGCATGTACAGTACCAAATAAACTTAAACCCTCCATCCATCCATTTTCTACCGCTTATTCCCTTTTGGGGTCGCGGGGGGCGCTGGCGCCTATCTCAGCTACAATCGGGCGGAAGGCAGCATACACCCTGGACAAGTCGCCACCTCATCGCAGGGCCAACACAGATAGACAGACAACATTCACACTCACATTCACACACTAGAGCCAATTTAGTGTTGCCAATCAACCTATCCCCAGGTGCATGTTTTTGGAAGTGGGAGGAAGCCGGAGTACCCGGAGGGAACCCACGCATTCACGGGGAGAACATGCAAACTCCACACAGAAAGATCCCGAGCCTGGATTTGAACCCAGGACTGCAGGAACTTTGTATTGTGAGGCAGACGCACTAACCCCTTAAACCACTAATCCTTATTTGTACCTCACTAATGTTTTTAGCTCATGAGCACCGTAAACCCAAGATAGCAGATTAAGAACCTATGTGTGGGCCATTAAGGGCGGCGATTTCCTATTATGTTGTGTGTTATGGTTGCATCTTCATCCCCAATGATGTTATTTTCTTGGAGAATTTCATGCGGAATTTGAAGGAATGATCAAATATGTCTGCCAGATGCTTTGTTGCAGGTTGTATGTAGCAATACAACTAAAGAAGGGGTCAGCCTGCCTACATTTGCAAATGATGGGAATCGAAGAAAGTATGGACCTCTCCAGTCAATTGAATCGTGCAAAAGGAGAGAAGAGCAATTTGCAGCTATTATTTTTATGATTCTGACTTCAAAGAAGAAGGGTTTTGGTTAGAGTTTGGATGGAAAAAAATGAAAAGACTCAAGCCAAATGCCAACCCAAAAATCAAGAGCACCCTCGGGGGGAGAAAGACTGAGTCAGAACATGTGGAAAAACTAAGAAATAAGAGCAGAACCTGCGATCAAAAACACGAGAAAAAGAAGGTAAGCCTCTATATGGTATTTTGCAGCAACCTCTTGAACTGATGTTTTCCTTAAGATACTTGAGGAAATGCTGAAAGAGCATGAATAAATATAGGATGTGGTGACTATGGAAGAGGAGAGGAGAGAAGCGAGTATTACATTTCAGAAATGGAGATTATTTTATATTTCTTTTTTGCTCATAATGTTAACCATACTGTATACATTGTGAAGTAATAATGGACAAGGGCGACAAAAACATGCAATTAAGCGATCCAAATAACATTTTTACATGCCTTTGTCTACACTGTCTCTGTGAGTAAATGTGCTCCACTTCTGTAGATGATGTCACACCAAGAGGGACCACCATATTGAGCCTGGTGATGGAAAGGCGGTGTTCCAAGTACAGTTGGTTATTTATTGATCACTCAAAAACTCAAAAGTACATGATGAGGACGTTTCAGTGACATTTTAGCCATCTGTAAGCTGTAGGTTCCTTCCTAATCATCAGGATCGTCTGGTATCTTAGAGTTCCCACAATTTCCAGTAAGACCAGTAAAGTAGTACAGGACAGAGACTAGAGAACAAGGTTACAAGGCCATAAGGCAATGGGCTCATAGAGCCGATAGTATTGATAATTTGGGAAATATGATCACCTTCAGTCTGTTCATTTAGACAATAGAGGGGGATCAATGGGGATGCAGACATTTGTGTAAGGGATCCTGACAATCTCTTAGCATCTCCGTCTGCATCCATGCAGTCTGCCGCTCTTAACGGGGAGGCAGGGACAGCCATCCTGTCTTGCAGCTGCTTGGCCGCCACTCCACCGCCTATCGATGGCTGTTTTGGGGCGGCCCAGCCAGCACTTTCAACTATGGAGTCAGACAGTCTGTCCGGTTTTTATCCCAAAAATGAGAGGATCAATAACCAAAACTGTATCAAGTTTAGATTTTTTATAGCCAGAGTGTCGAGAGTGTGGCTTAGGGACACTTCATTGGCCCTCAATATATTCCAAAGATAAGTTTACTTAATTATTAAAGGCCTACTGAAATTAGATTTTCTTATTTAAATGGGGATAGCAGGTCCATTCTATGTGTCATACTTGATCATTTGACGATATTGCCATATTTTTGCTGAAAGGATTTAGTAGAGAACATCCATGATAAAGTTCGCAACTTTTGGTCACTAATAAAAAAGCCTTGCCTTTACCGGAAGTAGCAGACGATGACGTCACCTGTGTGAGGGCTCCTCACATCCTCTCATTGTTTATAATGGGAGCCTCCAACAAAAACAGCTATTCGGACCGAGAAAACGACAGTTTCCCCATTAATTTGAGCGAGGATGAAAGATTTGTGGCTGAAGATATTGGTAGTGAAGGACTAGAAAAAAGTGTGAGCGTTTTAGATGTAATTAGACATATTTACTAGGATAATTCTGAAAGATCCCTTATCTGATTATTGTTTTAATAGTGTTTTAGTGGGATTGTAAAGACATACCCCGAGGTCGGATGGCTGCGGTGAACACGCCAGTGTCTCAGAGAGAAGCCAAGGAGCCAAGCTCACAGCTGCCTTTTTTGACGGCTACTGCAGGAGGACAAATAATCCACTGATGTTTCCGGTAAGATATATATCACAATTTTCCCATCCAAAAACATGCTGGTTGACGTAGAGAAACATGTTCGCTTGACCACTCTGTGTTAAAGCCTTCCAACAAACTAAGAAACACCGACTGTGTCTCGGTGCTAAAGACAGCTGCAATCCACCGCTTTCCATCAACGGCATTGTTCTTTATAGTCTCCATTATTAATTGACAAAAATGCAAAAGATTCAGCAACACAGATGTCCAAATTACTGTGTAATTATGCGATGAAAAGAGACGACTTTTAGCCGTAAGTGGTGCTAAACTAGTATGTCCCCTCCAAACCGAAACGTCACAAACACGCGTCATCATACGCGTCATCATTCCGCGACATTTTCAACAAGAAACTTCACGGGAAATTTAAAATTGTAATTTAGTAAACTTAATTGGCCGTATCAGCATGTGTTGCAATGTTAATATTTCATCATCGATATATAAACTATCAGACTTCGTGGTCGGTAGTAGTGGGTTTCAGTAGGCCTTTAAGTAAATATATGATTTGAAGATACACAAATTTGCACTATACCCTTTAATCTCTGCTACTTGTTGATAAGTTTGACTTTTTTCCAACTCCTTTTTGGAAATGTTGAATTGTGTAACCTTAAACTTCAGCTGTATGCCAAAGTCAGATGCACCACATGTATAAAATAAACTAAATTAATAAAGAAAACTCACAACGAGGTCTGTCAATGTTAATCCATTATAGCATTTGATTAATAAAAAAAATTTATGACGTTTTGACCGCCGGGAGGTGGCGCACATTGCACTGGCAGTGATCTCGTCATGCCCCAGTGTGATGATAGAGCGCAGTGTGCTCTCCACCCTTCAAAACAAACTCTGACGGAACTTTACATAAAACTGAGGTTATTTGTTCCAGCGACAAATTGTCTTATTGTCGGCGCACATTAGGATTAAAATAGCACCTTAAAACAAATGGCGTCTCTAGCATGAATACTACATGCACAGCAAAAAGAGAACAACAAACCGTGCTTTTCTAGGGTTACCAACCAGCCCTTGAAAAACGGAACCGTCCTATATTTAGTTAAAAAAAGTATATGTCCCAAATCAATCTGTATAGGGATGCGCTTTGTCCCGTACTAGAGTGTAACACCATACCTACCGTCAAGCATAGTGGTGCTAGTATTATCCCCTGGGCCTGTTTTGCTGCCAAATGGAACTAGTGCTTTACAGAGAGTAAATGGTACAATGAAAAATGAGGATTACCTCCAAATTCTTCAGGACAACCTAAAATCATCAGCCCGGAGGTTGGCTCTTGGGTGCAGTTGGGTGTTCGAACAGGACAATGACCCAAAACACATGTAAAAATGGTAAAGGATTGTCTAAATCAGGCTAGAATTAAGGTTTTAGAATGGCCTTCCCAATTTTGTGACTTAAACATGTGGAAAATGCTAAAGAAACAAGTCCATGTCAGAAAACCAACAAATCTAGCTAAATTGCACCAATTTTGTCAAAAGAAGTGGTCAAAAACTAAACCAGAAGCTTGCCAGAAGCTTGTGGATGGCTACCAAAAGCGCCTTATTGCAGTGAAACTTGCCAAGGGACATGAAGGCGAATATCAACATTGCCGTAAGTAAACCTTTCACCCAGCAGATTTGGTCACATTTACAGTAGACCCATAATAAATTCATAAAAGAACCGAACTTCATTAATGTTTTTTGTGCACCAATCAACTGCTTGCAAGAGGTTTCAAGTACTGCTAGCTTTTGCGGGACTAACAGCACGAACTTGGCGAATCGAGGTTTCTCAGGGGCAAGGCCAGGCCAAGACAGACTGATTCCACGACTCGTTGCAGCGACTGACCAGATGATAGGTTTGTCTATCTCTGCTCTTGTGTAGAGTATGTCGCTATGCTCTGACTGTCATGGTCCACCACAGACCTTGTGACAGTAACATGATTGGAACTGGATGTCCAGACTCACCCGGAAGCCGTGATTTGTCTTCGGGGTTTGCTCCCTTAGCCTTTGGTCAACCAAGACCTTAACCACAAGGCAGCGGTAAACACTTCGTAACCCTGAGGAGGGAGGCTACCAGGTGCTACACCTTGCCCAAGGGTGACCTGGGGTTTTCTGTCGGGGTAGTCCATCCCCTCGCCTTTAGTCAACCAAGACCTGCCCGCAAGGCAGCGGTGACTCATGGAGGGCGGGGTTGTCAGAGCCCGTGCAGTAACCAAACTGCCCACTGCCCACTGTGCTCCAATCACTCTATGATAAAACAATAAGAGTTGTAAAAATGATTGGAAACTCAAAACATCCATGACATTATGTTCTTTACAAGTGTAAAGATTGTATTTTTTTTCTTACATATGTTGAATTGTATTGTTTTCTGCGGATATGATTTTAATGAAACACATTGACTTGTAACTTGTCCCATAAAAATATTTGACTTAGGATAAAGGAGGTATACAGCACACAAATACTTACCATTACACATTTATTTTGAAAGTGGTTTAATGAAATAAATCAAAACATACAGGCCTATATATTATGTGCTTCCAAAAAAAAAAAAATAATAAAATAAAAATGTACTTTCATTTTTACAATGATGTGCCTTGGGAACTGCTCGATTGTCACAACTCTGGCTTCTCCACAGACACATAAACACACAAATCCACACCTTAGACATGACTACACTAAAGCTTAGTTAATGAGACCCAATTTGACGCAATTAGGCGGTGTTTGTGTTGATGCTTATTGAGCGTGTGTGTGCGTTGTTGGGTTGGCTTTGGCCATCCCTCTGGGACTCCCTGAGGCCACAGTGTGGATAATTAGAGTTCATGTGAGTGGGTTAACGCACCTCAGTGGGTGCAAGGGAGCAAGACAGCGCTGCTGCTGCACCTTAGCTTTTGATGTCTGGTCAGCTATCTACCTGAATGTCAACCTACTGGGACAGTGCGAGGATTTGACATTATGTCTGCAGGTTATTATTATGTGTGTTTTTTTATACAACTGATCGATTGGTCTGGTCTGCAGTAGTGCTGGGGAAGGGGGGGGGACTGTCACTGCTAGTTAGGGATTGACCGGTGGGCATCATTAACAATGAGAGTGCTTGCTTGGTGGAGGCTTTGTTGTGTGAAGAAGCCGTGCCTTCCTCTTTTAGCCTCCTGGACTTAGTTGACCTTTTACTTCGGGAGCAGCTGGAGCCGAGAGATATTTAATTGAATGGAGTCTTCAGATGTATTTTGGAGAGAGAGAGACGAGGAGATACCGCCAGCTCAAGTCTCGGCAAGAGTGGGAAAGTGTGGGGGGCGAGTTTGCTTGACCTTCAAAGCCTAATTGATAGGCTTTTCATAGACCTTGCTTGAGATGTGCGTTGTCCCTGTTGTTCCGCAGACCCTGACAACTCTTGCAGAAGTACAAAGTCAACCCCAGGTAGGAAGCCCCCAGAGGCTCTGTTGCAATCAATAGCAGCCGGCTCAGCTAACGAGAGGTTCAGTCACTCTCTCGCGTTCACAGGCCCATTAACAGGTGACGCCTCGCCTAATTCTACAACCTGCACTCATTATAGTGCATGGAGAATAAAGGAGGAGGTAACATTAGGGTGTGTAGAAGCAGCGGCAAGTACAGAGTAAGGTTGAACGACCATGAAAAGTCTGTTTTGGATAATTTTTTGCCCAAATTTGACTTGTCCGAAAAAGGGGACAAAGCACAGTTCTGAAGATTGCAAAAAAGAAAAATGTGATGTTCGTCTTAAAGCTGGAAATGAAATTCCCTGATATACATACAGTCAAGAGATTCAGGTTCGAATCCCCGCTAGTATAAGTTGGATTCTCTCTCTCTCTCTCTCTCTCTCTCTCTCTCTCTCTCTCTCTCTCTCCCTCTCTCTCTGTGTTTTCTACAAATGTACCACATACCTCACCTAAAGTCAGCTATAATAGGCCAGAGTTGACCTGAATTAAGAAAAGTTTTACAGAATAATGAATGAATGCATCATAAGGTTTCATTGATTTTACCAATACCTCTAAAAAAACCACTATATGACAGCAGCTTTCACCTTTTTCTTGCGGCTCTACTGTAGATGTTTATCAAGTGCCCCTTGTGCCTGAAATACCAAAGTACAAGGGGAAACAAGGCTCTGGATACAGACGCTCACACTGCCGGTCTTTGTGTGGGATCTCTTGCCAAGATCAGGTGGGGATTAGCAATCACTTCCACCCAGTCCTCGATGGTCAAACTCTGTTTCGGCATGGCCAAAGCAGGCCCTTGCTTTTGTTTTGGTGGGTTTGGTGAGGCCTGAATGGGTTGGCCTGCTTCTGCCTGGGCACTTTCTCTGGCAGCCAATGGATGCTAGCTGGTTTTCTCCATTGGGTCAGGGTTTGCTACAGGGACTCAGACTCTGTGGGGTTCAGTAGGTTCCCGGACAAGGTGTAGGTAAATATTCATGTGGAATTTGGCAATTCCTTTGGCAGATCTATTGAACTAAGCACTTAGAAAAAACTATGTACTTGGGGATCAGGCTTTATTATTCGTATTGCGTATATTTCTGAGAACCAGCTTTGCCTGCAGTGGACATTTATTTTTGTCTCTTTATTTTGGTTTTATATTCGGGGAAAAAAAATTATCAAGAACAGGAACTTCTGCAAAAAAGTTATTTAAAAACCTCTTATGTGACACCATTCCGGTGTTCTTAGGAATTTGCTGCAAAAATGTTAGTTTAACTGAACTTGTTGATTAGCCCTGCCCAATGGGTCTTATACACAGCTGCCTAAAGGATAGGTGGCCTTATCACCCTTGTGCCCCTGGTACCCCTGCACCTCGAGGACCCTGGTGGCCCTTGAACCCATTGTACCTTTGTAGTCTTGCAATCCAGTAGACCTAGGCACAACTGGTACCGTAACCACTTGCAGGTGTTCGAGGTGCCACAGTGGTCTGGTCTAAACCCTTATGCTCCTGCCTTTTTTAATTTTTGTGGAAGTAAAAACATACTTCAAACCAGAATTTATCTTCTCCCTCTTCTGGCTTCCTGTCTCTTTTAGATTCTCTTGCTGTGTTAAAACATGGTGATGGCCAACACAAGAGTGAGACGGGATGAATGACAATTCAATGCAAAAAAAAAAACAGCTTAAAAGGACGACGGGGGGGTGGGGGGGGGGGGGGTGGGGTCTGTATGCAGAGCATTGAGCCTTATTGTCTTTACCAAGTGGTTTAATTAATGCTCACAGACATGCACAGGCACACACACACACACACACACACACACACACACACACACTCACACACACACACACACACACACACACACACACACACACACACACACACACACACACACACACACACACACACTCACACACACACACACACACACACACACACACACACGATCTGTAGCCAGCAGGGAAACAACTTTCCATCTTGGGCATCAGCCTTGGACGTGCAAAAGATTTCCAAAGGATCATGTACAGAGATCAACCGATAAGAAGCTAATTTTGTGTACTTATGGGAGCAAACGATCACACAGCAGTGCCGCCCTCCTCCCCGCTTTTGCTGCCTCCCTCGGAATTCCTCCAGCCGGCAGGATGAAAGCGTGGAACGGAACCCAGATCTGAGGCTGTTTCGGCCATTAATGCTGATCTCCAAAATTAAAGATTTATACCACTTGATAGAGCCCCCTTGCACACACACACTAATATGAGGGGATAGGGGAAAGTTGGTGAGGGGGGATTTCCCCTTGAAGGCGCTCTTTTAAGTATTTCAATGGGAAAAAGGGGATGGTGGGAAAAAACAATCATCAGAACCACTTTTCAGCTAATTGGAATCTCTGGAATAAGTTACCAGTGAATGATGTTTAATTTGCGCGAAATGAGTGATCTTCCCCGCACTGATGGGAAATAAAAGAGGACTACAGCCAGGTCCTGGAACGTTTTATACATTTATTTAGTCATCATTGTCTAGCTGATAATTGATTCCACACAGCCACAAAACTAAGTAGTACCATGTTCACTTAGATTGAGGATTGATTTTACTGAGATGTACCCTTTTGGCAGCATACTCCGAATAGTTATCCTTACAGGGTGTGGTAGGCTGCATTTACACTACAATTACGAATCATTTTTTGTAGTTCCAAATGGCTTTATAATATTAATACAAATCTGACATGAAAATGATTGTTGCCAATGTGAATGCGGCATAAACTAAACACCGGATCAGCTACACCTGCAGACACACCTGGCAAATATGTTGACGCCCCTTAAAATGGCTTAATGACCTTGACAAGTAGTTACCGATGTAACCAAACACAAACAATAGTCATTACATAAGGAGGAACAGTTTAACTCTAATCGTTTTCGTCCAATTGGCATATTTAAAATGTTTAAAAGACTGAAGCTTCGAGGTGACAGAGCTTTCGCCGCTGCTGCTCCCAAGCTCTGGAACGACTTACCTTTGAGTGTTAGACAGGCCTCCTTTATTCCTGTTTTTAAATCGCTCTTAAAAACACACTTTTATTCCATGCTGTTTAACACTATGTGATCACCATCCTGCTTTGGCGTCCCATAATGCACCTGCTGTGAACCTGTTTCTATGTTTTATTTATTTTTTTCATTTTTTTATCGTACTCTGTTTGTGTTGTGTTGTGTTTGCTCGTTTTTCTTGTGTTATCTTTTAACCTGCCTATTGTACAGCACTTTGGTACCCCTGTGGTAAATTTTAGATGTGGTTTATAAATAAAGTTGATTTGATTTGATATTTATTTATTTGTTTTCATATGATATTTCATATTCTTATCTAACAGAGCTGCTACTGCAATTGTGTCGTATTTATTGCCTAAAATGACCATAAAGCTCACATACCTGCACAAATTGTTCTACTGGTGGCTGCTAACAAGAAACCCAAAAACAATTACATGGGTGAAATTTGGTAGTTTCTGTGGTCAAATCCAGGTTAATTGCTGGGTTGCACATGATGCCACATCTGTTTTTCCTGTTTGCGGCTTAATTCACATGATGGTCACCCAACTTAAGCGAAGCATTAAAACAAGTGAGAGTGAGTGTTGAGGTTGAGCAGAAAATGCCGTATTGCTGTTCTTTTGATTGATTGATTGATTGATTGATACTTTTATTAGTAGATTGTACAATTCAGTACATATTCCGTACAATTGACCACTAAATGGTAACACCCGAATACGTTTTTCAACTTGTTTAAGTCGGGGTCCACGTTAATCAATTCATGGTACAAATATAAACTTTTAGCCTAATACAGTCATCCCACAGGTTATTCATCATAGTATATACATTGAATTATTTACCTTATTTACAATCCGGGGGGTGGGATGAGTAGCTTTGGTGGATATCAGTACTTTAGTCATCAACAATTGCATCAACAGAGAAATGGACATTGAAACAGTGTAGGTCTTACTTAGTAGGATATGTACAGCGAGCAGAGAACATAGTGAGTTCAGATAGCATAAGAGCAAATAAATACATTAGAAGTACATTTTAATATTTACATTAGGTTATTTATAATCCGGGGAGATGGGATGTGAATGGAGGAGGGTATTAGTAAAGGGTTGAAGTTGCCTGGTGGTGTTGTTTTAGAGCGGTTTTGAAGGAATATAGATATGTAGAGATGCACTTACTTTAACACATGTTGGGAGTGCATTCCACATTGATGTGGCATAGAAAGAGAATGAGTTAAGACATTTGTTGGATCGGAATCTTGGTTTAACGTGGTTTGTGAAGTTCCCCTTGGTGTTGTGGTTATGGCGGTCATTTTCGTTAAGGAATTAGTTTGACATGTACTTCGGTATCAGGGAGGTGTAGCGGATTTTATAGACTAGGTTCAGTGCAAGTTGTTTTACTTTGTCCTCCACCCTGATCCAGCCCACTTTGGAGAAGTTCTTCGGTGTTCCAATTGTTCAAATGGAGAGATAGGAGAGAGCTTTCATAGAGTCCTGAAAGAAGTCGTTCAAAATGATACTAAAGTAGGGCTCTTAAAAATATCACTTTCATCATCTTGTGGAATACAATCGCACCATGCTTGTGTCTGCAGCAATCCATCCATCCATCCATTTCAACCCCTTGTCTCTCTCGGGATTGGTGGGGCTGGAGCCTATCCCAGCTGCACTCGGGCAGAATGATCAGTTTGTAAAGTGAACATTTGATTTGTTTGAGAAACCTTCAGTGATGCAATTGAGTTTATTCTCTACTATATTTGTAAAGTTTAAAAGCAGAACTAAACGTGAAGAAAGGACAAGAGATCGCAAAGGTTTGTTTTTTTGTGGTTGGTATGCCTAAATATAACTATGAAGTTCTGGTTGTGCAGATAAACACATATCATGTTGAGTACTAGTAATAAATATTGTGATTGTTGGTCCAATTCACTGTATTTTTGTTTTCGATTTTATGAATATTAATAAACAAGATGACTACAGCCCTCGTAAGCTCAACACCATATACTGAATCGTGTTATTGCAAGCAAACATTGCTGAACAACAGGGACATCCATAGCTAAATAATGAGACAAAATATGAGTTTCACACCATAAAAACAACTGCAGATATGAATTGTAGATGACAGGCTAATATTTATAGCAGGAAATCAACTGCAAACCAATGCATTTTCTATTTAGCGTCACAATAACAGCAGCTCGGCTCTCTTTATGTCAATCACATATGTCACTTAGCGATGCTGAAACAGGTCCAACTTCGCCTTTCACCGAATAATGCTTCGTTTGTGGACCCCGTACCCTCCAGATGTAAAGACATGATGTGCCTAAAATATTTTCTTTTTTAAATGCTTGTAAGTGTCAAAGCAAGTGCAGTCGAGGCGAGCAGTAACATCTTGGTGATGATAAGTGGTTTAAATCTTTCAAAAATTATTTTTATTAAGAGTGTTTGTATCCACTCCATCCCATTTTAAAAATATTTCTCCAGGATCTCTTATATTTGCCTAAGCCTTTCAAAATGCACCTAAATCTGCACTGATGCACATCAATACACAATGGGACTCTAGACCAGGGGTAGGGAACCTATGGCTCTAGAGCCAGATGTGGCTCTTTTGATGACTGCATCTAGCTCTCAAATAGATCTGAGCTGACATTACTTAACACGATTAGTAATGAATAATTCCGCCAGTAATTGGTGTTAAAAATAACGTTTAACATATAAAACATTCTTATGCATTTTAATCCATCCATCCATCCGTTTTCAACCGCACCTGTTCAATAAGTCACATCAATGGTAAGAAGTCCATCCATCTATTCTCTACCGCTTGTCCCTTTTGGGGTCGCGGGGGTTGCTGGAGCCTATCTTAGCTGCATTTGGGCAGAAGGCGGTGTACACCCTGGACAAGTCGCCACCTCATCGCAGGGCCAACACAGATAGACAGACGACATTCACACTCACATTCACACACTAGGACCAATTTAGTGTTGCCAAAGAAGTATTTTATTTATTATTGGTTAGCTTCAGAATAAAAAATGCATGTATTTAGTTGTATTCAGTGTTAAAACATATGATACGGCTCTCGCGGTAATACACTTTAAAAAATTTGGCTTTCATGGCTCTCTCAGCCAAAAAGGTTCCCTGCTCTAGACCATCGTCTGAAACCCGGAAGTGCCTCTTGGTCATGTGATTGCAACCCAGCAATACTGGCATGCTTTTATTTTGAAGCTTACTATGCACTAAACAGGAACTGTGTGAATGTTTTAAAGGGGACCAATTAGGCAATACCCATTTAATTTACCTATTGGTACCTGTGTTTGTGTTTCTGGATCTGCTTAAGTCCTGAAATGTTTAACTCAAACCATGGCGGCCTGGTGGATATATTTATAAAGTAGTCTTGCCTTCCTTCTGACTTTTCTTCAAACGAGCCATACGGAATTGGCCCTATTTGTGACATTTTTCCAATTGGTGATGTTAACAGACCACAGAACTTTCCTCCAGAAGGTCTTATCTTTGTCAATACCTAGCAATTTGCTTGGAGGAGAAAAGGTGAGGCCTTTAATCCCAGGAATACCATCCCTACAGTCAAGCATGGTGGTGGTAATATTATGCTCTGGGCCTGTTTTGCTGCCAATGGAACTGGTGCTTTACAGAGAGTAAATAAGACAATGACAAATTATTCAGCACAAGCTAAAATCATCACCCCGGAGTTTGGGTCTTGGGCGCAGTTGGGTGTTCCAACAGGACCATGACCCCAAGCACACGTCAAAAAGTGGTAAAGGAATGGCTAAATCAGGCTACAATTAAGGTTTGGAATGGCCTTCCCAAAGTTCTGACTTAAACATCTAGACAATGCTGAAAAAACAAGTCCATGTCAGAAAACCAACAAATTTAGCTGAACTGCACCAATTTTGTCAAGAGGAGTGGTCAAACATTCAACCAGAAGCTTGCCAGAAGCTTGTGGATGGCTACCAAAAGCGCCTTATTGCAGTGAAACTTGCCAAAGGACATGTAACCAAATATTGACATTGCTGTATGTATACTTTTGACCCAGCAGATTTGGTCACATTTTCAGTAGACCCATATAAAATTCATAAAATAACCAAACTTCATGAATATTTTTGGTTACCAACAAGTATGTGCTCCAATCACTGTATCACAAAAAAATACGAGTTGTAGAAATGATTGGGAAATGTAAGAAAGCCATGACATTATGTTCTTTACAAGTGTATGTAAACTTTTGAACACAACTCTCTCTCTCTTGCTCTTTCTCTCTCTCTCTCTCTCTCTCTCTCTCTCTCTCTCTCTCTCTCTCTCTCCATATATATATGTATATATATATATATACATAAATATATATATATATATACATATATATATATGTATGAACTTTGCGTGAGTCTGCCATTATTGTCTGACGTAGTCAATAAGTTCCTTTTTTTTCTCTATCCTCTTTCTGTGAGGCAGACTGGCTCGTACATGCACATCCATCATCTGCTGTTGCCATTTTTTATTAACAAGTAGCGTATAGTTAACTTTATCTGTCAGTAAACTCAATATGGAAGTACTAAAAACTATGACGCAGTCGGAGTGGGGGCATGTCAATAAAACCATCCACAACATGGCGCACCCTGACAAGACGGTCAGAAAGCGGCTTAAAGATGGTCTGTAAAACATAATCTATGCAACAGTTTTAACCACCATTAAATGTTATATAGACGACAAGAGAGTATTTTAAATGTAGAATAAAAATATGACCCCTTTACTGCTGTGTAACTACTCGGTAGTTGCAATGCTATTGTGGTTTAACGATAATGATGAAGCCAACAACAATACTAAATAAATGTCAACACATATGGATTAATTTTTAATTTGAAGTAATAAGAACAACACTTGATGAGTTGGTCCACAAAGACAGGTTGTTGGCATAAACATTGTTAGAAGATACGTTTTTTTGTAGTGCTGTCAAACAATATATTTTCAAATCCGATTTGCAATTTGCAAATCACAATTAAACTTTAAGGTCATAACTCGATTGCATAATTTAAATTGACTTTAAAAAGAACCAAGTATGAGGACAACTGTGACGATCTGTCACTTCATTTCTGTTGGTTCTCCTGAGTTTGAGCACTTCCTGTTTATCTCATCTCCAAGGTTTCTGATTTTTCCCACTTACCCTTGTTTCTACGCACACCTGTTTTTTAATTGTTCACAGGAGTATTTAAGACTGCCTGCTACCTTTGTTCATCCTGGATGGTTTATTTGCTGCACGCAACTTTCACGTTGGTATCTCTTCTTTATATATTCTAGTGCTAAGTTTCACCTTAGTTTTTCGTGCGCTCGGCATGCTGATTTTGGACTCTTTGGACTCTGCTAAGTTTTAGCTTAACTTACCGTGCGTTCGGCACGCCTTTTCTTTGTCATTTTGTATCAGTGTTCTTTTATGTTTGAATTAAATCAAGTCATACCTGCAATTCCTGCCTGTTTTGGTCCTTGTGCATCCTTGGGGTGAAAACACATCCACAATGCGTCGCCAACGCGTCAACAACAGAATATCACACAGGATTTTTGGGGGGGAAGTTTGAATGCAAATCATTTGTTTGCTCAAAACCTGCTAACCGTTTTATCTTTCTAAGTCGGGGCTTATTTTCAAGTTCAATTGTTCAGTGAGCACAACAGTCGGAGTGCCCTCATTCATCTTTGCACTGACGTATGCATCGACCTGAGCGCTGACCGTACAACAACCCACGCAACATTTCGGCGAGCCAGTCCCATTTAAAGTAAAGGAGCATGTACAGTCAAAATAAATTGCGTGACTAATCTGCCTATATACATGATTAATGCCATAATATGTTGCGATTAATAGCATGAGTTAATGCTTTGACAAGCTTAATTTTTGTGTTTTTTGAGAGACTACCCATACCCTTGTGTTTGCAGTCAAGATGATTTCTTAGATTTTGCATTCCAGCATGTATGCCTCATGTGTGCCTGCAAGAGCAGAGCTAATGGAAACACGACACATGAACACATCTCATTTGTAAATGTGTGCACCTCAAATTGACTAAATCACTCAAATAAAAAAAATAATACAGCACAGATTGGAAAGTTTAGCAAGGTTCACGGAGGCCTAAATGTTTCTCTACAGAGGGGCTTGGGGCTGAATTAGTAATTTTACTCTTGATGTTATTCCTTTTTAATATTAATATCCAACCCACCTACAATTTAACATGATAAACCTTGTCAAATGATACGAAACGATGTGTTAACACAAGGAATATTATCAAGGTTTACAGGCTGATTACAAAAAAAAAATACTAATCCAATATACTGCAAAATAAGGAATTCATAACAACTATTAACATTTTTTTTACAGTGCTAAAATAAATGCATTCTGACTGAAATAATAATACAAATTAAAATATATATTTATACATACAAATATAACACACATATATGTATATATATATTTGCATATATACACATGTTTCTTTATATATATATATATATATATATATATATATATATATATATATATACAGGATATTAGGGGTGTGGGAAAAAATCGATTTTTAATTTAAAAAAAATCGATTTTTTATTTTTATTTAAAAATGTTTTTTTTTTTTTTGTTAATCAATCCAACAAACCACTACACAGCAATACCATAACAATGCAATCCAATTCCAAAACTAAACCTGACCCAGCAACACTCAGAACTGCAATAAACAGAGCGTTTGAAAGGATACACAAACACGACACAGAACAAACCAAAAGTAGTGAAACAAAAATGAATATTTTAAACAACAGTATCAATATTAGTTATAATTTCAGCATAGCAGTGATTAAAAATACCTCATTGACATTATCATTAGACATTTATAAAAATAATAATAAAGAACAATAGTGTCACAGTGGCTTACACTTGCATCGCATCTCATAAGCTTGACAACACACTGTGTCCAATGTTTTCACAAAGATAAAATAAGTCATATTTTTGGTTCGTTTAATAGTTAAAACAAACTTACATTATTGCAATCAGTTGATAAAACATTGTCCTTTAAAATTATAAAAGTTTTTTTTTTTTTTTTTTAATCTACTACTCTGCTAGCATGTCAGCAGACTGGGGTAGATCCTGCTGAAATCCTATGTATTGAATGAATACAGAATCGTTTTGAATCGGAAAAATATTGTTTTTGAATCAAGAATCAAATTTTTTTTTTTTAATCTACTACTCTGCTAGCATGTCAGCAGACTGGGGTAGATCCTGCTGAAATCCTATGTATTGAATGAATACAGAATCGTTTTGAATCGGAAAAATATTGTTTTTGAATCAAGAATCGAATCGACTCAAAAAAATCGATATATTATCGAATCGTGACCCTAAGAATCGATATTGAATCGAATCGTGGGACACCCAAAGATTCCCAGCCCTACAGGATATATGTATATACAGTCATGGTCAAAAGTTTAGATACTTTTATTGTGGCCAAACAGCTAAATTTGTGTTTCATCTAACATCACATGGACAAAGATAAGACCGTCTGGAGGAAAATTCTGTGGTCAGATGAAAAAAAAATTGAACTGCTTGGCCACAATACCCAGCAATATGTTTGGAGGAGAAAAGCTAAGGCCTTCATTCCCAAGAACACCACCCTACTGTTAAGCATGGTGGTGAAGCATGGTGGTGGTAGTATTTTGCTCTGGCCCTGTTTTGCTGCCAATGGAACTGGTGCTTTACAGGGAGTAAATGGGACAATGAAAAAGTAGGATTACCTTCAAATTCTTATAGTAAATTCATAAAAGAACCAAACTTCATGAATGTTTTTTCTGACCAACAGAGCACATGTTCAATCACTCTATCACAAAAAAAAACAAGAGTTGTAGAAACTATTGCAAACTCAAGACTCAAGACTCTTGACCACAACTGAATATATATATATATATATATATATATATATATATATATATATATATATATATATATATATATATATATATATATATATATATATATATTATATATATATATATATAGTATATTTTTCAATACACTGTCAATAAAATTTAACAGCAAATTAAAATACGGCATATATAGTCATAATTTTTGCGCTTGAAAACCCCTCTATGACTTTCGCTCCAGACTTCTGTTTGTTTGATATTGTCATTACTTCGCTCAGAGGGCCGTGCAGCTCTTAACACTTGACCCTTCTCCCTTACCGATGAAGAATTCGAACACCACTTGATTGACGTGAATGTGAAAAAAAAAAACCAAGAGGGAGGGCTAAAACAAGGGGTGAGTATTTGGAAAGGGCCTTCATGTCCGATGGGGGCTCTGGACCTGCAAGAGTGACCACAGGTATCAAATCGCGCAACAGTTTTTGGTCACCGACACCTGCAGTGACTGTGACTGTGACTGAGTGGCCTTGTTAGCATGCGCCAGTTATCTGACACTGTTCTGTGTTTTTCTCTATAAGTTGAAGTCATGTAATGGATGATTGATGTTGAACATTATATATTAAAAAACAAAACAATAAAGTAACATTATATGAGCCTATTTGTATACATCTCCACAACCTCTAAAATGCATGTGCTCCTCACTTCCCTCCCAGCCACCTTATGTCTCCCACACAGTTTTAATGACTTGGCAGAGAAACTTTCTGCCTGCAAACAACTCTTCAAAATAATAAATCACAGGATTTCCGCTTATGATAATTGACATTTGACAACATAATTTGCATAATGATTCAAAACAGCCTCCAGGGAGATGTTTAAGAGAAGGGGAACATTATGGGTTTGCTAATTAGTCACCGTCAGTTCCCCGGCATTGTTGCCGCCGTTAGTTGTGGTGAGCTAACCTGATCAGACAACCATAGCTTTATGACGGTTGTCGTCACTATTCAATCATGATTATTGCTGCTTTTTTCCGGGGTGGATGAAATTACTGTGTTATATTGTGCCTGACAAAACTTTCTGGTGAAGTTTTAATCTGAATGTATGGCCTAATTATGTGTCGTACCAAGTCTATTCATAAACATGCTCATAAGAGTGTGCAGTACAAAGCCACAGATTTATCAAAGAGCTCAAACAGACTATTTACTAAACCAATACAATGTTTAGTGCCTAACAAATGTACTTTAAAACATGAAAATAGATCTACAATAGTTATTGTGGTAATAAACTAAATAGCACGTGTCAAACCCAAGGCTCCCTTATTTAACGTGGCCCGTAAACGCCTGAAAATAACTAGCATCAATACAACAGCTGATGTTAAGTGATGATCTTTTAATTTTTCCAGAGAAAATTGTAGTACAGGCAATTTCTTCTAAACTTTAGTATTATTTGATCCTCCAACGAGATATTCCATACATATTGTCATTAAAAATAAATACCATAAAATCTACTTGTAACATCGACTTATGATTTCAAAGCAAGTAATCAATCACTCTGGTAAAATAATCAAATGCATATGCAATAGTGTAACCATATCATGAGGGAATTGTAGATTTATTTTCATATGTATTCATTTTTTTCTTACCTTTTTAAGGAGCGCCGTAAAAATGGCTAATCTGTTGGCGGTCCTGTCTTGTCTCCCTGTAACGTATGTCTGCTCTTAGTGCAGGGGTTTCAAACTCAATTTACATGGGGGCCACTGGATGCAGAAACTGGGTGAGGCTGGGCCGCAAGAAAATAATTCTTAAAAAATCCAACATGCACTTTTTAATGAATTCACCTTCTATGAATAGCTTTCCCGCCCTAGCAACATACTTGCCAATCCTCACGATTTTTCCAGGAGACTCCTGAATTTCAGTGCACCTCCCGACAATCTACCGGTGCAACCATTCTCCCGAATTTGTCCCAATTTTCACCCGGCCGACATTATTAAGGGCTGCCGTGACTGCACTGCCTTTAACGTCCTCTACAACAGTGGTTCTCAACCTTTTTCAGTGATGTACCCCTTGTGAATATTTTTTTAATTCAAGTACCCCCTAATCAGAGCAAAGCATTTTTGGTTGAAAAAAAGAGATACAGAAGTAAAATACAGCACTATGTCATCAGTTTCTGATTTATTAAATTGTATAACAGAGCAAAATATTGCTCATTTGTAGTGGTCTTTCTTGAAGTATTAGGAAAAAAAGATATAAAAATAACTAAAAAAACTTGTTGAAAAATAAACAAGTGGTTCAATTATAAATAAAGATTTCTACACATAGAAGTAATCATCAACTTAAAGTGCCCTCTTTGGGGATTGTAATAGAGATCCATCTGGATTCATGAACTTAATTCTAAACATTTCTTCACAAAAAAAGAAATCTTTAACATCAATATTTATGGAACATGTCCACAAAAAGTCTAGCTGTCAACACTGAATGTTGGATTGTTGTATTATTCTTTCACAGTTTATGAACTTACTTTCATACTTCATTGAAGTATTATTCAATAATCATATGTATAAAGGATTAATTAATTGCTAAATGTCACTTGTACCTTGGCATACCTTCAAGCACCTCCAGGGGTTCGACTCCGCGCACCCTTAAAGGAAGACTACTGCTTCACTACATGTCATCGCGCACGCTTTTATATTACACAACCAAAGTGCCAGCTCTGTAACATGTTGTGTGGGACTTGTGCCTAACAGGGTTTAGTGGCTGCAAAACGTACTTGTTCAACAGCCAAACAGGTCTCACTAATAGTGCCGTATAAAAAACTTTAACACTGTTACAAATATGCACCACACTGTGAACCGACACCAAAAAAGAATGACAAACCCTTTTGGGAGAATTTCCGCACCCTAACACAACTTAATAAACACAAGAGAACAAATACCCAGAACACCTTGCAGGGCTTCAATATACAACACCTCAACCGACGCAAGTAGGGAGGGTGGGGGTTGGGGGATTGGTGGTAGCAGTGAAAGCTAGTTATATTGAAAAATCCAAAATGTTGTAAATGCAGTAGAACCCTCCAATGTCTCATTAGTCCAATTGAGCCACCATGTTTTTCACATGACTAATATGTGAAGACGATTGTGCCGCACAACGCAGTCAAATCTTTCTGCCAGTCACCCAGTTCGGTGGCCCTTTAAAGGCCAACTGAAACCCACAACTACCCACCACGCAGTCTGATAGTTTATATATCAATGATGCAATATTGACATTGCAACACATGCCAATACGGCCTTTTTAGTTTACTAAATTGCAATTTTAAATTTCCCGGGAGTTTTTTCTTGAAAACGTCGCGTAATGATGACGTGTACGCGTGACGTCACGGGCTGTTATGAATATGAGCGCTACGCACACACACAGCTAAAAGTCGTCTGCTTTAACGGCATAATTACACAGTATTTTGGAGATCTGTGTTGCTAAATCTTTTGAAATGTGTTCAATTAATAATGGAGAAGTTAAAGTAGAAAGATGGAGTTGGGAAGCTTTAGCCTTTAGCCACACAAACACACAGTGATTCCTTGTTTAAAATTCACGGACCTGAAACTTTACTATGGATCACAGCGGACATGGATCCCAACCGAATGTCAACCAGCAGGTTTCGGTGAGAAAATTGTGGTTAAAAAGTCGCCTCTTACCGGATATCAGCTGAGCTTGTGCCTCCCGTACAGCTGCCGTCGACTTCCCTGAGACACTGCGCATCACCACCCGGCCGTGGGCGTACACTTCCGACTATCAGGTACTGTTAAACTCACTAAAACACTAGCAACACAATAGAAAGATAAGGGATTTCCCAGAATTATCCTAGTAAATGTGTCTAAAAACATATGAATCCGTCTCAATGCAAAGCGATTGCAATCGCGTTTTTTTATTTTTAAGTTTTTTTTTTATTTTTCTAGTCCGTCGCTATCAATATCCTCAAACACGGATCTTTCATCCTTGCTCAAATTAATGGGGAAATTGTAGTTTTCTCGGTCTGAATAGCTGTTTTTGTTGGAGGCTCCCATTAAAATCAATGTGAATATATGAGGAGCCATCAACATGTGACGCAATCGTCTGCGACTTCCGGTAAAGGCGATGCTTTTCTCCAGTTGCGAACTTTATCGTGGATGTTCTCTACTAAATCCTTTCAGCAAAAATATGGCAAAATCGCGAAATGATCAAGTATGGCACATAGAATGGACCTGCTATCCCCGTTTCAATAAGAACATCTCATTTCAGTAGGCCTTTAAATGGGTTCTACTGTAGTTACGCTAATGATGTTTCTGATCAGTCACATGCACGTGCACATACTCTATATGTGCGGGGATTTAACATCTTTGAGCTTTGAGTGCTCCAATTACGGTCAAAGCTTGCTGCTTCACTTGTAGCTTGCAGCATTGTTTTAAGTACTGTGTTGCAAATCACAGGCCGCAATCCAAACAATGTGAGGGACCCTTGTATCTGTGTATGGCATTTAGCTACAGGCACCGCTTTGTTCGAGGTGAGTGCCGCAATGAAAACATTCAACCTAATTGGCCCTGACATCTCTATTTCACCTCATATTTGTGTTTATTGTTATTTCCCTCTCAACCATGAACACCGGCGGGGGGGCTGAGAGGTGAGTCATTTTGACACTCTCTGCTTTGAGAACCTCCATTATGTGTTTGTTTTGTTGGTCTGCGTGTGTGTCGACTGAAGAGGCACTCTAAACACCGAGCATCTTGTGGCCAGCGACATAAAAGTTGGAAACAAAAAAAAAAAATATCAAATCTGCCACAAAACTGTAAATGTCAGCATAAGTATCAGCGGGTCGATGCTGTAGATACATTGCGTTATTACCAAAATGTGTTACGTTTGTGTGTGGCGCTGTTGGAACCCCAGGATGCAGAGGCAGCAGGCAAGAGCACGTAAGAAACAGAAACCGAGATGTGCAGTGGAGAAGTGCACGTACAGGAAACATTGAATAGTGCTGCGAGGATCCTGATGAGAGTGCGGAAATACGACCACATCACACCAACTCTCAAATCCCTTCACTGGCTTCCTGTTCCACTCAGGATTGAATTAAAAATCTCCCTACTAACTCACCAGTGCCCCCATGGAAATGCCCCCGTCTACCTCGAAGAACTGCTCACCTCCAAATCCTCCACACGACACCTCCGCTCCAATCAGGCTAACCTCCTCCAACTTCCAAGAACAAAGCTATTAACTATGTGAAACCGGGCTTTCTTCTCCGCTGCTCCCAGTCTGTGGAACACTCTCCCTGACCACCTGAGGGCACCTCAGACTGTGGATGCTTTTTAAAAAAGGCTTAAAAACCCTTCCTTTTAAAAAAGCCTTTTGATAGATATGCATGCTGGTTCTAGCTATTGGGCTGTTTCTAGTTTGATATTGTATTTATTTTTATTATTCCTATTTTTTTTTTTACACTGTGGCACTTTGAGGTTGTTTGCTCAACACAAAGTGCTTTTTTACTAATAAGATCTATTATTAATATTACTATGTTAATAAAGCACAAAATACGTGGAGGTAGAAAGCAAAATGACACAAATACTGTTACGTACGACGACGGAAGGAGACGGCACAACGGCAGGGATCAGTTTAATAGGTTTATTGAAACTGATGATGATGAGTTGGGGTGTGAATGCCCCTGGGTGGTTATTAAAGGGTTTTACGATTGGGGCAGCTTGACACTGCAACAGACTTTCTGTCATGGTCAAATTAGCCGGTTTAGGACCCCAACACAGAGCAGAAAAATAAAGAAGAATAATAACATATAGCATTCAAAAAGGAGTGAGCAAAAAATAACTAAGGATGCACACTGAGAAATGGGAAACGCACACAGAAGGTGTGGAGGATAATTAACACTTCAATCGCAAAGCCAGGACTGAGCCACGGGGAATAAGAAGCGTGAGTGGAGCCAAAGCAAATGACATGTACACGACTGGAAAGGTGAAACAACAGGAATACTGGTGTCGAGTGAAGGGACTGGAGAGCTTAAGTAGTCAGGAAGAAATGAGCGTCAGGTGCGTGCGCAGGTGGTCACGCCCTGTGACCTATAAACCGGGTTGCAACACAAAGCAGACAGGCAGCAGCTGAGGTGCCAGATCACGACACAATCTACTGTGTCTCCATCCATCCATTTTCTACCGCTTATTCCTTTCGGGGTCGTGGGGGGCGCTGGAGCCTATATCAGCTACAATCGGGCGGAAGGCGTTGTACACCCTAGACAAGCCGCCACCTCATCGAAGGGCCAACACAGACAGCCGACAACATCACACTCACATTCACACACTAGGGCCAATTTAGTGATGCCAATCAACCTATCCCCAGGTGCATGTCTTTGGAAGTGGGAGGAAGCCTGAGTACCCGGAGGGAACCCACGCAGTCACGGGGAGAACATGCAAACTCCACACAGAAAGATCCCAAGCCCGGGATTGAACCCAGGACTACTCAGGACCTTCGTATTGTGAGGCAGACGCACTAACCCCTCTTACACCGTGCTGCCCTATACTGTCTATTAATATTAATTACAGTATGTAGATAATTACATATTATTATATAACATTAGTCCATCATATAAAACAGTTTTGAAATATTTGGTAGCTATGTCATGATGATCACGTCATTTAAACACGTCATCACATTTAACATGCAAAGTGTGGATGCTTATTCTGTCTCATAATAAACTTCTTTTACGCACTCTAAGTAGATTATTAAATCATTGATAACTAAGTACTATTTAGTTAATAAATCATTAAGATAACAGTTTGCTCATATTGTTTGTAAGATATGTTTTTAGCATTTAGAGTCTGGACAGTGTTACTGCTCAGGCGCCAATGTAGTATATTTGCTCTTCTATTGGACTCCTGTTGCTCACAAGGAGAAGAGGAATTATTTGAGGAAGCGCTACAATCATGAATGTAAGGGGGGGGCTATTTATACTTGAGCAAAATGTGAAGGCCAAGTTATTTGTCGGGGGTTAAAGAAACATTACCATCGGAAAGAGCAACTGCCTGGAGAAGCTGTGAAATAATTTCCTGTCAAGGACATAAAACGCTTCTCAATTGAGGTAAACATTTGGAGTTTCAAAAGCAATTTATTTCCTAACAACCGCTGAAAGCAGACAACATATCTTATGTTCCCTTCCCTTGAATTTTCATTTTGCGCGGCCCCCTCCCCTCCTTCCTCACCTTCCCCGCGTTTCACAAGTTAGCAGAGATCTGGAGAATGCTGGTGCGAAATTGCTTGGTTTCTGAGTGGATTTGGATTAAGGTCAATGCAATGAGTTAGTTGGGGGGGTGTAGGCCTTAATGAGTTTACACTGATTTTCTTTCCTCATTGTTCATATCAATAATGACTGCAGTGTGAAATGAAGGTCTGTTAACGCTACCGTTGAAGGATCCTATGAGGTTGATGTAGTATAGCTTGAAAAAGGGATTCTTAAATAATGTCTGGGGACACCTCGGGGTGCACAGAATATAGGTTTGGGCAGTGTTTCTTAACCATAGGGCCAGTAGAGGGCCGCCCAAAAATATCTTCGTCAGCTGTGGTCTGTATGGGCCGCAGATGTACTCAGTTTTAATGCACTTTTACACCACTTGTGGCAGTCATGACAATATCAAGCTTTTAGCGAAAGTCATAGAGAAGTTTCCTAAGTGCAAAAATTATGACTAAAGTGTATTTTCAATTGCACTTATATTTTATTGGGAGTTTAGTTAAACAAACCTATAGTCTATTTATTGTAGTGCAATTTATTTTTCATATACAGTTATTATTGGGTCTATTTAGATAGTACCTTTTTTCCTAATCAGCCTGACTAAATCCCAAGGTTTATGTGTTAAATAAATAATGTCCGTGATAACATATATCATTTCACAGGGTTGAAAACTGTAGGTAAGGTAGAGATATTTTTTGAATATAAATAAAATTAAGAGTAATATTACTAATTGAGGGTTAATATTTAAGTGGGCTTCAGGCCCCTCTGGGGTGGAAAATTTGGAATCCAAGGTCAAAATGGTTGAAAACCACTGGGTTAGGGGCCCCCCTTTCTTTTTTTTCTTTTTTTTTATGAATACAGGTATGGCGTATTGATAATTTACATTGGGTTTAACAGTCCAGCTGCTGGTGTAGATAAAAAATAGCACAATGGACAATTAGTTATTTATATATTTACAAGGGGTGAAAAAATGGATGGATGG